>NC_140481.1:32132684-32580184 GCF_051167445.1 Perissodus microlepis | reverse complement strand
CAGGACAAACTAATTCTTTATTCTTTAAGATGTTTCCTGACTGGCTGTTCGTAAACAGATAATACTCGTAATTACCAGCCTGTTAAAAAATAAACAGCAATTAAAGGAGTAAAAGAAGAATTTACTGGCTCGGGGTGAAGTCAGGAGCCGGCCGCCTGTTTGTTAGCACGTAGTGTTTGTGTGGGAGACAGTTGTGTGATGCGGTAGTCGTACACAGCTGAAGGAGAATCGATCTGTTTTGGTGGAACTCTGCTGTGTGAGGTCCCGAGTTTGGGCCGGCCGTCCAGATGGAAGTCTTCACAAAACATCATCCAATCCTGAGCAACGCTCGCGTCAGTGGACGTGACTGAGCGTCAAAGCAAAGAATCGAGCTCCTGATTAGCACGTGGAAACATCCAGCCATGAATCAAACACGAGTCATGTTTATAACCATATTTTAAAGACGTTTCTGCAGGACTGAGGCTCAGTGAAAGCTGTTGGTGATGTCGCAGAGCTCTGTGTGTGCGCTGCTGTTAAACAGCTGTTTAGTTTTGTTTCTGACATTTGGGGCAGAGCTCGGTGAAGAGCCGAAGCTTTAGCGCCACGTCCACAACGCAAATAAACAACTATCAGAGCCACGGGCACAAAGTACGACTCTTTATACCAGCACAGCTGCTTTCTTCTCCAAACGTCTGAGAGGGAAACGCCTGCATACACATCAGGTAGGCTGCGAACACACCTGCGGTCACACCTGTCAGGCAGCAGTTTATACCTCCAGCAGAGCGTCCTGGGCCTGAGTGCTGCCAGCTCTGGACTCGACCCTCAAACAGAAGCTAGTCTGTAACTGAGACGTGCTGGTGTGAACGTAGACCAGGAGGAGCAGCGGTCCTGAAACGATATCAGGCTGCAAAAATCATTAAGGCCAAAAACACATTTAGACTGTGAAGGTTTGAAGATGAGCACTGACCTTCCCCCTCATTCAAAGTGCTGTTTGTAAAACTCTGTGCTTCAGATTTCATTCAGAGTCTGATCCTTGCCTCAGTCTGCGCTCTGAGATCACGGGTCTATCATAGCCGCTGGCCTCAGACGGAGCAGGTTAACAGTCGCTCGTATAAACCGCAGAGCACAGTTTGTGTCTTCCTGAGTGAAAGTCTTTTCTAGACGGAGCGAGGCCGGAGACGCGAGGACAGACGTGTTTTAGTGTCAGCGCGAGTGACGTCTTCGTCCATCTCCGAGGCTTCAGATGAAAAACTCATCAGGCTACCAGACGCAAGACGACAGTTCGGTGTCCCGAGTTTCCGAGTCCATCGCGAGTGTTTCCAGCGAGTAATAATATGAAGGTCAGCGAGAGGAATGAAGCGAGGAGGGAATGAAAACACACGGCAGTTTGTTTTATGAGGGACTCCTGCAAACCTCAAGGACGTGCACACGGTGTCACGTGAATGTTGGATTTGTAAAAACTGAAATAAAGAGTGGGTTTTTTTAGCTGTTCAGCTCAGAAACCTGAGGACTGTCCCGCTGCAGCCCTCACACCGGATTAAAGCTGATTTGTCCACCTGTGGAGGCTGCCGTCAGAGATGACATCGACCCCGTGGTGCTGACAGCCCGAGGCCCGACGTTCTGCCCGTCGCAGCAGGTGTCTCACCTGCCAGAGACGCCAAAGACGAGCCGAGCTCACGGTCTCTGGCTGCGATTTAAAGGAGGGGAGGAAAGAGAAGTGCAGTGGAAACAAGGCAGCGAGAGTCTGGCAGCTGACGCGTGTAAATCGGTGCTAATCTGGTCCTGCGGCTTTAAAGAGGGAATGAAGTCGTATTTTCTCTTTGCCTGCCTTGCAGAACAAAATCATCAGAGTTCGTCTGCAGGAGGCTGAATGTAACTGCACAGTAATCCAGACCAGACCTGGAAAAGTGTGCAGAAGCATCAGCATCGACACAAACACCAACCAGTCCACATAAAACACCATCAGATTGAAATAATAATGATTTAGGATGCGTGGGGAGTTTTTTAACCTCTTAAGCCCCAACGCCCCCTGATACGGGGGCAAAAGGCAGGAGATCAGTTAGGCTTCGGGCTTAAGAGGTTAAAGTTTCATGGGCTTTGATGCTTCCTGCATCATGTCATGGTTCAGTTATCATGTTTCTCTGAACCTCACAAAGTGTGTTTTGTTGCCTAAACCTTTATAGAACCACTAGGATCTCTGAGTGTTTCCCCAGGTGGGCGTGGTTCTCCTCCCGTCGGGGTGCCGGGCACACCTGTGCTCCATCAGCTCACAATCAAAGCCAGTATTTAAGGAGCAGCTGCAGCAGCCTCTCCTCACCAGACTGCCTGCTGCTTTCTGATGGTAGCGTTTGTGCGCCGTGTTGTTATCTCAACGTCTTGACTCTCCTGTGTTGACCTTGTTGTCTGCAGGTTACCTTGGCCTGGGCTCAGAATCCACTATGTTACCTGTTTCGCTCACCTGGTCCCTCGTTGCCTTTTTGGTCCCTACGTCGTGGCTCGTGTCTGAACCTGACCTTCAGTACCTTCAGTTCTGCACGAGCCTGCCCTGCTGGACTCTCAGACCCTGGAAAGGGTTCAACTGCACGGATTCACCCCGAGCATCCTTCCCCTTGACAGGACCAGTGCTCCCCGTTCCCCAGTAAGTTATCACGTGTCACTCCCACTAATACACCTGCTCAATTATCAGCTGACCCTGGTGGATCCACAGAGGTGCCTGTTCTCTCTCTGTGATCACCTGATGCTCCAAACATTTGTGTTGTCTGCGTCTGAGTCCAGGTTTTACTACGGCCGGCGTGGACCTCGATATTTGTAGCTGACGGTCACGTCGGCACGTGCGTGCATCCATGTGGGCAAACGTCATCGATGATTTCACAGCTTCTGTTTCCTGCCAGCAGTGACGACACTATGAAATCATCCAGCTGTTGTTGTTTTCTGGGTAATCTGAAGTCTGGGCTGGCGCTGGAAACTCTGTCGTTGTTTTGATCACTCGGTTTAATCAATGTGGAAGTAACTCTATCTAATTTTCACCCACAGTGGACGTAAATCCAGATGTGGTTTGGTTTTCTGAAGATGATGATGATGAAGTAGGAGGAAGGAGCAGCTCTGGCAGTTCGAGCTGCAGTGGAAAAATAAAAAAGGAGACGAGGATTTTATTTGACGGTAATCTGCAGAGCCGCACGCGCATCCTCTGGAAACGTCCTCCCAATTCCGGTGGTGATGCGTGAGGCGCTGCTGCTGATTGGAGCGTTTAATACGAGCAGATGAAAAGACCGGAATCGTAACGGGATGGGTCGAGTTTAGCCCGGAGCCGGGCCCACGGGATGGAGACGTTTATTCCAGCCTGAAATACGCCGCCATGATGGAAACGAGCAGCTTCTACACGATGACTCAGAGTGAAAGTCACAGTGAATCAGGGATTCTGGGAGAAGCTGGCAAGCATTTGTCCTAAAGTAGAGACAGATGAGACAAACTGGGAATACTGGGAATATGAATCTGTGACATCAGCTTCCTCTCTGGGTTTTACTGTTAGAGCCAACCTGCACATTAAACACGTCAAAAACATTGAATGATAAATCTGTTAACTTCAGAATTAAATTTCAATACTAAACAGAACTGAAGAGATGAACCGTGAGTGTTTTTCCTCCTCATATTCCAGCCGTACACATACAACACAGCTCTGCTAAGGACACTGAGTGTCTGTCACAGTACGTACACTGTTCTAGTCTGATCACAGCACGCCTCCACTCCTGTGGATATGTTCACAGCACATCTGTATATAATCTGCTCTTTGCACTTCTGATTGGATGCAAACTGTGTCTGTATTTCTACATGTGGACTAACGATACAGCTGAAAGTCTCCTCCCCTCAGTTTGTTGGCGTCAGCCTCCGAAGCTAAAACTAAACCATGTCTCAGACCCGGTGACTCGCTGGTCAGTGACAAAGCTCACGGGAACCTTTAGCTGAATAACTTTTACCTCGTGCATGTAGGGAGCAAAGCAATCCCAGCAGTCCCAGTGCTTCTTCCACTCAGGACGGCCTCACTGCCCCGATCTCTGCACCTAAGACTGCATGAGTGTATGTGCTGGTGACAGATCCACTGTGTGCAGGTATGCACATCTCCACATTCGTAGTTAATATGAATAAGACTGGGACTTAGTCGGTGTGTCAGTATTACAGTAGATCCCAGCAGCATGAATGTCAGCGTCCTTTCAGTCAAACTGATGCTGTGATGAGGCTGGTGGAGTCTGTGCCCGTGTGGGACTAGTTCGTGTTACCGCCCACTGTGGACCGACTGGTTCTTCGGGGTAAACTAACTGTGACAGGATTAAGTGTTAACATCTACGTGCTGTGTGTGGGCTCTTTGATGACTCGCGCGTTTCCCTGCTGCACTTTAAAGAAAACCGAGGCCTGTGCGGCCATCGCTGGATTCCCGCTGCTCGGCTTTGATCAGCGTCGATGGGAATCTCTCATCTGGCCCCAAATGTGCTCGCCAGCATCGTTTTAAAGATGAGCTCCAAATTTATAAAAACAGAGTTGTTTAAACTGTTTGTTCCACCGTAAAACATGCAGACAGATTGAAACAGACTTAGTAAATGTATTTTTCCACCTGTTTCTGCTTTACCTGCTCCTCCACAGTCTCAGCTGTGCTGTGTGATTTTAAGGCAGCAGTGGGCTCTGATGGGCTCAGAGGAGCCGTTAGCAGCCGTGTTTCCTGTGGAGGTGCAGGGAGCTTTAGCTCAGCCAGATGTTTAGGTTGCACTGATGGCTTTTACAGCTGTGAGGGAAATATGCATTGCTAATGTGACCCAGCGTCCTGCTGACTTCTGTGTGTTTCTCTTTAGTTTAACATAACTCTGCTTTTTGTTCCTGTCACACACAACAGCTCAGCTCTTTGTTTCATGCTCTGCAGCATCAAGTGAATCTGTTTGAGTTTCTGAGTCTGTGAAATTCAAACTAGCCTCTCCAGCTGGAGGCTCGTTGGTTTATTTTTTATTATAAATATACAAGAAATCTGAAGTTTGTGTTTCTTCATCACAGGCATGAATTTCACTGTAATTCCTGGTTCCACTTCCCTCTGCTGCACCTGTGATTTCCCCAGCTGTGTCCACTCCCACTAACCAGCCCTGTGTGTATTTGTAGCGATGTCTTCACTGAGGTCACTGTCAGAGCATCTGATTGTCTCGCTTACATTTGAGCCAAGCTTCAGTTTGAAGACTCTTCATTTAGCTGTCTTTGGATTTTTGGACTTCAGGTCAGATTTTGGACTTTTCGGGTCCACAGCATGACGCTGCCTCCACGGTGTCCTGAGCTTTGAAAGCCTCACTCCTCCAAACGTAGCTTCTCACTGTGTCCAAACATCTAAATCTCTGTCTGACCATCAAACTGTCCAGAAGGCTTTTGGCTTGTTCGTGTGGACAGCTTCAGAGTTCAGACGAGCTTGAAGGCGCCGATTTTGGAGCAGGCTTCTGTTTCTTGGTTGGCACCTTCTCGGTCCATGGTGATGTCACACTGTGGACCGTGACCTGGTCTTCCACCGTTTCACAGCAGGCTTGAACATCCTAACAAGTTTCCTCTCATCAGGTTTTGACAAAGCTTTGAAATGGCTCACAGAGAACTTCCTAAGTGCGTTTCGTGGTTTTCCCATCATCCTGGTTACTGTTCAGTGAGTGCTGCCAATCAGAAACTCCCAGCTGTGGTCGATCAGGAGTTTAAAGGCTTATTAAAAGGTCTGAGTGAGTGTATGTGTACCTTTGACCCTGCAGATGACAGAAAGTCGTAATAAGCTCAGAGTTGTTTCTGCTGCACAGTCACTGCACTCTGGAAACCGTTCATAGAAACCATTAAAGCTCCAGATTAGAAAGCCGCACGGACATTCATGCCCATGATGAGCAGATGTAAACATCTGACCACAGCTGGATCAGCTAACATGAAGTCAAACAGCCGCATGTTTTACTTCAGACTAAAGCACCAAGTTTATTATTTTAGGTGATTTCAGTAAAGCGGCCGGACACTTTATCATTGATGTCCTGGGTTAGACCCACTGTGGACTGGGATGTGGTGACTGTGGAGTCTCTTTGATTACAGTGATGGCTGTGATGTGGTGTGTGATCCTGTTGCAGGGCTGGACGTGGTCAGTAGCTGTGCTCGGGTATCCTGTGGTGTTTAAACAATGCTCAGTCGGTGCTGATGATGCAAAGTGGGTCTCCACACCATCAGCCTGCTGACACAAAGCAGGGCTCCTTCAAATGGACTCATCAGCTCAGGCAACATTTTCTCCAAACTTGACCAGTTTCCAGATGTTAGCCGCCAGGAGCAGCAGCTGGTGTGGTTTTGTCCCACCTGCTCCACAGTCTGACACGCTGCATGGTCAGACGTGTCCGTCTGCATACCTCGGCTGTGACGGTGATTATCTGAGTTACTTTTACCTTCACAGCCTGAATTTTCCCCCGTCAGCATATTTGGCAGCATCATAATACACTGTTTCTATAACATGATTGAAAACCATTAAATGTTCTTCCTGCTGGATGTAAATATTTGATGTTAGCACAGAGCACAAGGTGCTCTCTCAGAGCCTTATCTGGGGACTCCCGGTCAGCCGGAGAAAACAGAGCGCCGTGCTCAGCAGAAGAATTTATCACATCATAAATCCATGTTTATGAAACTGTCCAGGCAGGACGGAGAGCCAGTTGGCCGCCAGTCAACGTGCCTCGGAGCAGGAAGCAGATTCAGGAGTTGCAGCTGCAAAGCCGGAGCTTTGATTTAGTTCCACTGGGTCGACCCTCCAAACCACACAACGGTGAAACCGAGTAAATACACACAAACAAACAGCTATGTGTTAATCTGTCCACAGAACACTGATCCAAAACAACTGATTTACGTTCCCACCTACAGTCTTTTACTTGTAAACTTTTATATTTTGATTTAATTTAAGTGCAACACTGCTGTCTTGATGCCATCTGAGAATTTACAGGAAATTACTGAGAGACAAAGTGCAAAGTCAAGTATTAACTGGACCCTTTGTGTTTGTCAGTTGTCACAATGAATGAGGCCGACGTACGCAGCTCCCAGCACCTCTGACTGTTTAATATACTGATGACTCTGGATGTTAAAGGAATGATAAGTCTGTAAATAAGGTGGAAATACCCACTGTGATTCCACCCACTGTGATTCTGGACTCTGCATCTGTCTCAACTTCAGGATTGTGGAATTGTGTCTTTATTTGAAGCCAGATGTGACGATACGAGGACAACAGAGTGAGTTTATATGCTAATGTTAGCATGCTGCATCAATAAACTGTATGGATGAACCCACAGACACACACGTATGCTAAAGTATGCTAACATGCGCTCACTACATTGTTATAATGTTATTATTACCTTGCGTGACTCCGTGGATCTCTGGATCAGGGCACAACAGCTTCACATGACCTCGTTTCACACAACACGCATAAATGGGAAAAACTCCAGGCTGAAAATAATCAAATATTCTTGAAACAACAACAAAGCTCTTTTTGAGCCTAAAGCTCTTTTTAGCCTTGGCTGCATGGAGCTGTTTCCTCCTCACAGGCTGTTTTAATGTTGTCTGCAGGGTTTCATCATTCGTCCAACAGATGAAGTAAATATCAGTCATCAGGCTGTTTCCTTTTCAACATTTACTCAGCCTCAGTTCATCCCCTTCAGAGTCAGCAGAGGTTCTGTTTGCTGTCACCTTTGGATCAGGCTGCAGGTACGGCGGCACAGAGACTCGCTGTGATGAATGAATGAATGAAGCCGAGTTTGTCTACCTGAGACCGGCTCCTGAAACCAGATCCCACAGACGCCGTGTTAGCGTGTGAAAGTAAGATGTTCACAGCCCGGAGCAGAAACAGGCCCCTCTGTGCGTGCAGATGCAGACTGGACTGATGAGGTTATGGAAGCAGCGTTCTACCTGAGCCGGACCGGGTTACCTGGCCGCTCAGCGCGCCGTCGTCTGACTCCAGCACATCAACATGGAAGCAAACAGAGTGAAACGCTGAGGGTTCAGAAACAGCTGTTTCATGGTTCTGACTTAATGACGTTAAATACTTTTAAACACTCCAAATTCAAACACAAGAATCAGAGAAAAGGAAGGAAGGAAGATGGGAACCGTTATCAGCTGGTTGGTGATGGGTCAGCGCCTCAGTCATGTGATCGCGTGTATATTTTAAAGAAAACAAATCTTTTGTGTCATCTTTGACAAATCTGAGGAAAGTTTACACAAACAGAAATGTGACAGAGCTCCAGACGCTATAACTGAATTATTCCCATAACAAACATTAACATGAAACATCCTGTTTGGATTCAAACGAGTGGCTTCACTGTGAATGTGAAGTAAGGGGTGAGACTGTGGAGCGAGACGTTTACCTAACCCGACAGAAAAGACTGACCTCAGAAAGAACGTGAGCTCCTCGACGTTTTAGAAAGCCCTGCAGTCTGGAGCTCATATGAAGCCATATTTGTGCTCTGAGATTAAGTCGAACCACATGGACCTGCCGGGACTGACACGCGAAGCCAGAGGCGTCAGAATGAGACGCTCAGTGTCGGGTTAATGATGTTTGCTTAGCTCGCGGCTGCTGTTTGTTTTGGGCTCTCTGCGATGTGTTCGTGCGCAGTGAGACGATCCGTAAAACACATCCTCAAACACGCCGAGCATCATCCGACGGGCTGGGGGTCAAATCTGATTCAGCACATAACGTTGGTCTGTAACACAGACAGGAAGTCCTTAAATCAGACAGGATGACTGTGAGCGCTCAGGCTTTATCCGTCTGTCCTGGGTTATGTTACAAATGAGACTCTAATCACTAATTAAACGAGTGAGGACATTCATAATAAAACTGGATATCAGAGCAGGAGTCGTTGCACTCATGACCCTCACAGGATGAAGCTCTGCTGTAGTTTCTATGTATTCATGTAATTCCATCAGATTTCCCTCCATCACCACACGCAGCTGATCACATCCCGGAGAAAGAAAAAGCTCGGCTCCAGATGGGATTTCATTTACAGGTGTAATTATTACTGTGGAGGACATAAGGCTGAGAACGTGCCTGGGACTAGATTACAGTCACAGGGCAGATGGAGTTCAAACCCCTCTGCTGTTCTTACACGAATGCTGCTAAACAGGGAGAGAAACCAGGAGAGAAACCAGGAAATTCTTTTGCCAAAATGCAATCTTGAAACCATCGGCTGACATCTGCTGACGATTTAGCTCTTTGTGACCTTTTTTCATCTGCATCAGCAAACAGTAACCAGCAAACATTAAAGGATTAAAGTCGGCCCGGACGTCTCCTGACTCTGGCTAAAA
This sequence comes from Perissodus microlepis, assembly GCF_051167445.1. Lineage (NCBI taxonomy): Eukaryota > Metazoa > Chordata > Actinopteri > Cichliformes > Cichlidae > Perissodus > Perissodus microlepis. The sequence goes on along the minus strand of NC_140481.1, from coordinate 32,570,887 downwards.
CCTGCTCGCTGTCCTCAGAGGCTAACGCCATGTGGACAGGCTAACGTAGAAGATGGTCCAGCTTCAGGTGGACCACAACTGTCAGCCTCCCAGTGAAGCTCCAGGGTGTACTGGTGAGCAGAACACTGGAGAGAGTCCTGGATGGTCTGTGAGAGTTTGGACCGTCTGCAGGTGCTCTGTGAACTGAAAAAGGCGTAAGACTGCAGGCGTCCCCAACTGTAGGGTAGATGATGGGGGGCGAGACCTCGGTCCGTGCTGCAGACGATACATTAGAATAGCTGTTGGTGGACTCTGATCTCTGCCCAACATCATCGGCTCCTCATAATTTATGTAGAATGAATTTTGAGATTTTCTCTCCCTCTTTCGTTCATCAAACCGTGACTGAAGCTGGTTTACAACCAAACAGGAAGCAGCTAAAATGAGATTTAACACCTGGAGGCCTGAACTCAGCTGGAACAGGGTGGAGTCTGACAGGTGAGTCGGTGCAGCATCTGTGGCGATGCTGAATCTGTTTCCTGCCTTCACCTCTGCTCATCAGCTGTGAGCAGCGAGTGAATAAGATCACCGGTAAACCAAATGATGTCTGAGCTCTTCATTAAGCTACATTTACTCTGCCAGCTGTGCAGCTGTGTGTCTGCACTGTGGAAGAATATAAAGGTGATGAAGATGGATGCACGTGCAAACTTTGTCAGCTTTTTTAAAAATGGTGTTTGTTACAGATACTGCTTTCTTGAGAAATGAAGACGACGAAACGATGACATGAGGAGAAGCAGTTTCTACACATAAATGATGTGTGAACCATGACAAACATCTGCAGCAGACTGAACCTATCAATGCATTTGTGTTTGTGGAGCAGTAAAGTGTTTATAGTGAACAATAAAATGAAGTTTTACTTTTCCACACACAGAGCTGTTTAATGCAGAGTACGGTGCTACTTACTGCACACTCCTCTATTAAGCCGCTGCCTGAGTTGAAGCCAGTGGCCGCGGTTCGGTGACGTCTGCGTGTAACATCAGGAAGAGCTGCTGCAGAAGGACTTCAATGTGCATCAGCACCGTTTCAGGTGCACCGGCGGCTGCAGCACATCTGTATACTCCTGATGTTTGACCTCAAACAGGACCAGAGCAAACGTAAAGTGTCCCTGCAGGTTTCTGCACAGCATCGCGCAGAGAGGAGCCGAGTCCTGGGTGATGGCGAGGATGATGAAGGTGCTGCTGGACCTGCATGACATCACTTCTGTCTACAGCGTGCCTCCAGTTAAAGATTCAGTTACCGAATCCCCCGACGATAAACGAAACCAGCATCACAGATGTGGAGCTGCTGATCTGGAGCCGCTGGCTGCAGCAAACAGAAGCACCGTTGTGTTTTTAACGAGCGCTCGTCACACGACGGGCTGCGTTTCACGTTTGGATCGCACACTGGAAGCATTTGGGAAGTCCGACATCACTCTCACATGTTTTTATCCTTTTCCTTGCTGAGTCCGTGTCATAGTCAGAACGATAGATCAAGGATCACCACAGCAACGTTTTTCCATATCAGCGTGGAAAACTTGGATGTTCCTCACATAAATTTACCAAAGTGTGAAAGATTGAAGTGCATCTGTTTTGGTTTGCACGAGCGGAGTCGTGAAAACCACGGCAGGCTTTTGTTGTTTGCACGATGAGACTAATTTTTATTTTCTTAACATAATATTGAGTTTAGTTATTATTTTTATTACGTCGATATTTCATTGTTCAGGTTAAATGTTTGGTTTTAAATATCAAATGTAAAAACTTCTTGATCACAGACAATCAGGGAAACTGCACGTGTTCAAACATCCTGTTATTATAATAAATCTTTCTCTACAACAGAAACATGCTTTATGATAACTCCATATAAGTGTTATTCTCACTGTGACTGTAGCAGAGGTCAGAGGTCAAACATGCATAGGCTTTTATCGGTTTTGGACCGTTGACCTTGGCGAGCTCGGTGGATGTGAGCCAAATATTATTGGATGGTTGCCATGACTCCTCGCTGCACCGCTGCCACACACGTACAGTTATTACAGATGATAAGAAGCTATGTTATTACTTTGTTATTACAAAGACGTGCATGACGATGCTGTTCTCTCTGTCGCTCCTCGCTGCTCGGATGTTTGCGACTCTGCATAATTCAGATTCTCTTTCTCATTTACGTCGGAATATTTGGGATTTCACGGAGGAATTTCCTCCTCCACGTGGGCACAATGGCTGCTTTCAGCTTCCGTGGGAACACGTCTCTGTCTCCGAGACGTGACTTTTCATTTTTCCTGACAGTGACGTGAATTTTCTTTACTTGTCATATTTAAATCTGCAAACACTTTAAACACCAGATGAAGCTTGTTTGGCTTCGTGTGCCTCTGTGGTTAATATCCATCATTGTCTCGCTCGGAGGTCTTTGAGTTTCGTGTGGATTTGACTCCCTGTGGGTTATTTTCAGCCTCAGTGGGGTTACAGAGTGACATGTATCTGTGTTCATTTTGTGTCTTTGTTGGATGCTTCTGTCGTTTAATGGTCGGTTTTGTCATGGTTTGCCTCGTTGTAGTTATTTTGTGTCTGTTCGATAGAGTTTTTAGAGCGACGTGTTCAGACCCTTTATAATGGAGGCTGGGGCCCTGGACCCCCGGGGGCCTATAGAGCTGTAGTCGCCTGGATCGCGGTGTGAGGAGAATCGAACACTGCGTCACCGGCTTCGGACCATACGGGGTGAATGGTCTGGAGGCTGCAGACGGCTGACAGCGCTCTGTGTGTCTGTGACATATGAGCAAGCTCGCAGGCATCTGTGTCGGCCTACAGCGAGGCTTTTCCCACAGCGTTACTCGGCCCAAACAAAGGCTGCCGCCGACGCTGGAGCGCGTCCAGCTCCACCATCTAACCTCATATTTCTGGGACACATTTAACCTTTCACAATGAAATATTTCCTCCACAGCAGCACGAGAGGCGGGTGAAGGCAGACGGAAAACCCTGAGCCTTTGAATCACCCGCCTGTCCGTCTGCTTTTCAGTTATTTTAAGATAAAAGCAAAGATTTTTCATAAAGACATGAATGAAACTGTGGTTTTAAAGCTCCATCTGTCTGTCAGAGGTGGAGGCTTCCTCCACGTCTCTGTCCTTCAGCCTTTTTTTGAGATGAGATGATCGGGAGCTGCACATGCTGAAGGAATGATGGAGGGAAAATGAGACAGAGGGAGGCAGAAGTTCTGCCCCCACGCTCCCTCTCCGCCTCTCAGAGGGGCGATCGCTGCGACGTGTCTTGATGTTCTTCCAGCATCGCTCTGAGATGGAGAAACCAGAGTTCGGTGGCAAACGCACAGAGTAACAGCCCAACCAAAGAAAACACATCAACAAGCAGGAGAAAAAACGATTTTCCCATGAAAGCTGATATTAGCAAAACCTCGGCGTGACCGGTGCTGCTGATTGTGTCGCACACGTGTGTGCGCATGTGCACGCGTGTAGATCGGTCTAAAGAACGTGCGTATTACGATGGCTTCATGACAACCTGACCTGTCGTCGCTCACTACCAAACTGAACAAAGCTCACCTCAGACCTGCTTTGCTCACATCATTTACTGTTCATGCTAAGCTGCTCAGCACAAACCAAACGCAGCACAGAAGCTGTTCACAGCTGCAAATGAAGGATTTCAGTTCATGTCAGTGTTTCAGAAGTGCTTTGGAAATATTTTGGATCACATGTGCAGATTTAATAAACCTCATTGGTTACAGGCTTAACCAATAAGACTTACTGGATCCTTCAGAAACCGAAGAAAAATACTTTGAAGGTGGTTTCTCTTTGAGTTTGTAATCCTGTCATGCAACACAGTTTTTCTACCCTCGGATCTTTGTGATGTCATAAAGATGGGCTAACCCTAATATGGTCGTTTTTACAAAGTTGTCTTCAGCAGTTTGGATGAAGAGAGCAGGGTCTGTGAATAGCAGACAACAGCAGGTTGTTGTTGTTGTTTGTTCTGGACATTTCTGATTGATGTTTGGTGCGTGTGTGCACATTTTAGTGCACCAGTACTGTAACTAGTCTTGTATATTTTTGCATTGATTCTTTATTATTGGCCATCACTGCACATATTTATAAACTAGAGCTCCACATCTGCCCGGCTGACAGGCAGCTGATTGGTGGAGACGCTGCTCTGGGTTTGTGTAGTAGGTGCGTGTGACTCATGCTGAGGTGCTGAAGTTGCTTCGAGTGGAAAATGTGAGTCAGCGCTCGCAGCGGCACATGCGCCCATCTTTTACCCGGCGTGCGTTGGCCTCCGTCACAGTCATGCACTGCAGAGGCTGCGTTTCTGCTATGCTCATCTGCTGAGACGGGAGCTTGAAACCTGCAGCCTATGAGGACGGGGGTCAAATACAAAGGACTGTCACATAAATCAAGCTGTTATATAAAAACCTCTCTCACCCTTTTTCAAATCCAGTGTGTATTTGAGGATTAAGCACATTATGTGAGGTTTGGGAGGCTTTAAGACTTAAAGATTAATATGTTCTTATTTCAGGTTTAGCCCAACACCAATGACTGAGGGGACCTGTAAAGATTATTGAGCCTAACTATTTGGCAGGCAGCACTTTGTTCCACATCACCCACCACAGGGCAGCTCTGGGTTCTGCGTCTTTGACCTCTGAACGCCTCCAGCTTGTAGGCAACACGTGTGAGACGGAGCTGCTGGTTTAAAGACTTCATTCATGTTAAACCGGCCGTGTTTATTTTGTGCAGATGTTTAAATGCATGACCCTTAAATGTGACACGAGTCTGCTCCCTCTGGTTGTCAAACTGACGGTTTTACAGCGAGGCGACGGTTAATGACCCGTTAGCGCAGGGATCGCTTCCTTCCCGCGCTGCAGACAGCAGGTCGGCCGCTTGCTGCGTGTGTCAGATGCAGAGGACGTGTTTGAGCTTCAGACTCAACCGCCGCCCGTCCCAACACGCCGATTTTTCTTCAGCTCAACTTTGTGCTTCTTGTCCGTGTTTGCTTTGCAGAGCAGAATCAGAGTTGGCAGGTTTTACTTTCAGTTTCTCACAACTGCTGCTTTGTTTGGCAGAAGTTGTGCAGCCGTGTTGTAGTTCAGGACGTTTGTGCTTCAAAAATCAGAAAACTGTGGTCAGGTACCAGTGGCTACCATGAACATCCCTGATGACGGCGTGGTCTCTAACGCTCAGAGTCAGGAAGGAGGATGAACCCGGTACGATCAAAGATGCGTCGAGTCGAGTCCAGGATGATGCCGAGAATAGAAACAAATAAATGAAACGAGTCCTCAGAGTCGCACACAGACGTACCTTCATACCTGCTGCTGTGAAGCACCAGTAAAACCAGAGGCTCTGTGGGTAACGCGGGCTCAGTGCCTGCTGGTGGCTGCAGCATGACATCAGCGCGGGTCAGATTTTCATTGGCGTGCACGGCTCGCGTTCAAACAGGCCCATCAGGACCCGTCCGTCTGTCTGGCTGCACGCCTGCTTCCTGGTCCGTAACACGCAGAGGGAAAACCTGCACAATGAAATGCTCATAACTCATCTGTTTAACTCACCAAGCGTCTCTCACCTAACGGAGCGCTGCTCTACGCTGCGAGGGTCCCGCTCTGACGTTACAGGACACCAGGGGAAAGTCGCACAGCTAACCAGGCAAAAAATGCACTTTGGTTTTTGTTCGACTAATTCAACCCAGGCGGACGATTTATGACATAAACTATGTTACAACTTTCAACAGACTGTTTATGGACGAAGGATTTCCCAGAGTGCCGTTTGGATGTGGCAGCATCATCATTCTTCTTGCTGCCCGCTGAGGCCGGATGATGGAAACACCCGCGTCCTGCGAACGATGTCTGCACGTCGGAGCAGGAAACACTGACGTCTGTTAGCTGCTCACAGTGCTGAAGCTCCTCAGCTCACCTGTACTGGGTTCTCACCAGTTTAGCACCAGTTTGAGAACTGCAGGATAATCTCCCCTGTGGGTTTGTTGGTAGAGACTCATGCAGAACATGTGCAGACCTGGCCGTCCTTGTTGCACCGCTGTGCCATGTTCGACACGTCGCCAAAATCATCTCCAGAGACGATTATTAGGCAAGCGAACATCTTCATCATATCATCACTCATCTGCATATGTCCCAACTCCAAGCTGTAAACACTTCAGTGCTTATTCAAGTGTTTACTCTGATTTTTATGGCAACTCAGCTTTTCTCTGAAACACAAAGAAACTGAGTTTTGTAACAAAGTCGCAGCTGCTCGCGTGTGGTTTCGTGGTGGAGGTGAGAGCAGGAAGTCATCAGAGCACAAACGGTTAGCACGGTGGAAGCTCCGAGTGAGGCGGCACACAGGGAGTCGGTCATGAGGTCGACCGCAGAGCGGTTTTTCACTTCCACATGAATCAGGTTCAAACCGCCGTCGCGTTCTGTCTGACTCTGTCTGACTGATGCTGAGCTGCGGACGTCTGTTAGGACGGCCTCTTTCAGACCTGTCACATGATTATTATCCGGTCTTTAAGTGATGACGTGACGAATCCTGCTTCTGGGCCCAAAGTAGTCTGCGTTTAATATGGCTTTTGTGTTGTTAACATGTTTATTGTTTTGTATCTTCTTCTATTTAATTTCAAAAAGCCTCTAAAAACAGTCAGTGATCACTGTCGGCCTCTCTCGGCTTTTATTACCACTGTTTATTTTAAAGCTCAGTTTTTAAAACCTTAGGCTGTAACTACAGCCCAGCCCATGGATGGATTATCTCAGTTGTTCTCCTGGCTGAAGTTTGGTCCTTTTACAGCATCCTGCCATGCGATTACATTTGTTCCTGACCACCGACAACACTCACGCTAACTTTTATCGAGTGGAAAAAAGTTAGCTTGTTTATATTATGCTAACATAGCTGTGTCGCTAGCGGTCACGTAGCACATCGTTATATACCAGCTAGCCAAACTGCAGTAACCCTACAAACGTCACTGCTGTTTAGTTTTGTCTTCATTTATGTTGGAAGTGATAACAGAGCTGTACGTTTGAATTTGTTTCCAAAACCCCGCAGTCAGGACATGCTATATTGTATTTAGATAGAAGCTAGCGAGCTAACTTCCTGCTAACTTCTAACTCCGTTAAATGTCATAAATTCCGTTTTCATGGATGCCTGAATGTTAAACTCAATTGTTACACCTGGTAGAGCAGAACGCTGATCATTTTATTAAAGATGAAAGACTTTAGACAGTTTTTAACTCTCAGTGATGCAGCAGGGATCGTTTGATTTATGGACCTGCAGCGGAGTTTAGGCCCAGACACGGCTGGTGACGTCAGACTTAACAACCGGATTGTGATTCTCAGAGTTAAGAGGAAGTTCTGGATGTTGTGCACGATTAATGGACCGTAAAATGTTTGAGTGTTTCATTTCTCTTTCATCTTCTTGATTTATTTGTTTATTTTTAATGTTCGAAACATTCAGAGTGATTCACTGTTAAGTTATTTCAAACAAGCGTCCTCTCGTCTCCACGCCGACCTGCTGAGCGTGGGCGAGCGCAGTTTCTGAAGGCGTAGAGCCGTCCAGGTTCAGACGCCGTACACGGGCCTCCATCAGTACTGATGGATTATTGATTATTTATTTAGTCCTTTTAACTGGAGATATGAAATGAGTTCCAAACTTGCACCAGTGCAGACGAAGAAAAGCTCGTTCCTCCTCGTTGTCGTCTCGAAACTTTGGAGGAAACTGTATTTCCGGGCTGCTCCTGGTTTCCTCTATGAGCGTCTTTTTCCTGCTCCTCTTCCTTACTTTGGGTTTCTTGCTTGTTTCGTTCTCACAATCGTCGCCTCTGTTTCAGCCTGTGATGTCCTGGCTTTCAGACAGACTCTTCGCCCTGCTAATGAGCCGTTCCCTCTGCTGTCATTATGACTTCACCTCCTCTCAGACTTAAATGGCTTCTTTCCTCATTTCTTCCTCCAACTTTCCCCTGAGGGAGCGACCTGCTCTGTTTCCACTAAACTTAAACTAAATTAACCATCAGGAGCATCGAATCCGTCAATCAAACAACAGGATATGAAACATGTGCAGCAGCGGGAAAACCTCAGCGTCCGTCTGTTTCCTCACGTTAGGATTAAAGTGTGACAGCAGCAGCTCCCTCTGAGGAGAGACGCAGCCAGGTCCGCTCGCCACAGCGCTAAACTCTGTCTCCGCCCACTTTAACCACAGACTGCTTCATCAGCATGAAGAGCCTCAGCTTCTGAGCAGCTGATGAACAGTTTTTAACTTTATTTGTCATAATTAATAACCTTCAGTTGCTGTGGTTTGGACTCACTCTGTCATACTGATGGATTCTCATGTTAAATATTAAGGTCAGACTGCTCTAAGTACAGTTTCATATGTATGATGTCACTGAATGGGTGTGGCATACGGGCATCTCCACCCCCACCTGCTGCTTGTAGGTGAAAGCCAGTTAGAAAAGGGTGACATTAGAATAGCTCTGTGGAGCAGGTCAGGCGGTTCACTGTTCAGCATCTTCAGGTCAGAACAAAAACACATTTCTCCACATTGTCACGATTTATCTTTGATGAGTGCTTGTTGGAAGTTTGCTCCGACAGGAAACAGGCCTGAGCTTTACACTGCTGCTCACAGAGCCCAGCTTTGCACAGCAGGTCACAGAAATGAAGACGTGCACGAGCAGCGGCGACACCGTCATTCACAAGTGCGACAAAGCGTCAACAACGCCGGCTGCATCGTGCACGACGGCATGACTGCGATGAGCAGGGTCAGGGTCAGGGGGTTGCTGGGGAAGCTTGAGTGGATTTAACCCCAGCAACACACGGTGAGTGATCCTTTAATGGGAATCGGAGCTCTGTGAACACACTGTTGTGTGAATGTTGCACATATCTGGATCCCTGCAGCCAAGAGATTCCAACTCACGAGGTGTTCACGCATCACTTCCTGTTTGGCACCACATCTGGACAAAGAGCTGTAGTTTTTAGACTGAGCTGTGGTGGGACAGCAGCACTCAGAGCTCCACAGTCTCTGCAGGACTTTATTTCCACTTTTCTTACTTTCATGTGTATAAAAGTCACCAATTACGTTCTAACAAATATGGATCAGGTGGACAGAAATCTGGACTCTATAACAGCGAACTCGATGCTCAGGCTGAGCTTTGACACAAACCAGAGTAGTTTGGGTCATTAGTGTGTCAGAAAGTGCCAGAAACCTCCATGGAAACCAAATAAATCAGTGACCCGCACCGACTGTTTCCTCAGACTCGATCTGTCACAGTTATTGACGGGACAATCAAGACGCGGGCGTCAGCTTCAATCGCTCTTTTCCCACTTTTACAAGCTCCAGCTCTGGTTGCTCGCTTGGCTCGGCCCGCCGCACATGTGGTACAATTAGCCTTCGCTTCATCGCGCATGTGTTCCTGGTTTCTGTGGTATTTCAGTCATTTCTGAGCTCCCACGGGAACCGCAAAAGCACCGCCGACCAGCCGCGGGGGCAAACCGAAGACTTCTGAGGTCTGCAGTTAAAGGTGGCAGTAAAGACGATGAGCTCTGTGAAGCACACACGAGGGAGCACACAACAGTGCATGGATGTGTAAGAGCGTTACAGATGCTTTAGCTACACAGAACAATCAAATATTAATACTCAGGTAAATGAACCGTTTTAGTTTGTTTGCAATTTAGAATTAGGATCATTCATTTGTAATAATTATAATTATACAATAATGAGTTTGGTATTATGTTTCAAACTGTCAAATTTACATCATTTCAGTGTGAAGCTGCATCAGCTGACTGATCTTCGTCTTCTGTAGCTTAAAATCAAGTTTAACTCGTTCCTGTTTGAGGATGTATGAAGGTAAATATCTGCATGGTTTCATTAGAAGCCTGGAAGTATTGTCCCCAACATCAAATCTTATTTGAAGGAATCACTGGGAAGTTGCTGACCTCTGCTAAACTTGTGTCGGTAGAACTGTGAGGTTTTCAGACTCTTTATGATCTGAGCAGGATTTAAAATTCAGACGCTTGTGTTTGACTCAGTGACGAGGTCGCAGCCTGAGCGCACCACGCTGTGAGACTGCACTGCTGCTCTCTTCATGCACAAAGTGCAAATATTGCTGCAAAATCCTCAAAGAAAAGCATGCCAGAAAGTCACAGAGCACCATGGTAATACAAAACGGGGCTCGTGGTGAGAGGGTGGAGGTCAGTCGGAGGTTGGAGGTCATCGGGTCATGAAGCTGGTGATAAATTTAGACCATAAAGCCCTGAGCGTGCCTTCAGGTGTCGTCTCACACCACACGTCTTCGAGCTGAACAGAAAAACTAAAGGCAGCTGAGTCACTCCCCAAAGACACTCACATCGCTAAGGTCTGGAGTTAGGGGCGTGGGCAGGTGGCTGCAGGTGTGCAGTCCGGGCTCAGGTTGGGCGTGACCTACCAACAAGGCTTGCAAACATCATCCAAACACATTCTTGCAGCAATAAAACAACACGAGGGACTAAAAGTCTCCCAATCCCAGGAGTCCTTCCTCCATCTTTACTTACAGTCTATGCTTTGAATCAGCTCTGGTTTCCTTTCTGAGCTGTGTTTAAATCAGCACACAGTGTAACTTTGTCCAAACCTGCAGTCACACATGAATGAAAACTCTGTCACGCACCTATTTTACATCCTCTCTGAGCACAACACGAGCGCCGGCAGCCACGCGCCTGTGTGAAGTCAGCTGGAGCGGGTCCTTCAGCACCCGCTAACCAGCAGAGCGTCCTGCAGCGGGGGACGCAGACCCCTCTGAAACACACGAGAGCCCCTGAAAACATCTAAAAATCAGATGTTTTCCATCTCCAGCCCTCCGCCCAGCAGGGACCTGTAAAGCCCACAGAATTACATCAGAGGGAAACAGAGGAGGAAGAGAGGAGAGAGGGAGGAAAAATTCTTCAAGTATGAGAAAATTTTACTGCACTCCTCCTCCCCTCCCCTCCTCTCTCTCTCTCCGTCCATCACCCTCCTCGTCCTCCTCCTGCCGGTCAGTCAGTGAGAGAGCCGGACTGAGACGAGACTTCAGCACCGCTGAGGGAAACTCCTCACCTCTCTGAGCAGGTAGGATGCTGCTGCAGGAACAAACTGCTGGGTTTACACCCGAGAGCGAGGTTCATAAACATTTAATATTAATGTAACGCAGAGGAGATTTCATTTGAAAATTCATCATTTAAACAGCAGAACTGTGCAGCCATGATTGTTGCTTTTCTTTATTCGAGGACGAGGGTGAAACGAGCAGCTGCTGTTTCACATTCAGTGCCGACGATGTTTCAAAAAGTTTTAGCTTCATGTTTCATTTATTTTAGATATTTATCTCTTTATTTTTCATTTTTTGGTGATTTTTATGACTTTTACAAATAAACTGAAAATATTTCTTTTTATTTGTTGGTTGAAAAAAAACAAACAGATTTAATTGTTGGACTTTTGAACTTTTGTCTGTTTTCTGTCAGTTTAACGGCCAAATTAATTTGATCTTATCAGCTGTAGCTTCACAGGGGAGGATTTCTGGGTTTTGGTGATAATAATTGGCAGCAAATGGAATAGATTCATGTTTTTAAGACATTCATTCATGTAAAAAAAATCATAATTTCTTTTACATGATCCAACGATGTGAAACGTGCCGACTGCTGCAGAGCTGTGACGGAAATCATAAAGCAAATATCCAAATCAGGATTTTACAGAGAACCAGGCAGTAATGATGCAGAAATACAGACAAAGTAAAATGTTTTCAGTTTTATGTATAAAGCCAAAGATCAGAGAGACTCGTGCATGTAATAACACATCCTGCAGCAGAATCGATGCAGGGTTATGTTTGGACGTCGTCTCTGTGACACTGAAGTCTCCGTCCTCTGTGATGGACTGAATCAAATAACTGCTTTGATAAAAAAAAAAAAAAAAATCTGCTATTTCAATCATCAGCAAGTCAATCAGCTACCTGCAGGACTAAAAACTTACAGCAGTTCATGACTGCCAATAACTGCAGTTCCTCTAATGTCCACTAGAGGCCACATGTTAGAACATCTGACTTCACAGCAGAATCAAACATTTACAGCTGCTAAATAGCTACTTTCCCCCCTTCATGGTAACTGTGTACCGCTGCTAGCTTCATCTCTGAACTGCTTCTTTTTAATGCACTTATCTGACCAATAGCCTGGCTGCTGTGAGGGTACACACACAGTCCTTCCTAACATTTCATCACTTTGTTACTTGGCAAACATTAGCAGGAATCTCTGCACCCACTTTATGGAAGCAGCTTGCTAACTGGGCTAGCTAGTATTAGCATTTACTTTAGCGCGCTGCCCTGTTGTCCATATATGCTAACTGGGTTGCAAAAACACTGAGCCCTCAAAACACAGAATCCAGAAACCAGTGGCTGATGTCACAGTAACAACTTCCATTTTTTATATACAGTCTGTGTTGTTGCACCCACAGCTGCCAGATTTCCTCACTGGACTCTTGCTGCTCTGATCCTCTGTGGTCTCGGGGAAGCTTTTGGCCAAAGCATGTAAATGTGCTTCCTGATGTTCCTGATCTTCATCATTCTGTTAGCACAAATGTTAAAGTTTCACAAAGTCAAACCCGTTTCCTGTTTCTGAGTCCTGAGATCACTCATGTATGTCTGAAGGTTATGACTGTGTTAATCTATATTAACTAGGTAATAGTAGTTTCTGGAGTTGCACCCCTGCTTGCTGGTTTGAAGTTTGACTCTTTTAATCCTGAATCGCCAGAAGAACATTTAAAGGGTTTATAAGATCTCCATAGACATTTCATAAAATGCCTCCTGGTCATTACAGTGCTATCAAATGATTAACCTGAGTGTGGGCGTGGAGCGACAGGTTTGTCACATATTCTGGAAGCAGTGAGGGAACAGCCTCCAGCAGCACTCAGAGTAAAGGTGAAGAGCACATGAGAAGCCTTCATTGTGTATTTTGAGAATTTGTATTGCCCTCCTGAGGTTCTCCCGTAGCAGCTGGAACAGCTGTCACAGGCAGGTATTTACAAGGTAATCGTTCTCACTTAGACCCACTGAGCAGAAACTGGCCGAGGTCCAGATGGAGCTCTAAATCAAACCACACATGCAGAAACCTCTGTGTGTCGGTCGAGTTAGCAGCAGAGAAACATGTGGACAGACGGAGAGGAAAGGTAGAAGGGTTCAGATCCAGAGCTGAGCTGAAGCAGAGACATGATGGACGAGCGGCACTCAGAGAGTCCTGAGGACACCTGCATCAAAAGTTAATTTACTCTTATAGGAGGCTTTAAAATAGCCAAAGACAAATAACAGATAGAAGTCAGGCTGGTGCAAGCTGAAGCTGAAGAGGCATCAGGATCCACTCATCACAGCTTCACTGCAGACATGCTTGTTTCACTCCAGTGGACTTGGTCATAAAAATACTGAGAGGACACACGGGTGGTTACTGAGGCCGACAGACCATTCACAGAGCTACTTGTTGCTCATAAATATGCTAACAATGTAAAGTAAAAGCTATGTAACCAGGAGGAGTTTGCAGTGTTTCCTCCTGCACATGAACAGGATTTAAGGTGTAAGTATCTAAAGAAGTCTTACAAACATTCACAGAGCTTCAATTTTGCCTCTTTTTTAAGTAAAGAAGCTCTAAACTGGGATCTGTTTCCTCAGATGCTCCACACATAATCGGCTGTTTGGGGCCAAATTGCACTTGAAGTAATATTCGGCGTTGCCAGGCCCCGGCCTGATCCGCATGTCAGAAAATCGGCTGCAGGATAACAAGCTACTCTTTCAGACCAAGTTATTTTTTCCATCAGGTTTTTATTGGCCGCCATGCTCCACTGATGGGCTCATAAACAGCTAATAGCCCCCTATTCCCGCTAATTGTGGCCAAAGTGGAGTCTGCTGCGCTAACATGAAATTTAAGGTGAGCTTAAATGTGTAATTCTGTGTCTCTTCCAGTGGGAAAACCCATGGAGAGCAAAGGCGAGAGGAAAAAATCCATCACCTCTGTGACTGAAGCGAAGTGAGAGCAGGTCCAGATCTGCAGACTCATTCCAACTGAGTCCTGGAAGCAACCGGCTCCGCTGTTACCGGCAAACGTCCGTCAGCATCGATTTCCCGAGCGGTCCGGCATCTTTCTCCTCAAACACCCAGGGAAGTCTTCTCCTGGTGCCACCCTGGCGATGCTTCCTTTCATCCCCTGCCTCCTCCTCTTCCTCCTCCTGGCCGGCCCAGCCCTCCCGACCCCGTCGACCTCCAAAGAGCTACAGTTAAGGGGTCAACGGACACCAAGGGACACCAAGCATGACTCCTTCAAGGTGATTAAGGGGTTAGCTGAGATAAATGGGCCGACTCACAGCAGGTCAAGTGGTCATCTGGGTTAAACGAGGGTCAGTGTGGTTAAAAGGTTCAGGGAATTCTCCTTTATCTGCTTTTATTTGATGGCCCCTGTAACGCCTGACTCCTCAATCACAGGAGCTTTAAGTTTTCATATCTGTCTGCAGATTATTCCTTATTGCAGGAAGAAGCCAGCGAAGGCCAGTAATGAACATACAGGCATCTCATTGTTAGGACGTTTGAATCCAGAAATCTGCTCAGGAGATGATGCAAAAGCCAACTGCACAGTCAGAGTTCAGTTCCAAGCCGTCTGCAGTCCAAACAAAGAATAAATTGCAGAGACTTATCATCAACAAACTCTCGATGTGTTTTAACTGATGACTGACGTCTTTGCTGCCCTGCGCTCCAGCACATTTTAATGTTGGAAAAAGCAGAAAGTTAAAGCCATAAGCCTCCTGCGCCTTCTGTAATATATCTACCCCGGCATCGCCAGACTAATGTGCAAATGTGAATTTGTCTGGAACCTTTTTGTTGAGCTCCAGTTTCCAGCGGGCACAGAGCAAACTCAACTAGATAGACGAACAGCCAATCAGAGGAGCTGCGATGAAGGATAATGCTAATGGACTCTTTCAGAAATGACACTTTGTGCTCCAGAGCAGCAGCGATTATTTCACCCCGAGCTCAGTAATGTGAAAAAAGGTGGCGCAGATGTGCTGCTCCAAAAACCTGAAAAAGTCCAAACACAGTCAGGAAGACGACTCAAAGGTTCAGACTCAAACACACTGATGGGAAGATGGATAATAAGACACAGGAGGACTCAACCAGGACAACAGGAACGTAGAAACCTGAGAAGCCATATGTGGAACCAACCAGCAGAACACAGCAGGGAGAACATGAAAACTTAACATGAAACAAAGTGCAATGATTGGTGTTTTCTGCTGTTGCAGGTGGTCATCTCAGAGGGCTGTGCCACTCAGGGTGATGCATCTGATGGGAGTAAAGGAGGTAAAGAGTCTGACCTGAAACAAGAACATCCAGAAACTGTAGTTTTTCACAGCAGTGGGGGGTGTTGTAGCTCAGCTCCTACTGCAGAATATAATCACAACCAAATGTCCTCGTTTGCAGGTAAAGAAATTGACCTGGCACCTGGTTCTCCTCTGGTTCTGACCCATAAGATCAAACTGGTTCCCTCAGATCCGGCGTCTGGGTCTGGATCTTGTGGATGCGACGCCGACTTTGCTCCGCTGCGGGAGCGGCTGGAGAGGCTGGAGAGGGAGGTGTCAGCCCTCCGGGAGACGTGTGGAGGGGCTGAAGGAAACTGCTGCAGCTCAAACGAAAGCAAAGGTAAAACTGGATATTTCTATTAGATCGACCACGTTTCTTACCTTCAATATTTATCTGTAGAGCAGAAGGACGCGACTATCAGCGTTAAAGAGGGCACACTTTTATGTCAACAGCACTCTTACAGAGCGCTAACAAGCCTCCGTTAGAATAGAATAGAATAGAATAGAATGCCTTTATTGTCACTATACAGTTGTACAATGAGATACAGAGCATCTCCTACTCAGTGTAAACATGCTGGGGGGGGGGTACAGTTCTGCAGCGCTATGTACATATGGACAGTATTAACATAGGGAAAAACATATATATATATATATATATATATATATATATATATATATATAAAAAATGTACAATATACAAGCCGTAAGTAATATGTAATAAATAGTGTTATGTATATACAGTTGAGTTATTGCACATGGAATTGGTATAAATAGAGTTATGTATATACAGTTGAGTTGTTGCACATAGGATTGGTATAAATAGTGTTATGTATATACAGTTGAGTTGTTGCACATAGGATTGGTATTGCACAGTGGTGGTCCACTGGTTACAGAGTTCCCTCAGGAGGTGGAGGAGACCAAAGAAGGAGATAAAAACCTGGTTCAGTGGGTGGAGACAAACTCTCTGTAACGGCTGCATGTTTAACAAGATGACAGAGCAACTTAAAAGGTGGTAAAAGATCAACATGTGACTCATCTGTTGTAAAGTTAGACTATATTCCACCAAATCACAATAACAGTCACTGGCAGGCACTTTATTTAGGCTAAAGACGAACAGTAATACAGGAAATACCCAACAATCATATGATCCCTATTAGCAGGAACTTGGCAACAGTGGGAAGGAAAAACTCACTTTTAACAGGAAAACTCCATCAGAACCAGGCTGAGGGAGGGACGATCATTTGTTCTCCAGATCATCCATCAGTGTGTGAATGTTGGACACAAAGCACAGAAACAGGGCTGTAATGGGTGAATGTTGTATAAAGAGCTTGGCGTGAGTAGAAGAAGTCACCTGATCGAGCCCTACGATAAGCTTTCACAGCTTTATGAACTCTCACTCAGCACTTTTCCCTTCTTAGATCCCTGAAGCCAGTGAGGAGCCGATCTGATGCTTCATGGGCGTTTATAATTTTAGCATCTTCATTTTAAATATTCTTAAAGTTCATCACATGCCGAAGCTTTAAAAGACCGGCTGTATTTCTGTCATTTTCATATAGAAAAGCCACATTTTCATGTCACGTCTAAACATTAAACGAAACGTGAAAAGTTTTTCATTCACATGCAAAAAAATAAACTGAATTTGAGACAGTGATCAAAATCATTCTTCATGCATGAACGAATTCTTTATACCAGGCTGGAAAAAATGATGTTTTTTCATACAAGAGGACTCAAAAGACTTAAAACAGCTGGAGGAGCAGGACCTGCATGCAAACCTTTAACAGACACAAAGTCGAGGTCGTGTTTGTTCCACCTCAGTGCCAAAAATCCAAAAGTAATAAATGAAATAAAAATCAAATGTTTTCAAACTTTATAAGAAAGACATGCAGCAGATCATGAGTCATGTTTTCAAGGCCTCGAAGCTTCGAGAAGAAATAAGTTCTGGAGCTTTAGGAAAGACGAGGTTTTCCATCACATGGCTCCAAAGTCACCCACAGTTGATTTCATCAATGTGGAGCTGATGATGTCCTGCAGCAGCTCCACAGTATGAACCCCAACCAGCCAAAAATCCACACTAAAAGCACCTGAAGCATGTTGGTGAGGTTAGCAAACAGAAACTCCAGACCAAATGGAGCAATCAGCTCACGCACGGATGAAAAAGTACATATAAACCGAACTCTGGCACAACGAGCAATAATCCTATTTATGAAAATAAACACTGGGGATGTTTGGGAGGATTCTGTGGCTGCTGATCAAAGAGACGCAAACAGAAAAACATCGCAATGAGAGGAGGAAACAAAAGGGAGCCGCGATTAATACGAGTCTGCATCAGCAGGCGCTAACCTCCCCGCCGCGCAGCACGGCGGCGCTCGGCGGCGCTCGGCATACAGAGCAGCAGTCGGTCTTACAGCGGCTGATCTTTAGCTCGTAATTACAGTGAAAACGACCCAAGATGTTGTTGGTCTGCAGCACAGTGTGTGTTCATAGCAACACATGTTTAACAAACACTGGACTCTATTAGATTTGTTAAAGAAACGTTCCCTGTGTGCGCTCCAGGTTTTTTTTACTGCTGAATTCTTGTTTTGTGAGGGCATCGCTGCAGCAAAGTCTGTGACGGCAGCATCCAAACATCGACAACACCAAACGTGTACCTGATGCCAAAAATGACACGCCGGGGGAACGGGCCACGATGAGACAGAGGTGCCGCTCTGTTTCCCAGGACGTCACTTTTCAATCTTTGCTTCACGATGACACTCGGATTTATAAACCTTCCTTTTCACTCGCATTTCAAACACAACCAGAGTGTCAACAGCAGCGCAGGATCCATCGACTGCATTATCTGCCTCGCACCGTGACCTCGAGCGACAACAGACCAATGAGAGGCCACAGACATGTCTCTGCTGACAATTAGCTCTCTGAGCATGTGGTTTTTGTCTTTGTTTGTTTTTTAAGTTAATTTCTTGAAAACTTTTCTCATCATTTCACATAGAAGTATACAAACATTTATCTGCGTGCACGATGAAGGTTTTCTGCAGTTTGGTAACGACACACAGGAAGTGTCGTCTGTGAAGGTCCTCAGTCATCCAGCTCATCGTGGTCTAAGAAGCTCGGAAAGAAAAGCATCTGGACTATTCTCTACTTAATCACATTAGCCAGGTGTGAATCGGTTGTAGGTCACGATCAGCCAAGCTTTCAGGTCAGCTCATTGCGAAACCTGGCCCCACCCTATCATGTGATGTCCTGAGGTCAGGTAGCCCAGGATGTGAGTGGGCGTTTAAATCGAAATCTTTCTCTTCATGTGTGAAAACACATTTTTTGGAAAGCTGACCTGACAGCTGAGCAGTCTCTGACAGGGTTACAGGGACCCACAGTGGGAGGTGGGAGGTGTTATCTACACGTGGAGGAAACCGGGAACACTGTGAATGAATGAAATATGAAACATCTAATACAGAGCAAAGTGAAATGAAAATGAAAGTTATTTGACTTTATTTAACTACTTTTCACACATTACTGGGCAGCTACCTGCTGTTTCCTACACCCTCCTTCATGCTCTCTCAGAAGTACCTGTTGAATATTTCACCACCATCTGCTATTATGTGTTCTAATAGTTTTATGTTAATCTAATAAAAAAGTAAAGTAGACTAAAGCTGTATTCTACTAATAGAATATGTGTTTTTCTTTGAGTCTGACTGTGTGATTGGATTATTTTCAGAGATGATCACATTACAAACTGGCAGAGATTAACCTGTGAGCTGTGTGTGTGTACTTGTATTACCTGAAACATGGGGACCCCTAGATTGTGAGGATATGGGGGTCTGATTTGTGTTAGGGGGAATAAAGTAAGATTGTAATTTACTCCAAAATCATTACCCAAAACTGGATAAAAAGTGAATGTCCTGTTTTTAGTTTAGCTGCAGAAAAGTGAATGTTTTGTCTTCTGAAGTGATGGAAACGGGAGAGGACTGTTTATGTGTCTCTGTCTTCAGCTCTGTGCCCAGTGTGATCTCAGCCCCCATCTCCGCCCAGTCCACCCTCTGCACAGCAACAACACACACACACACACACACACAGGGGATAATCAGTCACAACAAGGCTGTGTTACACTCTATTTAGAGAGGATTAGATGTCCACCCCCCTTCACTCTACCCCCAAAACTGAGGCAGTGCAACAAAGGATAACTATCTGGTTCTAACTCATTCAAGACGCTTCATTCATCCTCCAACAAACCACATTTATGACTGAAGTGATGCTGATGACTGCCTTATGTTTTGGATATCTAAGAATGCATTTGACCTAGTCAATACTATGATGCAGGATATCTGCATACCAATAATTAATGCTTCAATCTTAAATATGATCAACCTATCTCTAATAATCAGCTGTGTACCACAGGCCTTCAAGCTGGCTGTAGTTAAACCTTTACTCAAAAAGCATCTCTAGACCCAGCAGTCTTAGCTAATTATAGGCCAATCTCCAACCTTCCTTTCATATCAAACATCCTTGAAAGAGTAGTTGTCAAACAGCTAACAGATCATCTGCAGAGGAATGGTTTATTTGAAGAGTTTCAGTCAGGTTTCAGAGCTCATCACAGCACAGAAACAGCTTTAGTGAAGGTTACAAATGATCTTCTTATGGCCTCTGACAGTGGACTCATCTCTGTGCTTGTCCTGCTAGACCTCAGTGCAGCGTTCGATACTGTCGACCATAATATCCTATTAGAGCGATTAGAACATGCTGTAGGTATTACAGGTACTGCACTGCAGTGGTTTGTATCATATCTATCTAATAGACTCCAGTTTGTGCATGTAAATGGAGAGTCCTCTTCACACACTGAGGTTAATTATGGAGTTCCACAGGGTTCAGTGCTAGGACCAATTCTGTTTACATTATACATGCTTCCCTTAGGCAGCATCATTAGAAGACATAGCATACATTTTCACTGCTATGCTGATGACACCCAGCTCTATCTGTCCATGAAGCCAGGTAACACACACTCAGGTTTCCAAAAAAGGAAGTCAGAATTTCTTTTAGGATCTCTGAACTGATGTCACAGATATTGTAGCATGGTAGCAACTGAATTAGCTTGTTGCCATGGTGATCAGGAACCTGTTCTTGACCTCTTCCTGTCCATCAGGTGCAGGATGCTCCATCAAACCAGAGACCAAGGAGTGCCCCAGTGAGTGCAGTGATCAGGGTCGCTGCGAGGATGGCAAGTGTGTCTGCTTTCCTGGATTCACCGGGCCGGACTGCAGCCAGTCCAACTGTCCCGGGGACTGCAGCAACAACGGGAAGTGCGTGAATGTTCAATGCGTGTGCGATCCTGGTTTCACCGGTCCTGACTGCTCTCTGAAAGCCTGCCCTGATAACTGCAACAATCACGGCAGGTGCGACAAAGGCAAATGTGTGTGCAACAGTGGTTTCACAGGTCCCAGCTGCTCCGATGAATCCTGTCCCGGAAACTGCAAAAAAAGAGGGGTCTGTGTTAACGGACAGTGCGTGTGCAATCCTGGTTTCACCGGTCATGACTGCTCCCTGAGATCCTGCCCCGATAACTGTAACAATCAAGGCAGGTGTGTGAACGGCAAGTGTGTGTGCAACAGTGGCTTCACAGGTCCCAGCTGCTCCGATGAATCCTGTCCCGGAAACTGCAAAAAAAGAGGGGTCTGTGTTAACGGACAGTGCGTGTGCAATCCTGGTTTCACCGGTCATGACTGCTCCCTGAGATCCTGCCCCGATAACTGCAACAATCAAGGCAGGTGTGTGAACGGCAAGTGTGTGTGCAACAGTGGCTTCACAGGTCCCAGCTGCCTCAACAAATCCTGCCCCAGCAACTGCAACAGGAGGGGGCGCTGCATTAACGGGCAGTGTGTGTGTAATCCTGGATTCGCTGGGCCAGACTGTTTAAAGAGGACATGCCCAGACAACTGCAATGACCGTGGGAGGTGTGTTAACGGTAAATGTGTCTGCAACAGTGGCTTCACCGGTGAAGATTGCTCTGAGGCAGTCTGTCCTGAAAACTGCAACAACAGGGGGCGCTGTGTGAATGGACAGTGTGTCTGTGATGATGGATTCACTGGCGAGGATTGCTCTGAAAGAACATGCCCAAATGACTGCAACGACCGTGGCAGGTGTGTTAATGGTAAATGCATATGTGACAGCGGATTCACAGGTGACGACTGCTCTGAAAACACCTGCCCCAACAACTGCAACAACAGGGGGCGCTGTGTTAACGGACAGTGTGTCTGTGATGATGGATTCAGTGCTGCAGACTGCTCTGAAAAAACCTGTCTAAACAACTGCAACAACAGAGGGCGCTGTGTAGATGGACAGTGTGTTTGTGAGGATGGATTCAGTGCTGCAGACTGCTCTGAAAAAACCTGTCTAAACAACTGCAACAACAGGGGGCGCTGTGTGAATGGACAGTGTGTCTGTGATGATGGATTCACTGGCGAGGATTGCTCTGAAAGAACATGCCCAAATGACTGCAACGACCGTGGCAGGTGTGTTAATGGTAAATGCATATGTGACAGCGGATTCACAGGTGACGACTGCTCTGAAAACACCTGCCCCAACAACTGCAACAACAGGGGGCGCTGTGTTAATGGACAGTGTGTTTGTGATGATGGATTCACTGGTGCAGACTGCAGTGCTAAAGGCTGCCCCAACAACTGCAACAACAGAGGGCGCTGCTTCAGAGGGAGCTGCGCGTGTCGTCGGGGGTTCACAGGACCAGACTGCAGCCAGTGTCAGGAGGGGATGACTGGGCCCAACTGTGATGTCGGTGAGTCAAATCTTTCATTTATCTTCTCCATATCTATCTATCTATCTATCTAGATACCTAGATACTAGGGGTGCAACTATACTCATATCGATATTGAACCGTTTGATACAGTGCTTTCGGTTCGGTACGCATATGTATCGAACAATACAAAATTTTTTATTTATTTGATCAACTTTCCTTCTGACGATGCTGTCTGTGTTGAGCGCTCAGTGGATCTGCGCTCGACAGTGCAGCCTAGGCGGAGTAGTCGAACGCAGATCCACTGAGCGCAGGGCAAGCTAGCAAGACAGAAGTTAAGCTCTCCTTGCAACATGGCAAATTGAACCTCCCCCACCCTCATTCAGATCTGGTGGAATTATTTTGGTCTTCATGTGAAGTATGACCCTGAAGGTAAGCGCGTCATGGACTAAAGTAAAACAGTGTGTCGGATGTGCCACGCAATGCTCAATTACATTGGTGGGAACTACTGCGTTAGCGCAGTTAGCTCGTTAACGTGTTGGCCATCCAGCCCCCCACGCACGGGGCGATCCGCGGTAGCTCGTTAACGGAGATTTGCCGTGTTGTGGCGTTAACGTCATTTCAGATTAACGCTGACAGCACTAGTGAGAACACAACGAATATGACTGCACATTTACTCCGACATCATCCTCGTGCAAAGACAAGTGGAAGCAGACAAAAACAACAAGCACGCATGCTACAAACTTTACCCGAGTCATTTAGACAGCCGTTAGCACAGGATTCTCCTTATGGGGACCTGATATGTTTAATATGCTGCTGAGAATATAGCCCAGAAGAAGCGTATAGTATAGCTTTTATTTTGGAAAGAGACATTTCTCTGTAATAAACTCTCTTTTCCAAAGATGAGTGATATAGATTTATTTATTTTTATTATTTTGTTGTTTCAGCAACATTACATTTAAAAACTGTACTTTTGAGTTAAAATATATATTTATAATTTTAATAAATGACAAATTAAAAAGGCATGAACATTTTTTTGTGTCGAAAAAATATTGAACCGTGACACCAAAGAACCGAACCGAACCGTGAATTTTGTGTATCGTTGCACCCCTACTAGATACCTAGGTACCTAGATATGTGTGCACGAACAGCATACGGTTATTGAGCCAAAGGAGCAAAGTTGCTCCCAGTGTAAATGCTATAATTCACTGTTTTAAGAAAGACAGCTTGTTTATTTCCCCACCAAGACTCTTTAAATTTGACTTGGTAGGCTTGGCTTTAACCACAAATAGTCAAGAGTTGGTTACATTTATGGTGGGGGCATGGACGGAACCAGAAGCTGAACAGTAAGGTGGAAAATGAAGCCAAAGCACCAAAACTGCACTTCCTGTAATGTCTGGTTGAGTCAATCCTGACCGATTACTTTGCCCAACAATACAGCAGGAAAAATGTCAACAGTCTGGTAGACAAACATCTTGATGCATGCTCAATAAAACAGGTAAGTAAACCCCCAAGGTTTGAAAATGTTCATCTGGATGTAGAGCTTTCAGTGGGAGAAATGTTTCGTCACTCATCCAAGTGACTTCTTCAGTCACCTGGATGAGTGACGAAACGTTTCTCCTACATCTACGTCCAGATGAACAGAATCAAACCTTGGGGATCTGGTAAACAAACATAGTTTTTGTTCCTGTAGATAATAATCTCTTAACATCAACTACACCCAGGGTGAATTTCTTAAAAGTTGAAGTATGCGTAGTGGTGTGGGTTAAAGTTTGGGACATGTCTTTCCTTTATTTTGTGTAAAATGCATGTTTGTGTCTCATTCTTATCTGAAGAACATTTGTTCACCATGAGAGGATCACATTTAATTGCAGTGGGAATATCTGTTTGCAACAAATGTGCACAAACCACACATTTCTTCTAAAACTGTCATTCTGGGGTTGTTTAATTTGATACAGTTTTGCAGCATCAGCCGAGCTGCGTACTTCTTTCAGCCATGTTTTCTTGTTGTTGTTGTTGTTGTTGCCATTGTTGTTACCAGGGTGTGGTAGCCTATTAGCACGCCTGTTTGGAGGCTGTTCACGCTGCAGTGATCCGAGTGACGGAGCAGTTTCATTACCAGAGCGGTAGAGTCCAGACCACATAAAAACTCCCTCAGACAGCTGCACAGGACAGCCGCATGTGTGTGAGAGTTTTAAGTGTTTTCCCAAATGCAACTGACCACTTATTGGAGTGGAGGGAGGGATGTCCCACAGCCTGACAGCCCACTGAGTAAACACAGAGTGGGCAGCAGAAAGTGTGAAGTATGTTTCCATCCACCTGCTGCAGAGACCCCAGTAATGACGTAATCAGGAGAAACTGTTGGCGTATTTAAATGATGCAAAAACGTTTGGTTGGAAACAGATTTTTTGTGAACACTGATTTTCTTTCCTAAACATAGCTACAGATGCAAATACATAACACCGAGCCAACATCCAAATATTATCATTTCCTTTAGCAAACGTTGCCTTTTCACATTATTTTGGACAGTTGTCATTTATTTTTTTAAAACATGCAAGTTTTTGCTGTTATAATATTATTTGGGGGGAACTGGATATTTCCCTCCAGTTTATGACCACACGCTGGTCAGAGATGATGGTTGGTTTCCCAGTGCATCATGGGAATCCCCCGGCAGTCTTCACCTATTGCAGCATAACTAAGGGAGGATTCAGGGTCACCTGGTCCAGCCCTAACTATATGCTTTTGCAAAAAGGAAAGTTTGAAGCCTAATCTTGAAAGTAGAGATAGTGTCTGTCTCCCGAATCCAAACTGGAAGCTGGTTCCACAGAAGAGGGGCCTGAAAACTGAAGGCTCTGCCTCCCATTCTACTTTTAAATACTCTAGGAACAACAAGTAGGCCTGCAGTGTGAGAGCGAAGTGCTCTAATAGGGTGATATGGTACTACAAGGTCATTAAGATAAGATGGGGCCTGATTGTTTAAGACCTTGTATGTGAGGAGCAGGATTTTGAATTTTGGATTTAACAGGAAGCCAAAACAGGAGAAATCTGCTCTCTCCTTCTAGTCCCTGTCAGGACTCTTGCTGCAGCATTTTGGATTAACTGAAGGCTTTTCAGGGAGTTTTTAGGACTTCCTGATGTAATGTAAACAGAATTGGTCCTAGCACTGAACCCTGTGGAACTCCATAATTAACCTCAGTGTGTGAAGAGGACTCTCCATTTACATGCACAAACTGGAGTCTGTTAGATAGATATGATACAAACCACTGCAGCACACTGTAAAAAAATTGTAATATAAAAGTATTTACTGTGTATTTTACAGTTTTGTACTGTTCTTCTAGAACATCATTAAATTCACATAAATAGACTGATTTTACATTTCAAATGTAAATTAACGTAAAATCACTGTAAATGTAATAAAACATAATTTTCTTGTTTTTTAAATGTATCTGTCTGTACATATTTAGATTGTTAAAATAAAATACATTCACAAATGTATCATAATTTCACAAATATCTGTCCGTTATTTGAAAGATTGAACTGTTAAATTCAAATGTGATGCTATGGAAAAATATATAAAATGATTCTTATAAACTTTTGTTACATCAAATAATTATTATTATTATTGATATTTGGGGCGATCGTGGCTCAAGAGTTGGCAGTTCGCCTTGTAATCAGAAGGTTGCCGGTTTGAGCCCCGGCTCGGACACTCTCGGTCGTTGTGTCCTTGGGCAAGACGCTTCACCTACTGGTGATGGGCAGAGGGGAATTATAAAGCGCTTTGAGGGTCTTAAAAAACACTATATGAATGTGATCCATTATTATTTAAACCAACTGTTAACTGCATATTTCTGTACATTTAAGTATTATTATTCATATTGCCGCATTCATTGACCTTGTTTATAGGTAATTTCATTGTTTAATCACATTAAAATGTTCCTAATTTAATGTTTAAAAGCACTTGAAAAAGGCAAAATCCCATGTAAAATTAGGGCAACAAACTTTATTGTCATTACTGAAAATAACCGTATTTTCATGAGGAAGTTCTTTTCTGTTATTTTATGGTGTTATTTTGGCGCCCCAGCTGCCAGAATATTACTGTTTTTTTAGGATTTTTTTTTTTTTGTGCACAGTACCTGTAATACCTACAGCGTGCTCTAATCGCTGCACTGAAATATTACCAGCTGTAAAAACAAAGTGCAGGTTCTTGACACCGACTTGCTGCTTCCTCCAAATATCATATGTTCATTATTCTCCACTGTTGTTAAGGAGTCACAGCAGTGGGACATGCTAAGTACTGAAAAGACAGTCACAGCTTCATCATGTTGATGCCATTACTGGCCCAGTGTGAGACAAAGTGCTCTCAGAGAAAACAACTGAAATGTCTGCCTGAACATAAAATAGAATAGAATAGAATAGAATAGAATAATCCTTTAATTGTCCCACAAGGGGAAATTTGGTTGTAACAGCAGCCAGAAAGACACGTGTACAAACAAACAGTACAGAGGACACAGAACAGAAACATACAGTTTTCCTTACATATTTACATCAAGGACAATGGTTACTATAAACAGAGAACTGTACAGTTATTAAATTAAATAAAAATAACTAAAGATAAGAGGCAAACCTAAAAAGGCACATCTAGATTTCTTTAAAGTGTTTGATTGAAAACACTCAAACGTGCACATTTTGTTCTGATAAATGTTTATTTTAGTTTTTGTGTCTTTAAATCTATGTTTGTGTTGATGTGCCTTCCACATGATGGCCGTTGGCTATAACTTTAATCAGTTGTTGACACACAAACCCAACAAACATCAAAACGTTGCGGCAGCTGAAATCGATAAAGCTTACAGGAACCATCACGCAAAACAGAACAGTGAGAGTTGACGTAAATCAGCGAATAAACCACAAAGGACACAGTCTGATAGACGCAGACACAAAGCAGATGGGATCAAACAAAGAAATATTTATCAGTCTGATGACGTTTATGTGCAAAACAAACTGTTTGATGCAATAATGTTGCAGAATGGGGAAGCTTTTATTGTGAAGGCGCTCAGCCAAATAATGCTTCTTTACATGTATAACACACACGCTGAACTTGAGTAGCTGCCTCCCACGAGCAGCGGATCTTTCAGTTTGACTGTTGGAGGCTGATGGAGGCTGATGGAGGCTGATGGAGGCGGCCTCCGTGAGCCGGAGGTCGTGGTCTGTTTACTGCGCCTGTGTTTGTGCCGTGCTGCTGCGGTGTGAGCGATTTAAACCATCCCAGAGGAAGTTTGAAATAAAGTCACGACGTTCCCTCTGGGAGGAAATAAAGTTAATCCAGACGCAGCAGTGACAGGAGACAAGAGGCGGGGTCATTGCCGAGTCCGTCGGGCTGTTCTCATGAGCTGACTCAAGAACACTGATGGGAGAAGAGCAGCAGAAGGTTGGATAAGATAAGCTTCTTTGCATTTTTACTTTCTTTTCATTAAAGATCTTTTTGTACATTTTTCTGAAGAACAAACAACTGAAGCAAATGAAAATTCAGCTGCTGTATTTTAAACAGAGCCAACACAGCTGTGGTGCAGAGGTCACATACATGTGATGGTTACTTCTATACAGTGCTGTAACAGTACAGTAAAAATAGTGTGCACCTTTAAAGGTAAGCTGATGTTTTCCAGTGTTACAGTGGACACAGCACTGCTGTGGGTTGCATTAAGCACACAGGAATATTAATGTAAGTTACATTAGGGTGCATGAGCAAATAAAGAGCTTTTCTGATGTATTATCGCCTCAGTAAACTTATAGTGAATGTGTTGGCAAGCAGCTTCTTTCACTTCCACATCACTGAGTCCTGTTTGTGGTCACCAGAAGATTCCTCTCCTCGCTCTCGATCGGTCTCAGCCAGCTCCTGCTGCTTTTCAATTTTCCCCTCAAAGACTGAAATCTGCCTCTTCTTCCTCATCTGAGCTCATGCTGTGGCTCGGAAATCACGGACCTGGATATGAGCCTTAATGAGAAAACCACCCCTCATCACTGGAGCAGTATCATTTTCAACCTGCACATCAGATCGAATAGTTTGTCCTGTTGTTGTGGTGCCAGGGAGCTGATGGTTTAAGGTTTCATTAAGGCTGATGCCAAACTCTGATAAATGCATCACTTTGGTTTGGGTAAGATGGAGGACAAAAAACCTCCTGCTGCAGGACAAACACTTTGCTTGTTCCACTGCATCAATCACGGGAGAGAGAAAACGAGGAGGAAGAAGACCTGCGGGGTTTTTCACCAGTGTCGACTACACGGTGCATGGACAGGAACGTTTGTGATGAGGTGACTAAACTGTGGCGCCGATGATGTTCATCTGTGTGTGATCCATCTGCAAGTCACTGAATACAGCCATTATTATTATTATTACCCATTGTTCAGTTAATTGCAGTAAAACCTCTGCTACACTGCAGGAAGACACTCAGGCTGAACCATGTGACTCGCAGCAGGTCGCACAATATGAACTGTTGTGTTTGTTGTGACCTGATGAGTGGAAGAGCTTGAAACGTCACTCCTGGATTATACTGCCCCAAATATATTCCTTCTCTCACCCCAACCAATCACAGCAGATGGCCCCGCCCCTCCCTGAGCCTGGTTCTGCTGGAGGTTTCTTCCTGTTAAAAGGGAGTTTTTCCTTCCCACTGTCGCCAAAGTGCTTGTTCATAGGGGGTCATATGATTGTTGGGTTTTTCTCTGTATCTATTATTGTGCGATCTACTGTACAATATAAAGCGCCTTGAGGCGACTTTTGTTGTGATTTGTTGCTGTATAAATAAAACTTAATTGCATATTTGCTCAGTAAACGTGCACTTGTTTTAAACAGTTGATAGCATGTTCTGTCGATTGGCAGTCTGGTGTGCTCCACTTTCAGTGGTGGTCATGTAAAGGTGGAGAGGGCTGAGTGTGGTAGGCTGGCTCGCTCCAGCCACTGGGACAGGGTGGAGCTGCTGTTGTGCCTCCTTCCCAGATGCCATGGTGTTGGTGGATGAAGCCAGGTCATCTACCAGGTGAAGAGGTTGTGTTTGTTGTTGTGCTGCTAGCTGCTTCGCCTCTGTCCTATAACATGAGGTCAGCATAGCGGCTTCCACTAAAGCAGGAATGTTGCTGAACAGGAGTTTTTGCCACACAAACACGTGGAGACAAACGCACACGGTGGTATTAGCCTGAGTCTCATTGTGCAGCTAAGTCTGTGTTTCTCTCTTTCAGTCATGTCTGGTGTTTCCCGGCTGAGCACTCAGGACATCACAGACACGTCAGTCGCTTTGGTTTGGACTCCGCCTCCTGTCCAGTATGAGACCTACTACATCACCTTCAGCAGCCAGGTACGCGGCAGGTTAAGCTTTAAAGCCTCAGTGGTTCTTTGGCAAAGATGCACAGACTCCAGCATCAGATCACCTGAACTGAATTCATCAGTTTAACTGAAAGCAGCAAAAAAGGGAAAAAATCAGAAGTTTCATTCTTATAGAAACGTCTGTTGTTCCCAGAGAGGGGCACACTTTCTCCTGTGAGACGTTTGACGTGTGGAGATTGTGTTGATCTGAAACTCTGCCCATGTTAGACAGAAGCATCCACCATTAACTGCATATACAACACATACAGTAATATACATGTTGTGCTGTGACTCAGACCAATTGTTTCCAATATGGAAAAGCAGAAAGGCCCCATTTAAAACTGAAAAAGGAAATTTTTAATAAAATGAATAAAATGTGAAGCCAGCTGCTGTTTTTCTCTCACACTGTGGAACCACACGGAGACAGTCCAGTAAAAATCTGTTCGGCTCATGCACATATTTCCATAATTCAGATAACAGATCCACAGTGGAGAGCCAGTTCTCACTGTCCTCTTATCCAGGACCTTCACCAGGTCATGTAGAGAGGGTGGAGCAGTGTGGAGGACACGCTGTCCAAAGACGGTTTCTTTACAAGATCCTCAGTGAAGTTTCCAAAGAGGTCTGCAGGTAGAAATATCAAACTGCGGTGCGTCGTTGTGAGCAGCGTTCACAGCCTGAAGCACAAAACTGCTGAGCTCAAAATGAACTTCAAACATTTGACACACACCATAAAAATCCTGCTTTATGTGACCGCAGTAATAACAGCAATCACAGTCTGCAAACCTTAGAGGATATCCAAAGTGTAAGTGATGGGGGTGTGTTGGTCTTTTATTTTGAAGGACACGAACAGTCTGTCACTTCCATGACAAACACCTGTAAGAATGATCTGTGAGGTTGGGCTGCAGTGCCAGAGGAGATCTCTGGGCTCCATAAACACTAAATTACTGCAGATTTTATGGCGTTAAACTTCAGTGACTCCGTCCGCTGAGCGCAGGTTTGAGACCAAAGCGCCGCTTTCATGTTTCCGTGACTGGAAGTGAAACTCGGCGTCTCCAGATGGCGGCAAAAGTCACAATTTTGAAATTTCAAAGTCAATTAAACAGAGAAATGTAACCTACAATATTTTTTTCTTTGGGGGGTCATTTTAGCTACCACTCAAAGGTTTAGGAGGTGGAGGTTTACACATCCGCTCGGTTGCTGGATCACTTTCCAGGTGGAGACAGAGCTCTGCTTTGGGGTCATGTCAGTAGGTGGATGTGGAGGAAAGCTACCCACTGCAGTGACCCCTCGTGACAGGGGAGCTGAATGTGCCTGGAGATTTAGATGGAGCTCTGTTTATGTCTTTTTCCATCTAATTTGCAAATATTTAATAAACATCAGTAACCGTGGTTACTAGAGTGGGTTTGATTTGGAAAGAGATGGGGACATAAATTTGTTGGAGTGTCAGGATCCTGCCGGGTTTGGACCGATCAGCGCTGTGTGGACTCTGGTGGTCCCACATCCACCTGTAAAGTAACCACTAGTGATGGGATTTCTTTTTAGAGAACCGGCTCTTCAGGTTGTTTTGTTGCTTTAATTAATTTATTATTAACAACAATATAAAATTATGCACAAAAGGAATTACTAATGTAAAAAAAAAGTGGTTTTATTTATATATGTTTATATATAAATATATGCGGTGGCCCCTAGAGACAAAACACGTACAAACTCCAAAACACATTTCTAGCGTTAACTGAACTTCCAAAACAGAGCTGCCTACATCACTTAAATTACACAATTGAAAGCATATGTGTTTGTGTATTCACACACAAGCACTCATATATATTCAAATAATTTAAAAAAAAATGTTCATTTACCTGTTACTACCACACACCAAATCCGGTCGTTG
The DNA here is from genome assembly GCF_051167445.1 of Perissodus microlepis. Classification (NCBI taxonomy): domain Eukaryota; kingdom Metazoa; phylum Chordata; class Actinopteri; order Cichliformes; family Cichlidae; genus Perissodus; species Perissodus microlepis. Next base: position 32,539,614 of record NC_140481.1, on the reverse strand, counting down.
GTACTTGCTGGCTTGTGTAGCCACCAGGTAACAAAAGCTCAACACTGCCCCCTAGCATCCTGGAGCACTGCTGTTGTGTTTTGTACGTGTTTTGTCTCTAGGGGCCACCGTAAATATACTTTTATTTATTCACTCCACATAAAATGTAATAAATAAATCATATAATACAAAAATCAACTATTCACATTTCAGCTTTTAACTATTTAAATTTTCAGCTTTTTCCCTTTAAACAAATTTAAAGTGAAACAACACAAAACACTGCAAACCACAACACAATTAAATATAAATTAAAATATGAAAACAAAAAGAAGATGCACATTCTCTGTCATATGGACCTGCATGAATAAACTTTATAAACTTTCTGAATCCTTTATCATCTGCAACCGAAAATAGTTGTGGATGATTACTATACCTTTCTAATGTGACGTTGTTGTCCCTGGCTCTCTTTCTCTCTCCCTCCCGCTCTGAGTGTAACTACCGCCCCTCCCCCCTCTGCCCAGCGCAAAGCACAAGGCTGCGTGCGGAGTGAAGCGGAAAAAAGTGCGAGAGAGAGAGAGAGAGAGAGAGAGAAAGAAAGAAAAAAAAAAAACACGGCTCGCGATAAGGAGCCGGCTCACGTCGTTCACGTCAAAGACCCGGCTCTAAGAGCCGTTTCGTTCGCGACCGACACATCACTAGTAACCACTCACTGTCTTTAAAAACCCAGCATCCACCTTCATGCATAAACTCATCAGCCTGCTCTACAACACGCTCTGTTAACGACTTACTGTGATGAAGACGACTGTATTCAGTGTTATTAATACACGACACCATGAAGCAAATACTCAGTTTTGTGAAGTTTTATTATTTAAAAAAATCATTAGCAGTGTTGCTAAGCAACTAATTTTACATGTTTGAACTTCATAAGATGCTAATATTTCTTAGAGGTGCCTTTGAATGGCTTTAATAAAAACTGGTTCTGTTGGAGTTCTTCCTTCCCACCGTCACCAAGTTCTTGCTCATAGGACCTTTGGAGGTTTTCTCTCTAAAACAGCAAAAATCAGTTGTGAATGCGTCAGACTGAGTTAGTCTGAGCTGGGACACGGCACAGAGATGTGTGTTTTCAGATCAAAGCAATAACACATCTGCACTTTCTCTTTAAACCTCGGGCATTGCAGAGGTATGATGAGTCATCTAAAAATTAATTTGGTTAAAAAAATATCCTCATGGATCCTGATGGCTTTAATTATGACAGGACAGTTTGACAGTAGAAAAGAAAGATGGAGGAGTAACAGAATCAAACCTGGACTCGCCCCAGAGTGGCTGCTCAGCCCACCACCGACCCTCCAGGCAGGGCAGGGATTTTCACCAAGCTTCATTCTGTTGACAAAGAGTTTAAAAACCCTTCACTAAATATAGAAACACCGAATCTGTCTCTCCTGTGAAAAAGAATCATAGTAATTATGTATCAGTTAATGTCGGGCTGATGTTTGCAGCAGAGCAGCTGCAGGAGGACGGCCGGCTGATGGATTTCCTTTTTCATTTCGTCTGCTTTCCCTCCGTTCAGCTCATTTTGGCTTTTTGTTTAAAGCCAAACTGGTTCCATCGCAGCCGGATGCGCTTGGCAGTCGGAGCCCATGTGGAAGACACTAACACCTCATCTCCTGCTTTAATCATGTGCTGCATTTCCTGCTGATTCTCCTCAAACCACATTTGAGCACTTTTATTTGCTTCCCTCACAGGAACCTTAAAGCACTGACAGTGAGTGTCGTTAGCGACAGTGTTAGCAACACAAACACAATCATATCATCGTGGACAAAAATAAACTGCAACATAGCAACAACGTCCTCGGTCCACTCGTCTGATGTAACCGCCTGTAGGGGGCGCAGTAGCGTAGCTTTGTCTGATGAAGCTGTTCATCATTTGCTCGCTTGTAACAGCCAAGCGTGCAAGTTTGTGCAAATGAGTTCAAGGTGTTTCAGTTTGAAGCAAATCGGCTGCGTTAGACTGTTTAAAGTGATGTTTGAAGGACAGAGCAACAGCAGGACGTGCAAATATGTAAAAGCGAGCTGCAGTTTAGAAACTGACCATGAATGTGTATTTGGAGCCAGAAATAAGGATATGATTGTTTCTGAGAGGACGTCATGCACAAAGACCTGCTGTGGGACAGTGAGAAAAGCACCGGGTGGGTGTGGCTTATTTGGCAGCACAGCTTAGCTTTTCATGATTGGATTAATGTCCTTTGGACAGACGAGACCAAAGTGGAGATGATGTCCACAACGCAGAGCAGCACCTCATACCAGCGCTCAGCACGGTGGAGGAAGGACAATCATTTGGGCCATTTGCGCGGACCTCTGTTCACCAAAGTACTCTGGAGTCAAACGTGAGGCCGTCCGTCCCACAGCTAAAGCTCGGACAGGGTCATCAACAGGACAACGATCCAAGCACGGCAGCAGATCTCTGACAGAAGAGCTGAAAAGGAAAGAATCGAGCTGCTGTCAGAGTGCAGATGTCAACCTGACTGAGATGCTGTGCATGAGTGAGTGGAGTGGCCAAAGTTCCTCAGCGACGACGTCAGAGACCAAAGAAGTCACACAGGAAATCACCACTTCATTTCCTGCTGCTGACTGATGCAGTGTTGAGTTATGGTGCAGTTAGTTTTGCACAGGACTGCAGAGGATAATCATGTTTGTGAAAAACTAACTTCATTCAGCAGCCTTTTAGGCCATGTCCATGTTGGACATGCGGCCTTTTTTTAACGTGTTTATTTCTATGCAAATTTCCTGGAAACCTTTTATGACCTGAGTCAGGACTACAGCACGCTTCAGTCATGTGCTTTTAACTGAAACAATCACATATGTAAAATATAGTGACTTATTCTGGCTCATACATGATTTCATTATCTAATAAGTCAGCGGCCTCCAACCTTTTTTGCGCCATGGACCGGTTTATGCCCGACAATATTTTCATGGACCGGCCTTTAAGGTGTCGCGGATAAATACAACAAAATAAAACTAGTACCGGTACCGAAAAAAAGAAGATTTATTCATAACACACGTGAAAAGACCCAGGAAAACCGAGTTAACGATAAAAACGATAACAAAATAACGCTGAAAACCGATAAAAACCCTGAAAACTATACATTTCACACCTGAGCCTCAACTCTCGCGGCCCGGTACCAAACGACTCACGGCCCGGTACTGGTCCGAGGCCCGGGGGTTGGGGACCGCTGGAATAAGTGTAAACGTTTCTCTGTTTCCATTTCACCCATCTGGCACCAAACATTGAAACGGGAGAACATCATATAATTTTGATGAAATTACCAGTTTTTCTGGGATTATATGGAAACTGTTTGCAGGAAACCAGGAGTTCAAACTCTGTGTGCCAAACATGATAGAAAACAGCTTCCCTCCATCTGAGTGTGTGGGTGGTGCCCTGCAGCCAGGCCTTCTATGTATGGTCATTAGCTACGTGATGCATGATGGGGTCTGATCATGGTGTAAAAACACTAAATTGTCCTTTTAATCACAGAAGTATTGAGATGCTTTGTAACCTGGGCTTCACATGTTCATCAGTCTGTTCACAAACATGTGCGATCAATCGGCTGCAGAGGGCTTTACAGAAGGGAAAATTACTAATTGCGTTGGTATTTGTGAGTTTAGGAGCGGCAGGAGAGAGCGGGGGGGGGCTCGGCAAAACCAAAACACGTTTAAACTCGTTCTTTCTACATCACTTAAAATCAAAACTGTCACTGAGATGAAAGAAGTCGCTGCTTTACATTAAACACACGCACACACACACGTCCTGGCCTCCTCTCAGACATGTTTTCCCACACACACAGTTACAGTGATCGCCTCATACTGTAATTTTCTTCCCGCTCTGACATCATCGAGGGATTAAGACTTAGTAATGACTTTGTTTGGAACGACTAACAGCACCAGAGAGACAAAAGGAAGGAAGGATGGATGGATGGATGTTAATAGGCGGAGGAAATGATGGAGACTTGGCCGAAGAGGGAACAAAACTGGAGCTGAACTTCAGATCGACATGTGTTCGTCTTTACGAACCCACCGAGGGGAGACGTTATCCTGAAGGAGTCCAAACACAGACGGAAAACAAAGAGAGACAAACAGACGAGGAAAAGGGGAAGGGAGAGAAAACAGGAGTGGAACAGAAAGAATCGGTGATGATATGTGCAGTTACATGTGCTGTTTCTGGCACATTTCACTCGTCGTGTCTCCAAAGTTTGCATCATTTTATGGTGTTGGTGAAATGTTAGGCTCAGAGTCAGAGCTGTCCTCAGCAGAGATGGGCAGTAACGCGTTACTGTAATCTGATTACTTTTTTCAGGTAACGAGTAAAGTAAGGGATTACTATTGCAAAAACGGTAATTAGATTACCGTTACTTGCCCGTAGGAACGCTGCGTTACTAAAACCGTGATTTTTTTGCGAGAATGTCTCATGACAGTGACGTAAGCGAGTGCGACGTTCGTGACAACAGCTGTGTGCAGATCAACAATGGATCATATATCAGTGCGGGAGAGAGTATGAGCGTGCAGCGTTTAAAGCGTGGAAGTACTGACCTTACTTTGAGTTTGATTCCACAAAAAGTGACAAAAACATTAGTGTCCGTTGTACGTGGGAAGAGAACTTCTTTTTACAGCGATTAAACTAGCGATTAGCGATGAAACTGATTAAAAAAATGGCCAGAATCCTAAAAATCACCTGTTTTAAATCAATAAATGAAGGATGCGGTGCTTCTTTGCCTGCTGCGCTTCATTTGAGCTAATTCGAGTCACCAGACCTCCTAACTCTATCTGTCCTGTTAAAGAAGGTAAAGCATTTTAAAGAAGTCCCCTGAAAAATAATAGAGCTTACTGTGCGGCTCATTGTGCTAGCATAATGTTCATAAAGCCTGCTATCTCCCTCTGTGCTGATGCAGCCTGCTAACAAGCTTGGTCATATTAGCACTTTGACTCAGTTTAAGGCTTTCTTCTGCTTCCTGAGTATGAAGAAATAAATGTTGTGCACAGCAGGAGAGTACCACTTTCACTAGTTTGATGGGGGGGTTAGGTTAATGTGCTTATGTGCTGCCTAACAGGGATCATCGAGCTAGCTAGAATTAGCTGCTAACTTAGCACTTCAGCCTCTCATCCAAACATAGCTCCAAAACAACAACGTGACAGCAGCGAGGTGGTGGCTGATTTACTATAGTTCCAGCTTTGAAAAACAGACTTCCATCTTTTATATACAGTCTCTGTGACAAACATGTTCACCAACAAAGAAACCATCAAAGGGTCAGAGGTCAAGGCTAGCTGGTTTTCTTTATGTCAGGAGTCGTAGAGGGCTGTTTCCTGATATCTGACTGCTTGAAAGTCACATGTAAAACTCCCAGTAATAATTACAAGAATCTTTTTTGTGACGGTCGGGCCCATTAAGTCATTTGCTGGTTTGGGAATCCGATCAGAAAATGATCAGATGTGTCATTTTTGGAAAGGCAAAGAAAAGGTTTGGATGGCTCGCTGCGGCAGTCGCACTGTGAGAATTTGGCTCCGGCTTTCCGACTCTGGAGGTTTCCTGTTCCTGTCACGGCCGTCAGCTTTGAAGCGTTAAAGTCAGAGAAGCAGCGAAAAGTAGACAACAAGCCGAGTGGGCAGAGTGGGCTGACAGAGGTGGATGAAGTGAACTCCTGAAGGTCCAGAGAAAAAGATGCAGATGTGGGATGCTTGTTGCTGCGGAAACACGTAAACACTGTCAAAAACATGGCAACTGCCAGAGAGATGACATCACCGTGGACCTACAGCTGTGACACAGAGAGCGAGGGAGATGGGAAGAGAGCGAGAGAGACGACATCCGTCAGCGGCCGTTCACCAGACGGATAAACACGAGATAAACGTCACGTAAATAACGGCGTGTCACAACAAGCAGCAGCAGCAGCAGCGAGAACATCAGGAAACACAGAGTCAGTGTCAGTCTGACGGCTGCTGGTTTCATTATTGTTTCCAGTTAAACGCACAGAAACAGCAGCGATGTGGACGTCTCAGCACTGTTTTCTCTGGAACCGTTTCTGCAGTAGGAAGAAATGAAAACTGAAAGCACGCTGCTGAGTGGGAGGTTTTGATGATGCATGAAGTCTGGAGTGATGTTTGCAAGGAAGCGTGGTTCCCAAGCTCGTCTCTAAACAGAGAAGTGACTAAACGGTCATACGGGTGCAAGTGCAGGTCAAAGAGCGGAGCGAGGGCCCTTTGTTTGGGACAAACACCACGTCTGAATCCTGCCTCTCCGATCATTCAGAGTCACTGAATTTTACCAGATTTGAAAGTTTCGTTTGGGATCTGTTGTTTAGTTTTCCCCTCAAAGAAAAAGCTGAGACAGTGAGAGTATGTGATCTCACCGCAGACCGCTCCGTGATGTTCAGGTGCCTCGGCCAACATGAGCTGACGTTCAGCGTATCTGCACGAGCCAACCTTTGATCCTCGCTGAAGCAGAGCAGGTGGGCCGAAGGAGGACCTGGAAACTGGTGTTGGGGAAGGTTCTGGTCTGGGTTTGCTTCCTGCCCTCGGGGCTGAGCAGCTCACAGTCATTCATTCTGCATCATAACGGAGTAGCTGAGAATAATGTGAGTCCATCCCACAGATGGACTCACATTATTCTCAGCTACTCCGTTATGATGCAGAAAAAATTCAAAAATTCAAATTTGTTTGAAAAAATTCAAACAAAAAATTCAGCTTTAATAAAAAAAAATCCTCCAAACTGGGAAATCAAACGGAACAGACTGGTGTTAATGGATTCACCTGTGCATGAATGAAACTGTTAGGCTGAGTTATGAACTCACTGCTCGCTGTTTCCTCTGGAATAAAAACAGTCGAGCATCTTTCTCCGTCTGCACGTCAGCGAGCAGCGGCGTTAACCGCACACTCGACTGTTCGCTTTCACTGAACTTTAGGTTGATGAAGACTGTTTCGTGACAGCAGGCGAGTCGGTCGCTGCGTGCCTGAGACGAGGAAACGCTTTCTCTGCGCACTGCGGGCGGCGGCTCCTTCCAAGAAAATGTGATGTTATTTAAGTTGTCAAAGTTCTCACGAAAACATGGCAGCTTAATCCAGATCCGCTCCGGATCCAAGGACTCATCCGTGGTGTAGTTTCTGCTTGCACGCCGTCAGGCGGTGCAGCCACCACATTCAGACTGAACCATCGTCTCTGACAGCATTTCCAGAGCGTGAGACAGACGTCACTCCTCAGTCTGGATTTTCTCCTTGCTTCATTTCTGACTTCATAAACTCATTTTCAGTCATTGATTTCCTCTGTGGCAGCAAAACAAATCTGAACAGCCTCGAGGAAAATCCTGCAGCTCGCACCGAGCTAACCAAACAGTGTTAGTGCTGAAGACGGACACGAATCCAGGCCGGGGTGTAGTGCTTCAAGTTTCCCCCTTTAACTCGTCGTAGGTGCAGCTCAACGTTAGCAGCAGTGTTTTTTATAGTTTAGATATGAGACTCAGTAAATAAAGCAAACTCATATTTACTGACTGTGGGCTTGAAGCTTTAATGGTGTCTTTTATGTCGTTTGTGCGGATAAAACAGTCTGTGAGTCCAAGACGACCGTTTAAGTGGCAAGAAGTGACCTCACGTCCGAGGGACGTATGAATCAGTCACCAGTACAACCAGCAGCGCTGCCCAGCTGGGATCTCTGACTGCTTATCTGCATGAAGTTCAATTAGAGCCAAAATGCAGCTTCTGCTGTTTTAGGTGTTTTAGGTTTCTGTGGATGAATCATAGAAACTGAAACAGAATAAATCAGCGGTCGCTGCAGTTCAAGCAGGTCACTCAGTTTCACAGGAACTCCCCAGCCCTCAGCTCCAGAGTGTGTGTGTGTGTGTGTGTGTGTGTGTGTGTGTGTGTGTGTGTGTGTGTGTGTGTGTGTGTGTGTGTGTGTGTGTGTGTGTGTGTGTGTCAGTGCAGACATGAGTGTGACTTCATGAGAACAGTTTTACTTTATCAAACATGTTAGAAAAATAGAAACAAGGATTGTTTTTAGACTAGAAAACATAAACAAGCTGTTCACACTCAAATCAGCTGATCTGCCAGGCTGAACTTCCTGCCTGGAATAACGTTTTAATATATAAGGAAAATATTTCTGACGGTTAGTTTAAAAAAGCCGCACATGGTTTAACACGAGCTCGCTTTGACCTGCTGAGATTCTGCTTCCTGACCGATGCTGAGGTTTTTCTTATTCTGGGACTTAAATGGCAACAAAGATCAGGCTTCGTCGACACACCCAGGCGGAGAAGAGGACAGCGCAAAGATGTATTTTTATATCGGAGAAAACCATGAAATCGTAAAGAAGCAGAGTCGCTGTGCGGCTGGTTTAGTCACCGTGGCGACGCCACGCAGCCCCGGCCTGGTTTTAGGCGTACCGTGAACTTGTTGGAGCCTCCATTTTAATGATGTCGTGTTTGGATCGAGGACGCAGATCCAGAATGACCTCTGGAGCTCCGTCGCCAGGAAGTCACCATAGAGACCAGCATGGCAACCAGCTGTGGTCCATTTACTTTACAACACAGTATCCAGGCATTAAAAATCCAGCAGCCTTTAATTGGAGGGCAGTTTGAGGCTCCGACACACAAAGAGACTCGATTCTCTCTTAAGAGCCTGAATTAGAAAAGATGAAAGACGGAAATTATGGGAATGACTTCTTAATTTGGGGTATTTTCCCTCTGAGCTGTGGACTGATGCATTTCTTATCACTGCGCTGACGTCACCTAAAGGTTTTCAAAGGGTCGTCTGAAATCCCGCAGCCCGCTGAGACTGAAGCGTCTTTGTTAGACGAGCTTCAGCCAAGAAGGTGAAGCAGAAGCAGGAACTTTATCTGCGCCCACTTACAACTCATATTTACGACAACATGATGTTAATGTTATGATCTATGGTCTGACTTTCATGAATGAAGTCGAGGCCTCACGCTGACTCTGCAGGTTCATTCAGTCACTGCCCAGCACAGGGCGAGAGGCGGGGCAGGTCTGTCACAGGGTTTATCAACAACATTCAGGACAAAGTTACAAACACATAAAAGCAATACAAACAAAACAAACAACAACAAACCTGAAGAACTGACATAAATTCAGTGGAAGAGAAGCAGCTCCTGTGCACTCGCACACATCAAATCAGAGACGGTTGGATGAGAAACGACCCTCAGAGAGGAAATATTCATGAATCTCTTTGAATTTCTTCATTTCCTGTAACTCCAAATCATAAACCTCATTTTCCTACTATGATAAGGTTGCACACGAGTGGGAGGGGCAGGTATGTCCACAGGTGACGGACGCCGCTGATCAAAGTGAAGCGATGTGTTTCCTTCTGTGTTTTTCGTACATCAGAGACTTTACGTTGTGTCCTTCCCACTAGTTTAGGGTTAGGGATTAACCCCAGGGTTAGTTTCCCCTGAATGAGCCTGACATGCTGCACAAACCAGAAACAGCAGATTCCAGACGTGCGGCGATGTCACTGATTTGCTTCCTGATTGTTTCTCATTTGCTTCAGTAAAGTTTGATTGTGGAAGCCCCACAGACAGAGTGGTGTTTCCACTCAGGCTCTCTCTCACCATCATCATCATCATCACTCCAATAGCTTAAGCCACTTTGGGTTCAGTTACAGCCAAATGTTACGTGGGCCAGATGCCGTACGGCTGTCCACCTACAGCAATAACTGAAACACAGCATCGTGGTTCTTTTGTGCCTTTGTTGTCATGCTGACCTTGCTTCAGTCAGGCCACTATTTTCAAAAGAAGATTGTTTCCACTTGCATTATTTGGGTCTTTTCGGGTACCTCCCCGACTTCCATGTGCAGCAGACCTCTGTGCGCAGTGACGAGTGATACGACACTAATTTGATCAAATACAACAACGATTTCAAAGGATGGAGATGCCCAGAATCCATCTTATGATGCAAAGCTTTGTGTCTGCAGGAACACGGGGATGACAGATGAACACCTAAAGCGTCTGACAGCGTGTCTGTGGAAGTTCTGACTGTTCTCTGTCTGTCCTGACCCGACAGAAGGAGAGCGACCAGCAGATAACTGCGCAGGTGGAAGGCGGCCTGACCACCTACACCCAGACGGGCCTGGCGGCCGGTCAGGATTACAGAGTCGGCATCGTGGGAGAGATCGATGGCAGGAGAGGAGGCGAGAGCACCGCTGAATTCATGACACGTGAGGTTTTGTTTACTTCTTTGTCAGAAACTCCTCTGCTTTTCTCTTCTTACTAAATCGAAGCCACAATCGCTTCCACCCTCCGCAGATGGAAATGATTTTAACACTTAGATAACTGTTAAAAGTGAGGAAAGTCATACAGACTACACTGAATTTGAATAACTTTTATACTTTGTAGTCACTCTGCACTGAATTATCCTCCTTAATAGTGTTAGTTCTTTGGCTGGTTTGCAGGAGTTATACTGTGATGGTGTTTAGGAGGTGTGATGGGTGTAGCTACGTTTTATCACGTCAAGTTTTGTGTTGTAACAATTCTGAGAACACCAAGTATTCCCCAAATACACACTGTGTGCAGATGTCCTGACAAAAGGCATGTTCTTCAACTCTGATACCTGAACCAGAAAGAAAATCCTGCACACGCTTATGCCTCTAACTGTACGCTGGTCCTGCTTTATGAAAGAGCCTGAAGTTAGAGAAAGGAGCCTCTGACTAGCATACTGGCACTTGAGAGCAGCTCAAATCACCAAACTGGCAGCAGGAACTTAAACATTTCACTCTTGCTGCCCTTCCTGTGGGAGATGTAATCTGTGGCAGCTGCAGAGAAGCTGCCCGGTGGCTGGCGATGAAGAGGACGATTCAGTCTGCAGGAGTTTAGAAAAGGCAAAAACCGAGTGGAAGTGTATCGATCCAAGTCAGGGGGGTAAACAGGAAAAGGTAGACGGCTTCATGTTACCTGGATGAAAACATTCACCTGGAGTGTGCTGGACTTTCTTCTCTGTTTTCTTCACCTTCAGTCATTTCTGGTCCCACCAACCTCAGAGTTGTCAAGATGTCGTCCACGTCTGCGGTAGTCCAATGGGAGCCGACAGTGGGGGAGATTGACAGGTACCGTCTCACCATAACGCCAAATGATGGAGCAGGGAGGAGTCAAGAAATGACCATCCCAGCTGACCAGAACTCCGCACAAATCCAGCAGCTGGAGGCCGGGCGTTTGTATGACATCCTGCTCGTGGCAGAGAAAGACACGAGCAGGAGCGCTCCAGAGACCACCCAGGTAGTCCCTGGTGAGTAGAACCAATCACAGCTTGCTTCCACTCAGGTTAACGTCCTGGAAATCATTTTTCTTAGCTCACGCCATTGACTGTATGTAGATAATGGAGATAGCCTCAACTTTAGATGTCAGAAGTGACCTTTTTTAAATCATATTTAGCTAGTGCTCACTAGCTTTGTTTGTAAGCTGCATCCATAAACTGTCAGATACTTGCTAATTAGTGCTAAGGAGCTAAAAAATAACATAAAAGGAATTAAATTCTTGGCTGGTCGACTACTACATTTAATAGCAATTCCAATGTTTAGTACAGTTTCACAGTAAGCCAAACATATTTATCAGATAATTGCATTAAAAATGCTCCACGAGTCTCCAACAGCAGTCGAGAGGTCCAGTTCACATGGATGTTAGAGGAACTCAGCTTTTGCTGCCACTGAAGGTTACTGCTCGTTAAGCATTTTATAGGAAATTTGTGGTCGACAATGTTAGTTAGAACTATGAAGTGTATATAACGTTTCTGGTCTGAACAGTAAATGCAGAGCTACCTCACAGCTTTCTAAAGGACAAACGGAGGATTCTCCTACAGTTTAAGAAAAATAAGTCAGGTTAAAGTCTCAGAAAATGATACTTTGGCCTAATTGATTAATTTAATAAAGTGCAGTATGATGTTTGATGTTTGCAACTTTACAGTCAAAAAACAAGCTAAAGCAGAACATGCATGACCACATGTTTGACTCTGTGCATCCATACGAGTGTTCACCGTTTCTGTTGTGCTGTATGTTCACAAAAACCCAAGATAAAATCCTCACCTTGAGGCTTCACAGCAGGACTTCACTAACCTTTGTTACGTCTGGCTTTAATAAGAGCCTCTGGTTAGTTATCACCCCAAAGTTAGTCTAAAATGACTCACTGCTGAGTAAAAAGTTAGAAATTTGATAAGAGAGAGAAATAAAAGGAAGAAATCCAGGTCGGAGTTGTCCAAACATTTCTTTTCCAGGCTATGTTCGGGCCATAACAGCTTTTGTTCGGCTAAGTGAGCCTTTGTGTCCCGACACCTCATCATTCAATGAATTACGTCATATAAAACACGTTAGTCGATGTCCTCCCCCGACCCTCAAGAAGAAAACGTACTTTTATCTGCCTCTAACCTCAGTCGTTATATTTCTTTCTCAACAGTGATACGAACAGGTTTGTCCGAGGAAAACAATAATAACATTATGATGTTCTCCTTGCAGGTTGAACATGGATGCTGCTGACCTGAGTTATGGTTTGCTCGGGCTGGCAAACTGTTGTAAATCAGGTTTCCTTAAAGGAACAATAATGATTAACAACCCTGCTTTCTTTCTTTGTTAGGTGTGACTTCTTCAGTATTAAGGGCATATTATGATGATCTTAACACTTAATCCAAATACTCACTCCCTTTACATCCTTAGGAAAGATATTACCAAGATTTCCCACGGCAGCTTCCCCTCCATATATTTCCAAAGAGCCCACTTTGACTACCCAGGCCTCCCTAGCACCTAACCAAGATGTTAGCAGCATACACCAAGACTTGAACCCATCAGCTGAGGGACAAATATTTGACCAGCGTGAGAAGACAGAAGATGTGAGCAAGGCTAACCCTGATGTCCAGGACAAAGACTCCTCAACTCCTATAATAATTGCCAGAACCAAACCTCTGGTCAATAAAATGTTTTCAATAAATGGCACCAGCCCCAAACCCATCGGAAAGGCCATATTGCCAAGGAAGCAACTGCATTTCAATGCAACAAGAGTTGTGCCCAGAAGGAGACCTTTTAAAAAAGTCTTGGAGAAGAAAAACCTTAAACCAGGTGTCCCCATCATCAGACAGTCTGTGTCAGACCCAAGTATAGAGGCATCCAGCTCTGACAGAGTTGATAAAAATAAAGCTATGCTGCCTGGAACAGATTCAGAAACAAAGATCCAAAGTAGCTCAGAGGAATCAGCGGCTGCTGTTGACTTAAAAGGGCCACCGCATGTTGGCATTGCAGGCCATGGAAATGACACTGGTCTCGTTTCTCCAGAACCAAGTGGGACCGTTCAAAGCCAAGAGAAGAAATGTATAAATAAAATCAAAGTGACACATTTGAGACTCCCCTTAAAAGATAGAGGCAATGGGTGTAGGGGGGCTGAGCATGCTGGCATGGTAGAGAAAAGTCCAGACCTGGGTTCACCGCCTTCTGCAGAGCCAGACCTTGATTATAAACCAGATCCTTTACATAAACTTTTGAAAGACACTTTTGAAAGTATGAACATCTCAACATTTTCTGTTCACCTGTCAAAATCATCAAACCTCTCAGTCAATGCAGACATAATTGGGAAACAGATTTTAAGAGGACTGAAGCCACTGCCATCACTCTCATCCTCTTCAACATCCTCAGAGTCACGATCATCATCGCATTCATCAGCCTCAAGGACATCACACTCTCCAGCTGCATCACCATCACCTTTATCCTCACCATCCCCACCTTCACCTGGTTCAGATGGATCAACAGCAGGATCATCGTCCTCGCAAATGTCTTTAATTCCATCATCACCTTCATCTTTACTGTCACCACCTCCATCCACATTATTGTCCCTTCCAACAACATCATCATCCCCTTCCAGATCTGATAAATTTGATTCACATTCAAGCAATGAGCTAAGTGAAAGCAGCAGAAGTATCTCTGCACCTGCACCACCCACGGACAGAAAACCACCACCAGAAGGTGGGGTACCTCGAATGAACACTCCTAAATATGGAATCAGGCGCCGTCCATACACAAAGTTTGGACCTTTTCAGAACAAAACCCATATAAATTCTAGATTCCGTCTCCCCTCCCATCGTATAAACCTTAGTCCTGAAATGACAGCAGAGAACAAACATCGGCCGACGAGCGAACTGTTGTCTTTACCATCTATATCTGCTTCTGAGGAATCATCCACTGTTAAGGCAAGTGTACCAGTGAAGGATACAAGTGGGTTAAAAAATGGGACAGCTACACCTGACTTATCTGGAGTTGAGCAAAACCAAAAAAATGTGCAGATAGAAAGACAAAGGATAGCAAATCGCTGTCCTCCATTCAAGAATTGCCGTTTTCTAAAAGGGGGACCTTTTCAGAATCAAACTCGTCGTATTAGACCTTTGAACCGTGAAACACAGCCACGCAAAGAGCAGGTGGTTTCCAATGAGTTAACAGCTACGTCAGCCCCTTCTCTTCCCAAAGGGCCTGTGAGAGATGCAGATGATGGTGGACTTGGGACAAGAATCTCCTCCACAAGTTCAGCCACTGAGTTTAATCGGACACTCAGAGGAAGAGGAATGTCCTCCTCCCATCACCCAAATACCAAACTGGGCTATATCTCTCGCCAAATATATGAAAGACGTTTAAAAAACGGAACCCAAAGAATACCTCAACGTCCGTATAACTATCCTCCTCGCAAGTATTTCCCAAACAAAGAGGTAAATGCAGGCAGCACTGGAAATCAAACTGGCCAACTGGGAAGCATATTAACTCGCCAGAATGTCCAACACCCTACGCATCAAATTCCAATTAGAGAAGGAGATCAAGATACTGCAGCTGACCAGATAGATGGTCAAACCAATGTCCGATCACAGACTGAGAATCTAGGAACTGGAGACAGAGCTGTGGGGAGAGAAGAAGATATTAGCAGTACTGATCCAAAGCTGCAAGAAATAAATAACAGCGGAAATCCTGGCAAAAGCAATGGGACTGGAATTCAAGGCAGACCAACAAAACAACATTTCACAAGTTCAAGATCCTCCAGCTCAGTCACATTTCCAATAAGACAACCAGCAGCAAAAACTGTTCCAGCACAGCATCACACCCACATTAGACACTACACCGGGGGTAGCCAAAAGAGTGAGAACCCACAAACATTTGAAAGTAAAACTAAGCAGACAAATCCTACATCAGATCGTTCTTCGTCTGGAGTCTTAAGGGAACCTTTGGACTTTGTGGAAGTCATAAACCAGACCACTGATGGATTCACATTGATATGGGACTCACCTGAAGGCAAGTACAAAAACTTTGTTGTGACGAGAAAAGACGGAAAAGAGGAGGACACAGAGCCAAAAGAAAAAGAGCATGACTACCAAGATTCTGGCAAAGAGGGAGGCAGGGAAGAAGAGAAGACGAATCACACGCCTAACAGGGACACCATTTCCCAAAATGTAGGTAGTGAAGATGAGAACAGAGTGCCTGAAAGCCTTGCAACTCATGCCCCAAGAATCCAAAGCAAAACAATAGTAAAACCAACAGAAAATGAAAAAACCTTCAAAAAAGTCCTTCCTGGTTCAGCTCGGTCCTTCCGGTTTGAGGATCTGCCCCCACAGCCTGAGTACACCTTGACCTTACTGGGAAAGGGCCCTGGCGTTCTGTCCAGACTGCACAAGCTTGTCATCAGTACAGGTACAAGCTATTGTAACAGTAGAAAAGATGAATTTCTACTGTGCAATGCTTCAAAATTACTGTCAGTGTTGTCAAGTCTCGTTCAGACGGCTCGATTCTTTCTTTTTGATCTTGTACCCGCGTCAGTCTTGGATCATTCAGAAGACTGTTCATGCAAATGCTAATAACTAATAATCACTCGTCTTAAATGTGACTAGAAACGTGTGCTTACCCACTAAATGCTTCCTCCATTGTGGTTTCAAGAGCTCGGGTGCTGTGGCGCTCTTGAAGACTGTAAGCTTGTGATTTACAGTTCCACATTCATCACTTTGTGTTTGTCATTCAAACAGTGGTTCAGTATAACTCACTTTTGCTGTTTCTTATTAATACATACTGATTTTGAAAAAAACTCTCGTGAACTTGTGTTTTCTGTTCATATTATATTTGTGCAGTCATTCTTCAGCTCTCGTGAATATGACAAATACTCATATTCATGACATTATAAAGATCAACACCCTCTCCACCATAAAAGACACATCCAGTTATTTGATGTCAACCCTCAGATGTGGATTTACAAAGCTGTTTGCCAGATAGTCCTCTTAGTTTGTTCTGGCCTAACTTGGTTAACAAACAACCTGCAGAACTTACCAGACTGCCACATGCAGAAAATTGATCAATTCTTTACGAAAACAAAAAAGGGAGAATCTTTGTTTTTTTTCTTTGTACAAACATTTAGGGAAGATTTTATGTACAAGAAAGCAAACAGCATTCCAACTCTGTTGTGCATGATTAACAGAGGAGGACCCAGGATTGAGCCTAGGGGAACTCCACTCAGATGCACTGTTGATACAAACTAGTTGATCAACTAAGTTGACATCAAAGACATCAGTAACAACATAACTCTCTTCATTCACTGCTACTCTGGTTTTTTCTCACTCAGGGTAAGCTAACAGCCATCTTCACTGACACCTCTTCACCTCTCTCCCAAACCAGGGTAAGACCACGGCTGGTCTCTCTGCTTTCGGTCTGTTTTAACCTTTCGCATTTAAAAACGAAAAAGTAAATCAATTAGTAAATCTGTAAATGTGAACATTTTACAGTTAAATCAGCGCTGTACAGTACTGATGCGTACTGTCAGTATTATACAGTACAACATCGATTTTATTACAAAGAATAGTCTAATTCTCTTTTGTAATATACAGTTTAAGTCATGCAAAAAATAAAACAAATATCATTTATTGAGTGATACCGAGTCCTTCTGAGTTTTGGAAAATGATTTTAACTTCTCCCGATCGTTTCCTGGTTCTCACTTCCAGCTCTAAACAGTTAGATTAATATCTTAATGTGTTTGTGTTCATTCACTCTGAATAATCTTGTCAAGTGGTCTCTTTATCTTCCTTTGTTTTAACGTCCTTTATTCCTGCCATGCCTTTTATTTTCAGGTGAGACCGAGCAGCTAACTACTGTATTAAAATGTCGTCACTCCCTCCTTTGCCCAGGAGCCATCTGCATTTAATTGTTACTTTATATGTCTGTATATGATTTGTATACTGTATATATGTTTGCATTGTACATATATACACAGAAAACCATTGGAGCACTAATAGCAAATGTGTGGATGAATAAATAATACTGTGCACACTGTTTTCACTCCTGACTCTTTTCACTCTACTTCAGTGTTTTTCACAAACCCAGTTATTATTTTTTCTTTCTCTTTGTGGAATTTTTGTATTTCTGCTGCTTGTTTTTGTCTTTTATTGATGTTTTTCCCTCCACTTCCCTTCCTGCCTTTCGTTTACCCCCCCTCTCTCGTTATATTCGATCTGCCCTCTAGGACCCGAGCCTCCCTCTAACATAGTCTTCAGTAAGGTGACGGAAAACTCTGTGACGGTGTCGTGGACCAAACCAAAAAGTAACGTCAGCGGTTTCAAAGTCACATATACCCATGCAGAGGATGGTGAGAGCCTGGATTCCTATTGTGCTTCATTTCTTATTGGCTAGTGAATATTTACGTAAGCCAGGGGTGGGCAACTCCAGGCCTCGAGGGCCGGTGTCCCTGCAAGTTTTAGATGTGTCCCTGATCCATCACAGCTGATTTAAATGGCTAAATTAGCTCCTCAACATGTCCTGAAGTTCTCCAGAGGCCTGGTAACGAACTAATCATGTGATTCAGGTGTGTTGACCCAAGGTGAGATCTAAAACCTGCAGGACACCGGCCCTCGAGGCCTGGAATTGCCCACCCCTGACGTAAGCAAAGGTCATGTCCAGTTTCTAGATCAGGGCGCGAGGTCACAGCTGATGAGTAAAGACGTCTGTTCCATCAGAGGTTTGGTTCAGTTCAATAACATTGTTTTCTCTGTATGATTGTTAGATCCTTGCTGTGTAATATAAAGCACCTTGAGGCGACTGATGATTTGGTGCAAGACTTCATGGAAAATAAAAAATATTGAATAATATATGACTTTTTATTATATGCAAAGGAGTTTGAAAACGTCGGTGCAAACTCACGTCTATTAGGATTACATGAATAAATAACTAATCCTGTGTTTCTGCATGCAGGCGAGCCGGTGTCGGTGTCTCTGGACTCAAAGGACTCCACCGTGGGTTTATCCAAGCTCTCACCTGGTTCTTCTTACGAGGTCACCGTCATCTCCACCCTCGGACTGGACGAGAGCGATCCAGTGAAAGACTTTGTAGTGACGCGTGAGTCACGCGCTGTTGTTCGCTGTGTTTATCTCAGCCTGAAATGACACACTGTTGTAAAAATTCATAATTGAATCCACACATGGTTTATTTAAACAGTTTCATGTTTTCCATTTTTTGTGCTTTTTTTTTTACACTGAAGAACTAAAAAGAATTCATTTGACATGTTTTTGCTTCTATATGAGAACTGGTAGTTTGGTAGTGTTTGCAGCAGGTGCTGACCTGGAAATGAGCTGCACAGTTTTTAGGCTTCGTCTGAGGAGACTCATGCTGGATTTATTCCAGTCATCTGTGATATTTCAAAAGAGCAGAGAAGGCAGTTCAGATGATTCCCATCCTGAACACAGAGTCTCACGGGGAAACTGGATGCTTTTTACTAATCTTTGCATATTTCACTGGTGATCAGTCTACATGTATTTGGTGATTATCAGACTGGGGCGTGTGTCCTCTGGAGTGGAAACTGAGAGAGAAACTTCAGGAGAATTATAGAAATATTCATTTCCCTTTAACTTTTAGGCTTTTAAATCATGAATATAGAGTAAAAACTTCAGTATTACAATACAGATTTATACTTGTATTTAATTGTTAGTTGGTTAACTGGCATTTTACTTTCTTCACCGTGGTCGTGATGTTTACTGCACTAAACTTCAAACCGATATAGCTGAAATGTTGCTGTTATAATTGTGGAGCGGGAGGTCAAGATGGGAGAAAGGTCATGATGGGAGAAAGGTCGTGATGGGAGGTCATGATGGGAGGTCGTAATGGGAGGTCAAGATGGGAGGTCAAGATGGAAGAAAGGTCATGATGGGAGAAAGGTCATGATGGGAGAAAGGTCGTGATGGGAGGTCGTGATGGGAGGTCATGATGGGAGGTCGTAATGGGAGGTCAAGATGGGAGGTCAAGATGGAAGAAAGGTCATGATGGGAGAAAGGTCATGATGTGAGGTCGTAATGGGAGGTCATGATGTGAGGTCATGATGGGAGGTCGTAATGGGAGGTCAAGATGGGAGGTCAAGATGGGAGAAAGGTCATGATGTGAGGTCATGATGTGAGGTCATGATGTGAGGTCGTAATGGGAGGTCAAGATGGGAGGTCAAGATGGGAGAAAGGTCAAGATGGGAGGTCGTGATGGGAGGTCATGATGTGAGGTCATGATGGGAGGTCGTGATGGGAGGTCATGATGTGAGGTCATGATGTGAGGTCGTGATGGGAGGTCATGATGTGAGGTCATGATGGGAGGTCGTAATGGGAGGTCAAGATGGGAGGTCAAGATGGGAGAAAGGTCAAGATGGGAGGTCAAGATGGGAGAAAGGTCATGATGGGAGAAAGGTCGTGATGGGAGGTCATGATGTGAGGTCATGATGGGAGGTCGTAATGGGAGGTCAAGATGGGAGGTCAAGATGGAAGAAAGGTCATGATGGGAGAAAGGTCATGATGTGAGGTCGTAATGGGAGGTCAAGATGGAAGAAAGGTCATGATGGAAGAAAGGTCATGATGGAAGAAAGGTCAAGATGGGAGGTCATGATGGAAGAAAGGTCATGATGGAAGAAAGGTCATGATGGAAGAAAGGTCAAGATGGGAGGTCATGATGGAAGAAAGGTCATGATGGAAGAAAGGTCATGATGTGAGGTTGTTTTGGGAGGTCAAGATGGAAGAAAGGTCATGATGGAAGAAAGGTCAAGATGGGAGGTCATGATGGAAGAAAGGTCAAGATGGGAGGTCAAGATGGGAGGTCATGATGGAAGAAAGGTCATGATGGAAGAAAGGTCAAGATGGGAGGTCATGATGGAAGAAAGGTCATGATGGAAGAAAGGTCAAGATGGGAGGTCATGATGGAAGAAAGGTCATGATGGAAGAAAGGTCAAGATGGGAGGTCATGATGGAAGAAAGGTCAAGATGGAAGAAAGGTCAAGATGGAAGAAAGGTCAAGATGGGAGGTCATGATGGAAGAAAGGTCAAGATGGAAGAAAGGTCATGATGGAAGAAAGGTCATGATGGAAGAAAGGTCATGATGGGAGGTTGTTTTGGGAGGTCATGATGGAAGAAAGGTCATGATGGGAGGTTGTTTTGGGAGGTCATGATGGAAGAAAGGTCATGATGTGAGGTCATGATGGAAGAAAGGTCATGATGGGAGGTTGTTTTGGGAGGTCATGATTCTTTTCGTAACTATTATTACCTTTATGTGTCTCTCAGTCCCCGACCCGCCGACACACCTGCGTGCCGTAAACGTCACCGACTCCACTGCCTTGTTATTGTGGCGTCCAGCGCTGGCAGCCGTTGATAAGTATTCCATTGTGTACGGCGCGGGCACAGGTGAGCAGGCTGTCTCATCTCACTGTTAATGCAAACACATCATGTCTGCATCATGTCAGTTTCTCTTGCGTGTCTTAAATTCACCCACGGCTCCTCTCTGCTACTCCTACGTGTTTGACTAAAGCGTCCAGTCTGATCATCGTTTTGAATGAGGCAGTTTGCTTGTGTAGGTTCAGAGGTGAAGGTCACCGTGTCCGGAAACGCAGCCGAGCAGCAGCTCAGCGGTCTGGAGGGATCCACCACCTACACCGTCACTGTAACCAGCCAGCTGGGCAGCCGGGAGAGCTCGCCGGCCACCACCAGCTTCACCACCACCGGCGGTCAGCGCCACCTTTGTCTGTAGTTTGGTTTGTGACCTGAACAAACACGAACCTCATCAGTGTTCCTCTCCAGGCTCGGGGAAAGTTGGGGAAGGCCCGCAAGACCTCCAGGCGAGCAACGTGACTCCACACACTGCCACGTTGTCATGGAAACCTCCATCAAAGCCTGTTGGTAACTACAGACTGAGCTATCAGGCTAAAGACGAAGAAATGAAGGTGAGCAAGTTTTAAAAATGATTTCCTGATTAGTCAGTGACTCGAGTTCAAGTCACGACAGGAAGCGAGGCTGATGTTCTTTTCGTGCCTCCTCCTATGATTTTTCTGTTTTAACTTCTGATAACACAATCGTCCGGCTTGTTAGCATCGCCTCTTTGAATCAAAGAAAATCGAATAACATATTTGTTAAATTTGCTGAGTCCTCTTGTCATCACCGTGTGCACATCTGGACTGTTTCCAGCACAGCTGCTTCTTTTAGGTCACTCTGTGGACGTTCACACTGCTTACACTTGTACAGGTGTGATTCATGCTGAAACGTCAGGGCAGGTGTGGAGTGACGATTGTGTTGATGGCCAAAGAACTGTTGAATCTTCAGTGTGCAGTGAGTCATATAAGGATCAATCATTAGAAGGAATCGCAGCAGTGATAGGGATTAGAGCAGGACCCTGGAGTCTAGACGCTGGTGGTGGTGAAGGCAAGATCGTGGCTTGGTTGGAGCTCTGAGTGGTGCTGGGCAGGGTGGAGATGGACATGAGGAGGGTCTGCACAGGAGAATGAGACACGAACAGAGCGGAGGCCGATCAGCTTGAAGAAGGCATGGACTAGAGCGATGATGTTTTTCGTAGGGACGTAGCAGCTGAACACCTGGGAAAACTCCCAGATGTGTGAACACAGAGCTTCCTTGTAGAGTTTAAACTTAAAGAGGTCCAGATGTGTACATGGCGACCACCTTAAAGAGAACCTCAGACTCATTTTATTATTTATTTATTCGTGAATATCAGCAGATGTTGAATTTGATGGTTGTTTTTCACCAACCGTCAAAGGAAAACGTGGATGAGACGTTGCTGTTTATTTTGACCTGACGTGTTTATAATAGCGTGCGTATCTCAGACATTCGTGAGGCCTGATTTCCGTTTGTACCGGCGGCAGGAGGTCATTGTGGACGGCTCGTTAACGCAGTACAACCTGACTAGACTCCATCCTGGATCCACGTATACGCTGCAGCTCCAGGCCGAAGGAGGAGGACAGTACACGTCCGCCATCTCCACAGAATTCACCACCGGTACTTCTTTGAGCCTTCGTCAGTGCTGTTATTGTTCGAGATTTCCTCCCACCCTCACCCTCCGTCTTGCTCCTCCTCAGGAACCCTGCGGTACCCGTTCCCCACTGACTGCTCTCAGGAGCTGCTGAACGGCATCGTGACTTCAGGCGAGGCAGAGATTTTCCCTCAAGGCAGACACGGGACGCCAATGACAGTTTCCTGCGACATGGAGACAGACGGTGGCGGCTGGACGGTATAAACTCACACCACAGAGTCATCTTTACTTTACGTGTGTTTGCCTAATTTAATTACTAATAAAACACTTCCAATATAGTCCAGCAGTATTTATAAAGCACGTTAAAAGGATCTTTAAAGACGGAAGGGAAAAATAAATAACAGTAAAACATAAAAGAAGGAAACTTTTTACGGGACTCGATGGAGACCAGCTCGCTTTCAAAGGCAGCCTCGTGTCAGCGCCGCCTGCACTGAGCAGGTCTCAGGTGTTTGGCTTCCTGTGTGCAGGTCTTCCAGCGGAGGAAGGACGGCTCCGAGAATTTCTTCAGACGCTGGAACGACTACGTGGAAGGATTCGGGGACGTGAATGGAGAGTTCTGGCTCGGTGAGAGATGCTTTTTAATATCTGAGTACAAATCTGCACAGGAACAGGCTCCGTGTGGTGAGGAAACATATTTGGAAACACGGATGGCAGATGCAGCTTCCACAGAGTGCAGTTAAAGCAGCAGATCTGAGCACAGCGCCAGTTTAACTGGAATGAAAGACATTCTCATCCCAGCCTTTTCTAATTTTTCTGTTCAATATGTCTGTTGTTTATTTTGTTTCCTGTAATAAAACCCGATAAACTCGCCCCTTCAGGACTCGCGAGTATCCACAACCTCACAGCGATGAGCAGGATGAGCCTGCGGGTCGACCTGCGAGACGGCGACAAGTCGGTGTTCGCTCAGTACTCGACGTTCGAGGTGGCCAAGAGGAACTACAAACTGACTGTGGGAGGATACAGCGGCACCGCAGGTAACACGGGAACCTGGAACAGGAGCCGCGATCAAAGGTTTTCAGCACCGCCGAGCTCGATTCAGGTTCAGATGTTTGCTCTGAACACCCTGATCGGCCTGGGTCTCATTCAGTCAGAAAAAGCCATCACACCAAGGTCACCTCTGTCCTACTGTAATGTCCAGACTGTGGTGGTGGTGATGGTGGGGGGGCGGGTTCAGGGAGCACAAGGCCCCTAAAAGCATGCCCCTGCCTGCACTCCTGGCCTCCTTGGTCTGGGACACTTCAGACTGAAAACTGCTGGACGGTCATCAGAGGTCAGCCTGACTCATAGCTGGCTGCTGCTTCTCACGCACGTCCATGCCAGCTGCACTTGTGCCCAACACAAACCTTTTCGATCGCACTTCCTGGTTACAGTTTCTTATTTTCTCCTGTTGTGGGAAACGAGTTTGAGGTTTTATTTCCACAAAGACTAAAATTCACAAAGGGTTGAATTAAGTCATCTAAATAAAACTCAAGGATCCTGAGATAATGAATCATTTAAGTAAATAAAATTATATTTGTTAATAAGGAAACTTCCTACCATGCTATCGTTTCAGGTGACTCTCTCAGTTACCACAACAACCGGATCTTTTCCACCAAAGACCGGGACCTGGCGCCCTTCATCACCCGCTGCGCCATGTCTTATCGAGGAGGCTGGTGGTACAAGAACTGCCACGAGGCAAACCTCAACGGCCTCTACGGCGTCAACACCAAACACCAGGTAACGTCATCGAGTCGCTCGGACGGATTTTACTTATTTTCAAGGAGCTGCTACAACTTTGAAATGGAGCTGGTTGAAGTATAAAAACAAACGTGTGTGTGTGTGTGTGTGTGTGTGTGTGTGTGTGTGTGTGTGTGTGTGTGTGTGTGTGTGTGTGTGTTCAGGGTGTGATCTGGACCGCCTGGAAAGGAAAAGACTTTTCTGTCCCGTTCACTGAGATGAAGCTGAGACCGGCAGCCTTCAGGCCTCCGTCCCGAGGATGAGCGAGAGAGAGGCTGATGATGATGATGATGATGATGAACTGCTAAACACACATGCTCAGTGTGTTACATGTGTGAACACACACATTGAAACGGGGAGCTCGGGCTCCTGTTAGAAGATTTGTATAGAGTCAGTTATCAGTATGTTACTGCAGATTGTACAGGTTCCTCCTTTTCACCAGTATTTTAAAGCGTGGCGTCTTCCTCCATATTTAAAGGCTCAGTTCACACAAATTATATCACCGCTGGGGTCCAGTTAGACAGTTCTGGTTTCACATGCAGATACTCTGAGAGATCAGAAGTCTCAAACTAGAGGACCTCGTGGCTCCTGATCCAAAGCAGACTGTGAGGCTTTCAGACCAAATAAAAGTCACACAAGCTAAAAAAATAACTCAAAACCCTCTTAGAAAGATTACCGGTACCAGTAAGTGCTCGGCTCAGTCAGATCTGATGGAAATGAGTGACACACAGGCCAGAAACGCAGCCCACACGTGACTCCCTGGTTTTTCCATCACTGTGTGCCTCAAATTTGAAAAATAAATAAGAACAAAAAACATTTTCAAGGACAAAATGATCCAAAAAACATTTTAGTGTTTCAGTCTGATCTGAAACACTAAAATGTTTTTGAAAGTTCAAGTCAGTGAAAGTTAATCAGGCACAGGTCCTGCTTAGAAGCTCGTTTAGCAGCAGCCCCACTTTATAGCTCAGCAGCGCCCCCCGGTGTTCACTCTCTGTGAGGGTCCTCAGGTGCACTGTGGCCCCGCAGTAAATGGAGACGGGGGAGTGAACGAGAGTCGTGTCTGTGCTCTGTCGCCTTCTCGTTCTGTTAACAAATCTGTTTTATTCCCTGTGTTCTGTATGAAGCCTCCCAATGACTTCAATAATAAAACAAGTGAAACTAAACAGCTGCACGGGTTCATCTGTTGGAGTCAAGGTTGAATTTCGACTAAACTCTCTGTTTGCAGGATATGAATGAAATCATTCTTTCTTTTGTTTAATCTTGTGGTAAATGTTGAATATATTAACAAAGAGCATGTCAGTGCAGTTTGAGCAGTGTCATTTACTCAAAGTTATTCTCTCTGTGATGCACACAAGGTGTCACTGAGTACATGTCACAGAAACTGCACCTGGATCAGCAGGAGGAAGAGGAGGAAGAGGAGTATCAGCAGTGCTGGGAAGGTTACTATGAAAATGTATCCCACTACAGATTACAGATTACAGATTACATGCCCCAAAATGTATTTTGTAACGTATTCCATTACGTTACTCAGTGAGAGTAACTATTCTGAATACTTTGGATTACTTAATATATGATCATGCTGTTTACAGCTACATGAATGTGATTTATTACTATTACTGAAGGTTACTCTCCACACCAACACCAGCTAGATTCAAACCTTAATATAAATGAGTAACAGCAGGTGGACATTAGGTAAGGCTGCACTTTTTGCAGCGATCTCGTATAGAAACTATTCCGTGCGTATATAAAACAGGTCCGCGGCTCCGAGCCGTAGTAAAGGGACCTCTGGCTAATACGTCGAGTTCGTGTCGGGCTCGTAGCTGAAAACTAGCTTTACTTTGTTGTCTGGGTCGACTTTGCTAGCAGAGACAGAGAGAGGCGTTGAAAGGCTGCTGCAACGGAGCTTATTGTTTCAGAGGAAAACAGGAACACAGCGTACAGCCGAGTCTTAATAGCTTACTTACAGCTGGGCTGGTCAGGCTCTCTTCTTGGCTGCAGTGGTTATTATTATATTTACATGCTTCCAGCTCCCGTTTCTGCTCGATGACAGCTCGTACTTTTCCTTTTCCTCCCTCCCTCGCTCACAGACACATCACGGGTCCATCCTCCCTGCAGCACGGACTACACTGCCCATCAGGCTGCATGCTTTAGGGAGATGCCTGTAACACTTAATAAAGTTACTCATATTTTGAATTTTGAATACGTGACACTGGTACATGTATCCCGTTACTCCCCAACACTGAGTGTCAGTACAACTACAACACAGTGTAGCTGTTTAGTGTTAAACTGTATCTGAACGTAACGGTACACAGACAGGTCGGCAGGTGTTTTTCTCTGTTTCGACTCCAGCATCCACGATCTGTTTGTAGGTGAAATACATCTAAAAAGCAGCAGTTCTCTCCCTGTGGTGCTGAAAGGACACTTTAAAAGAAAAACTGTTTAAAATCATTTATGAATGTTTGAAAATGTGAAATCTTTGGAAAATCTAAACAGCAGCAGCTGTTATAACCGTCTTTGTGCTGCATTTTGTCACAGCCGTTTATGAAAATCCCAGAAGGGAATCTTTCCTGTTGTTACTATGAAAGAGGACTTATAATCTGCTGTTTCTGTGTTTGTCCTTTCAGTACAAAGCTGCATGATCTGTGATCTTCTAGCCACCAAGTCTGACTGCTCATCATGGTCTTCGTAACAGTGGTTTTCTGTCAGAACAAGCAAGGAAAGCAGTGCTGATGCAAAGTTCCTCCTTTCTCAGTAAATATGTGCATCAGTTCTTTACATCACTGCCATGTTGTGGCAGCAGTTGTGATGAAAGCTCTGCTTGTTTCAGTTTCACAGGAAACTGCAGCTCTCTCTGTCCACCTGCTGCTAACAGTGACTGCAGCATTGTGGAGAAACCTCTGGTCTTTGACTGTAAACAGATATGTGAGGCAAGCTGCTCCTGGTTCGTCTCCACTGTTCTCAGATCAGTTACAGTCTTTCAAACAGTTTATTGTCACGTGTCACAAGAAAAAAAGGCATTTCTCTGTGCAATGAAATTCTTTCTTTGCTGTCCACCCACACGTGCCGATTAATATGTACAATAGAAATAGAACAGACAAATACAACTAGTACAAATGAATAAATGAAGACAGAAAAGAAGACAAAATGTTGAAGGTGAAACAGAGATGTGTGCAAAAGAGCTGCGATGACCTGATGTGCACAGAATGATTATTACTGTTCAAAAAACAAGTCAGCTGTTCAGGAGTCTGATGGCAGTGGGGACGAAGGAGTTGTTGAGTCTGGATGTTCTGGATTTCACACTTCTGAACCTCCGCCCGAGGGCAGAAGAGTGAACAGTCCGTGTTGGGGTGTGTGGAGTCTTTGAGGATGGAGGCAGCTCTCCTCTGGACTCTGCGACGGTAGATGCTCTGCAGAGAGGGCAGCGGGGTCCTGCTGATCGCTCTCTGCAGGCGTTGGCTTTGTATGGAAACACAGCTGGCATTAGCAAAAACATGAGCTTCAGTAATTTATCATCATATTATAAAAAAAAATACCTTTTTTAGGTGTTTTTGATTTGTATAAATTGGAAACATTATGCATCAATGAGTTGACTAATGTATCATAGAGCACTCTTGGTATTTCTCCAAGGGCTCAGAGAAGAGCTGGAGAAGATGTGGAGGGTGGAGGTGACGGTGGTCCCAGTGGTAATCAGAGCACTCGGTGAGCTAGGCGAGCGGCTCCAGCTGATCCCGGGAACAACATCGGAGATCTCTGTCCAGAAGAGCGCAGTCCTGGGAACAGCTAAGATACTGCAGGACCCTCAAGCTCCCAGCTTGAGGGTCCTTCAAGCTCAGAGGACCTGAGCTTGAAGGATTGACCGCCTGCAGGGACGAGCTGGGAATTTTTATATATATATATATATATATATATGAGATGAGCACTGTTATCTCCACTGTAGACCACTCCACACAAACTGATATCAGCTGGTTGTTGCTCAAGTGTGCAGAAAGAAAAAAGTATGTTCTTTTTTTCAGAAAACTGAGGCAGCAGCAGGTAACACTGTGACATTAGTGACATATGTAATGTCATTACAGTAACTGTGCATTGTAACTGTTATTATTACCACATTATACCCAACAGTGAACATGAATTCTGTCCAAATGTTGCTAAATGTTGAGCTAACACCAGCTTGATGATATGAATGATGGCCTCGGGTCACCTCACCACCTGTGTCCCATAAATGTTGTGTGTTGTTCACATTCTGGTGAAAGGTTTGGTGACTTTAGAAGCTTAATCTCTTTGTTAGCAAAAAGTACACCCAATAAAATCACCCTTTCATAAGCCCTAGACCGTTCACATGATGGAGCCCTATGATTGTAGGGCAGTCTAAGATAATTAGGAAGGGTAAGTTCATGTTTAGGACATGAACGATTCTTTCAACTGTGGAGAAAATGTCTCGTGTTTGTTGTCAGTTGAGTCCATGTTCAGCTGAAGCATTGAGGGAAAAGGTGTCTTTTCATTCTTCACCTCAGCTCCCAGATGTGCTTTTAAAAACCTTTTGTTTTTTAATTGGTCCCCAGGGTGCAGCTCCCACCCTCCCACCCTTCTGCTCACCAGGAAACCAATCACAGTGGATCTCACCTGTCCTCTGAGCCTGCTTGTTTACAGGTGTGTGTCCGGGGCGTCACTGGGGACAGACCAGTGATCAGAGGCGGGCAAAGCGATTGGCTGAGAACGAGGTGGAGGCAGGTCTCATGTGAAGGGAAACCAGTCCCAAAACCACGAGACAGGTGGCTGCAGAGACACCTGGAGGGCTGAGAGCGCTCAGGTGGTCCACTGCCTGGAGGAAGAGGCTGAGACTGAGCGTTTTTGTTCAAGCAGAGCAGCGTTTGTGGCTTCATGAAGCAGAACAAACCTCGTCCTTCTTCTTAAAGGGTTTCGAGAGGGTTCGCACAGAGCACGCTCAGTGGAAAACCAACCAGAAGCTTCTGAACAACACAGGTAAGCTCGCTCCATCTCCTCCATCCACCTGCATCCACCTGCATGCTTTCTCATTGAATTCATATCTTCTATTGTCCTGTTGGTAACAAAAACTGTAAATGATGATGACATAAAGAACACAAAGGACAAAATGAAGCCTTAAAAACATGTGATACATTTTTCAAAGAGACGTAAGGATGAGTAGAAACGAATAGAAACGAATAGAAACGAATAGAAACGGCTGACTCGATGTTTGGGACTCTGCTTGTTGGTCGCGACCTTCACTGAGTCTGTTTTCATCGCTCTGATGACGCCTCCTCTGCTTCTCAGTCATGATGTCGCCAGATGACCGAGCCCTCGACGACCTGTTGTACGGCAGTGACCTTGGTGACGAGGTGGAGGGGGCGGAGCTGGGCGGCGGCGCAGAGGAGAGCGCTGCTGCAAATAACGTGAATATTAAATTTAATTATTCAATTATATAAAAATAGTATAATATTATTGATAGTGATATTTATTAGTATTATTATTGTATTATTATATTTTTATTCTTATTTTATACAACATTAGTTTTTATATTTTACTTGTATTCGACTGTCTGTTGTGTTTCTTCATGTTGTTGCTGACGGCCGATCAGTTAAAAGTTATGATTTCCTTTTGCACACATGGTCTGATTTCACTCATCTAACAGCTGTTTTCTGGATAAAAACACTCCCTGATAGATAAAAACCAAAACACAGCATCTGTATTGCTCTGGTTCATTTAAAATAACATTAATCAATGTTAATCAACATTAATAAAGAACATTTCCTTGTTGCTGAATCTGATACAAAAACAGTCATAATCTGCTTACAGTTAAAAATAGTTGTGAGAATATTCAGGTGTTTGTCGGCCTCCTGCTCAGTAACTGTGTAATCACATTTCCTCTGATCCAGAATCATGTGTGACATCACTGTTATCACTGTTATCAGTAAATATTCACTGACATTGAATCCGTCTGTCAGTCTCAGGCTCCAACAGCTGTGTCCATCCAGGAGCCAGTGACGTGTGCCGGATGTGGCGAGCAGCTGCTCGACCGCTTCTTCCTATTGGCTGCGGGGAGGGTGTGGCACAACCCCTGTCTGCGCTGCAGCCAGTGTCAGTGCGAGCTGCAGACGCACCCGTCGCTGTACTGGAGGGACGGAAACATCTACTGCCAGCAGGACTACTGCAGGTCTGCGAGGTCTCGCCTTCCTTTGCTTCCCGTTTTTCACGTTTCTGACTCTGGTGTGGTTTCTCCTCCCGCTCAGGATGTTTGGAGGCGGTCAGTGTGCTCGCTGCTTCCAGCCAATCCCAGCTTCTGATTTGGTCATGAGGTCTGGTGAGCTGACTTTCCATCCTCACTGCTTCTCCTGCCAGGTCAGCCTCGACGCTTCGTCTTATTATTTTCAGGTTAAAGAACTCTGAATAGATGCAGACGGTCTGTCCGATGTGTTGCAGGAGTGTGACGTGAAATTAATGCCGGGGAACTTGTACTGCATGCAGGGCGCCAACCTCTACTGTCAGTCTCATTATCAGAGTGACGGGGGCGTGCAGCCCCCCCCTGACCTGCAGCCCAAACAGCATCTAGATGGTGAGTGTGAAGAACTTCTGGGGCCTTTATGGGCATCTTATTTGTTTTATCTTGTCGAGCTCTCCCACTCTATTTGGATTTAAATGTCAAATACAGGGAGTTCAGACCACTCGACTTTAATCACTTTAAATCAGCTCCTAGCAGCATTTGGAGATGTTGCTCCCAGCTGGGAAGTCCTCCACTCACTTCACACATGATGATGAGCCTGTTCTCACTCATGGAGCTTTAAGTATTGTAGTCACTCCCACTCCCACTGTGGGAGTGACGCTCCCGCTTTAATGAAACAATCCTGTCACTCATGGAGTCGTCACGTTTACTGCCAAACAGTGAAAACCAAGAAAAAACACATTGATGCAGTGTTTGTGTCACAGCCTGAGCACCAACCCACACTGTGTGCAGAGCAACACAACATTCACCTGCTCACACCAGCAGCTTTTCCTCATCTAAGTGTTTTCTAACATTCACATCAGCGGGAAACCAGCCAGGGATCAAACTACCAACCTCCTGATAGATGACCTGCTCGTGATGCCGAGTTAACTGGAGCAGAAATATCATGAAAACATGGCGATGCAAGTTTCACGTCCATGGAGGAAAATGTTGGCGTAGAGCAGGGGTGGGCAATCTCAGTCCACGAGGGCCGGTGTCCCTGCAGGTTTTAGATCTCACCCTGGGTCAACGCACCTGAATCACATGATTAGTTTGTTACCAGGCCTCTGGGGAACTTCAGGACATGTTGAGGAGCTAATTTAGCCAGTTAAATCAGCTGTGATGGTTCGAGGACACATCTAAAACCTGCAGGACACCGGCCCTCGTGGACTGGGATTGCCCACCCCTGATGTAGAGTCAGCAACCTTCCAGCTCTCACTGTTGATTTTATGTTTGCAGTTTTACACTCTGACCACCGAAACTAAGATGATGTTTCCAACTAAACGAAATATTCAGTCACATTTCAGGACAGGTTAGATTTGTACCTGGGACAACTTCAATCTGACCACTTACCTGCAGGTCGCACAAGCCTTTAACGTCCATTTAAACACCCTCCGGATATTAAAGTCGGTCATCAAACAGCTTAAAGTACTAACGACGAGATCTGGACGAGTTGAGGATCAAACAGAGGTCAGAATAACAGATTCTTTTTAAAAGCCGGCATTTACGCTTCGCTGCTCCGTAGTTCTGATACAGTCACTATCAGAGCACTACGGAGACCAGGGTGAAGACCATTATTAATACTTATTATCATGAAACCATCAAACGTGATTTAAAATGCAGTTTAGTGATTATGTAATAAAATGTTCAAATCCTTTTCTCAGTCAAACTTCTCTAAAGTTCATTTTGAATGAAAGTTTTGTTCTGCTTTGTTGGTTGGGGCCGAATTCAGCCCAGGTGTCAGGTGAGGGGGAGGAGTCTGTCAGCAGTCCAGAGCCACAATCGGACAACAGGGCGGCAGGTGGGCGGATCCCCAGGAGGACCAAGCGAATCAGGACGTGCTTCCGCAGCGAGCAGCTCAGAGCGTTGGAGTCGTACTTTGCCCAGAAACACAACCCCGACGGTAAAGACTGGACCTGCCTCGCACACAAGACCGGCCTGCCCAAGAGAGTCCTGCAGGTACAAACGTCTGGAAGGACGGGCTCCTTCAAGGCCTCCATTTAAAATGAAACGGCGCATTCTTATTGGCTCAGCAGTGTAAAAGTCAAAGATCCTCACTCGCACAGGGTTGAAGAGGAATACTGACTCTTGTTATTCGCGCCCCTCACACAGTTCTGATAAACGATGAAGCTTTTCTTTGCACCATCTTTATTTCTGCTGTAGGTTTGAGCACAGGCTTCTGGAGCGGGCCTCCAGTGGTCATTAGAGGAAGTGCAGGTTTAGTCACTTCCTGTCTGGTTTCATTTCTCAGCCCTGACATAGCCGTGGGGTTTTCTTCTGCTGCACACAGATTTATCTCTTTCTGGTTGTTCTTCAGACATTTTAGAGACATTTCATAGATTTGTGCCATCTTTGAGTTTTTGCATATTTTCATGCAATTTTTTGTTTGTTTGTTGTTATTTTGTGTGTCTGCAGCCGTTCTGTTTGCAGAGATGTAAAACAACCACAGAGATGCAGATAGACTGTAATCATGTGCAGGTACAGAGCTGTGAAAGAACACTCAGCTGTGGTGTAGGAGAGGTGGGATGCTTCCACTCACGTGGGCCCTTTGTCCTGAGATGAATGGAAACGGTGTGGTTTACTGTGGATTGTGGGCTGAGTGACAAACGTCTTCTTGTCCCTCTCGTTGTCCCTCAGGTGTGGTTTCAGAACGCTCGGGCCAAACTCCGCCGTTCCCTTCTCTCCGATGACTCTCAGGTCAACTCGCCCTCTGCTCTTCCGAGAGCTGCCACCATGGCAACCAGTCCCTCATCCCCGACCTGCTCCCTGCCGGACCGATCGCAGCCTTTTCCCACCAGCACCATCGACCAGCTGCAGCTGTCCCTGCTCACCTCCCCGCTCAGCGAGCAGGTCATCAGCCACCCCTCCCAGGAGCTGCTGCAAAGCCCCGACTTCTTCCCGGACTACGACTCCCAGAGCGCACCGGGGTGCATGTCCACCCTGGAGGTCCACGGTGACTTTGGGGAGGCAGGAGGTGGAGAAGTTAGCACTGATGCTTTTGGTCCACATTACTGTTAGTCAGTGAAAACACAGTAAATACTTACATGTAGACGGAGTTCAAACTGTGACGAGCTGTCGGATTTGTGAGGTTGATAATAAATATATTGTTAAAATCCAGTTTTCATGTTTTTCCTGTGACGTGTCGAGTTGTTTGTCTGTTTATCATGAACCTAAAAGCTTGTTGAGTTTCATGCAGGAACTATGTTCTTGTAGCTGCTCTCACTGACGAGAGGCTCATGGTAGGAACAGGACACCAGCATGAAACATCATAACACGGTGACCTCGCCTGTATGATCTGAAACTGCACATTTTATTTTTACCATTCGTTAGCATCACATCCTGATCACATTCACTGTTTTTCTAATGAACGATCGACTTCCTCGTGTTCCTCGAACTACTTAACGAGTGCATGTGATGGAAACAGTGACAGACTTTCTTCTTTCAATCATTAAAAGGCCGGAGGTGAAGCATTTTTCTCAGAAATCAATTCTCAGGAGATCTGTGGTCACATAATTGGCAGTAATTTGACTCAGAGCGCAGCATCATTTGGTCTGAGGTCTGGATCCGTCACAGAGATGATTCCTCATCATGACATTCTTTCAAGGTGTGTCTGTGTTTCCCCAGCGAGCTGACCTTCATAACGAGCGGCGATAAAAGGAAGGAATCCCTCGCCGTCCTCAGAAATGTCCTAATGAGTCACCCTCAACAATCAAACGGCGATAATTGCGATGACTCGCTGGGCCTCTGTGATGAAGTGGGTCATCGTTTCTCAGAAGAAAGTATGAAGGTTATCGTGGTCGGCGCTCGCCTTCTCATGCGTCACAGGGCCGAGTGACCAATGGGTGACGGCGGGGCGGCAGAGGAGAGCGGGCAGTTTTTAAAAAGGTCAGATGTGGAGATTCTTCGAGGAGATAGAGCAGGTCATCGCACACGGAACAAGGTAAGAGACGGCTGCAGGTTTCTGCTGTGTGTCTTCTTCGTTGGTGTTTTCAGTGAATTATTTCCAGATTAATTCAAGAAACAGCGTTTCAGTCAGTTTAGAACTTTTCATGCAGGTTACTGAAATTCAGAATGCTTTACAGATGGCTGATGATTAAAAAGAGTTTATCTTACTCTCAGACACAAACTGAGCTGTGAGCGAGATCTCTCTCTACTGTGAGCTCACCATGGTATGTTGAAGGCTTTTATTGTGAAAGACAAACAGGAAGAAGCCTTTTTCACATGTGCAAATATAGTTACTTTGTTACTGTACTTAAGTAGAATTTTCAGGTATCTGAACTTTAATTGAGTACTTTTTTTTTTCTGGCTACTTTTTACTTTTACTCCCTACATTTTTTAAACAAGATGTATTTTCTACTGCTGATGTTTTACATATCAAACTGAATTGAGCCTAAACAGAAACACATGAGAGGAAATCCTGTTTGTTTGTTAATCACCAGATAAAATGAGATGAATGAGGAACAACTGGGAGCGACAGTGAGGGGTTAAAGTGGGCCGGAGTTTTTATTTATCCATATTTAACCACTGCTGGTACTTCAGCATCTAGCTCGCTCTACAGAAGAGGAGCGAGCATGAAGGGAGTGACGTTTTTAAAGTGTGAGGTAATTTGAAAGGCAGCGTTTGTATGAGCTCAACAAACATCAGCAAACACACAAACTGTGTGTGTGTTTGTCTCACAGTGTGCTGCAGCTAAAGTCCAGCTGCTTATTTCAGGGGGAGAAAAGACAGAGAGCTTAGAG
The DNA here is from genome assembly GCF_051167445.1 of Perissodus microlepis. Taxonomy (NCBI): domain Eukaryota; kingdom Metazoa; phylum Chordata; class Actinopteri; order Cichliformes; family Cichlidae; genus Perissodus; species Perissodus microlepis. The sequence goes on along the minus strand of NC_140481.1, from coordinate 32,504,656 downwards.
TTAAAGGACGGATGCTCATGTTGTTAAATCTGTGTGACATGATGTTTTTCACAGTGTGAAAGCTGCTGCTGAACAAACTGAGGCAGGATAACTGTGTCACGTAAAACTGCAGGGTTAGTTTGCTGCACTGTGGTGGAGGTTCACAGGCGGAGTCAGCGCCTACCATGTAAAACAGAGCTGCTGTTTTATCTTTTTCTCTGCTCGTGTTCTTTCATTACAATTAAGATTTAAACTGAATTAAAGGTTTATTTCTACTGATATTGTTTTTTTTACTTGAATAGAGAAGTATAATCAGTACTTTGACTTATACTGCAGTATTTATACTGCAGTATTTTTAACGCTGGTATCTGTACTTCTACTTAAGTACTGAATATGTGTCTGCTGAAAAAAATAAAACTCATCAGATTGAAGAAGTTTCTCTAAACTTTGTTTATCTCCGTACAAATATTCATTATTCTATCTGGTTACTGACAGCACTTCCTGTTTACTGGGCGGAGGCGGATTCAGGGTTTGTGTGTGTGTGATGAGACAAACTCAATAATAATGTTCACATTTTTTTTCTTTTGGTTTTTACTTCAAATGCAGTATTTTTACCATTTGTTTAATAATATTTCAGTTCCTCACTCGACCGTTATCATCAGCTGATCAAAGCTAATAAACACATCAGTAAGCTGCTGATAAAAGTCTGTTTCTGTTTCCAGATGAGACTTTCTTTTCATCCTGGTGCCTCACAGCTCGCCCTCCTTTCCTTCGCCCTCCTCTCCTCCATCCCACACCCCGTCACATCATACCCTTATCCTCCCACCGCCCTCCTGCCCACAGTGGGTGGATCTGAGCTGGAGTCCACCCTGCTGCACCTCCAGGCTGCTCTGGAAGAGCCGGGGGCCGAGTGGCCTCGAGACATCCAGCCAGGTGAGGAGAGTGAGGAGGATGACGAGTCGTGGGAAGAAGAAGCTCTGCTGCAGGCCCAGAGAGGAGACCTGATGGCCCAGCCGTTGTCGCCCTTCCCTGAGGGTCACTCTCTGGAGAGCATGCACTACCAGGAGGGGGGAGAGGGGGAGGACGGGTGGAAGCGGAACGATGCTCTGTCCTCCATTGCGGGAGGACTCCAAGCTGTCAGCCGTGAGAAGGGAGGGTTTGGTTTCCGCTTTGGGAGGAAAAGATGGACAGACGGGGAGTGGATGGAAGGAAGAGAGGGAGAACAGAGGAGGACAAGCGGAAGTGACGAGGACAGAGTCTCAACAGGGACAAGAGACGAGAGCGATGAAAGAAAGAAAGGCTGATACGCTTCAGAGGGGACTGCCAGATTATAGCACACATCATGAACTCTGTAAATGTGACACCTTTTAATTTCATTTTCAGAACAACATGGCACAAAAGTAAACACATAAACGTGGTAACCTGAGAAACGAGATTTTATCCTATGCTCTTGTTTTCCTTCTGAAACTATATGAAGGCTCATTTTACTGGATGTACAGAACAAGCGCGCAGCTCGTCGTGTCTAATCTGAAAGTGTAATATAAGCATGTGCACGGAGCTTCTGTCAGTGTGTTTGTTTGTTGGCTTGAACATGACTCGTGAATAAAGAGCTGGGAGGTGCAGCTCTCGGCACAGCTGTAAAGGCTGGACGTTGTCTTGTTTTCACTCTATACTCTTCAGAAGCACCTTTACCTCAGGAATAACTGCACCAGCTCCTCCTGGGAGCAAAAAGGAAACAGCACCACAGCCTGAGTCCTCCTGCTCCAGCCACTCCCTCCAGGTGACATCACCTGCGCTTCATCTCCCGACACGTCACATTTTCAGCTCCCTCCTCTGCTCTGACAGAACTGCATGTTTGTCCCTTATTGACTCGTTTTTATCTTTAAGTGATGACGTCTGAATCCTGCCTCCAGGTACAAACTACCCTCTGTTTATTAAGGCTGTTGTGTTTTTAACTTGTTTTAATGTTTTGTATCTTGTTCTATTTAATCTGAACAAGCCCCTAAAAACAGTCAGTGATCACTGTCGGCCTCTCACGGTTTTTATCATCACTGTTCATTTTAAAGCTCAGTTTTTAAAACCTTACAATGTAACTACAGCCCATGCAGCAGTATATTAATGACTAACCTGGTATTGTGGATGGATTATCTCAGTTGTTCTCCTGACTGAAGTTTGGTCCGTTTACAGCATCCTGCCATGCGATTGCATTTGTCTCTAACCATCAGGAACCCTCACGTTAACTTTTATTGAGTGGAAAAAAGTTAGCATTCATCCTCCAGCTTCACTGTGCTAATGCTATGCTAACATAGCTGTGTCGCTAGCGATCACGTAGCACACCATTATATACCAGCTAGCCCAACTTCAGTAACCCTACAAACATCACTGCTGTTTAGTTTTCTGTCTTCATTTATGTTGGAAGTGATAGCAGAGCTGTACGTTTAAATTTTTCAGAAATCTCTCAGTCAGAACATGCTATATCATGTTTAGGTGGAAACTAGCGAGCTAACTTCCTGCTAACTTCATGGACGCCTGGATGTTAAACTTCATAGTTACACCTGGTAAAGCAGCAATGCTGATCATTTTATCAAAGATGGAAGAATTTAGACAGTTTTTAACTCTCAGTGATGCCGCAGCGTTCGCTTGACTTTAGGACCTGGGAATAGCTAATGACGTCAGACTCAAAGACCGGATACTGAGCCCAACATGGGGGCACAACACCATGTTACCCTGGTAACCGAGTACAGGCGTCCAGTTCAGCCTCCACATTAAGGTGGTGTGAAAGTTCAGCGGGGCAAAGTACTGATCAATTTTCTGTCAGTGTGTCAAAGATGGCAGACTGTGAGGATAGTGAGGGGAAGGGTAATCAGGGAAGTGGAAACAGGAGGGTTACAGGACAAAGCTGTAGGCAATCAGGACAATCAGACAGAGAAGGAAGTAAAACAGACGCAGAGTGCCAAACAAACACTGGGAAACTGAATGAGGATTAACTTAGAGGAGAGAATATAACTACAAATATGACTACAGAACGAAAGACTCACAACACCAAAGTATGAATGAAAATCAGCCACTAACAACAAAACTAAGAACAAAAGCAACACAAGAGCCCATAAACACTGAAGCCGTTGGCCCTCAAACACCAATCCCTGTGTTTGAGGGCCAACGGCTCCTTAATGTAACCGCTGTCAGTCGCTGGGTCATTTTTAAGCTGCACGTTCTACTTTTGCTTCTTCTAAAATATTAGTTTCACTTACATGCTTGTGAGTACAGACTGTAAATGAGGCCGATGATTTTACAGTACGCTGCCCTTTCATACGTGACGACTACAACCACACAGAAAAACGCAATAACACACGTTTGCATCAAAAAAATGTCAAACCTATAAAAAGAGACGCATCTGCAGACTGTGGCTACATTTCTTATCACACAAGCTCTGATCCACGACATTCACATGTGGGATCAATGTGCTGGTTTTTACTTTATAACAAGTCTGGTATACAATAATTCAAACAACAAAGATGAAACTGCAGACTGTAACATTTGAGACTTTTTTTAATTTGCTTTTTACAAAACGAGTCTGAAATCAGAGACGTCTGAAAGTTAGAAACAACAAAACAGCAGAGTTAAAATTAAAGACTCCATGAGACACTGCAGGAGTTTATATATTCACACATAAAAACGAAAGTAAAATCAAAATTTAAAGTTAAAAACAGACACAAGTAAGACAGACGTTGTGCAAGAGAGAAGTGCAAAATGCATCCATAAATATTAAGTTCACTGAATGACTGCAAACACAGCCAGCTCTGACTTAAAAAAAAAGATTTATAATCACTTTAAGTCTTTATTCTAAAAAATATTTTCCAAAATAACTCCGTCTGTAAAATATCTGTACTAGGGTAAAAAGTAACGACTAGAATGAAGTAGTGTTAAAGAAACGCGTCATTAAAATACCTCAGAAGATGTTCAGGGCAGAATCTCATGGATTTCACTTTATTAGTTATAGAAAATAAAAATACAGAAGCATTAAAACTCTGTAACATTTGTTTTATGCTTCCTAAAATATATTTAAATATTTAACAATGGAACAAAAATTAGAAAACACAACAGTAAAGTTATGTTTGTTTATTTATTCATCATCACCTTTATTTATAAAGCACTTTAAAACAACCACAGCAGTATAACAAGTGACCTGAACACAGAACAAAAGTTGGTCCCATTTCTTTAAAAAAACAACAACAAAAGACAGAAATATTAACGTTCATTACATTTTTCAAATTAAAAGCTTTAAATGTTAAACACCTGTCAGTCCTGCTTTTATTGACCTCGTCATTATTCATCATCACACAGTGAAAACACAAACTCACAGAGTCATACAGCAGATATTCCACCGATTTATTAAAACATGAAATCAGTGTCATAGTTGTGTTTCCTGTTAACATCGCTGCCCTCAGCTGCCTCACTCTAACTGCTCACCCTTATGATGGCGTGACGGTTAGCGTTAATGATAACACAGTGACGGTCTGTATGTTAGAAACAAACATCTGATGTGACACATGAAGATGATTAAACTCAGTACCTGTGCCGTCTTTAGTTACCAGTTCAGAAAATACTGGCGGCAACATCCTACATCACCTCGTTCTCGAGTTCTCGCAGCCACAAGTGTGCGCACACCTCGCCCACCCAACCGTGTGACGACACCACATCATCACCATTTTACAGCTGTGGGTCAAAATGTGTAAACTTAAAGCACATATATTTTGTAGCATCACGTCAGACCAAACATGTTCTCAGGCTCTGAGCTGCTTTAAAAGCGTTTGGTTCAGTCTGTGACCTCCGTTCAACACTGGCGTGCGACTTAAACTCTGATACTGCCCTGAGACGTCAAACGCACCGCAGCTTTAAAAACATCCATCCACCCGCTTCTCCTTTTCAGGATCGCTGGAGCCTCAGCTGCCATAGAGCGAAAGGCGGGGTAAACCCTGGACAGGTCACCAGTCTGTGGCAACGCTGACACACAGAGACACACAACCATTCACACCTATGGGCAATTTAGGTTAATCAGTCCTTACAAACTGCATGTCTTTGGACAGTGGAGGAACCCACACAAACACAGGGAGAACATGCAAACTTCACACAGAAAGACTCCGCCTGAATTGAACTCAGGACCATTTTGTTGTGAGGCAACAGTGCCAACCACAATGCCACCGTGCCGCCAGCTTCAAAGACACACAAAACACAACAAAAGCAGAAAAATGCAGAAAAATCGCATTGAGGCTGTTGTTGTGATTTGGTGCTATATAAATAAAAATGAATTGAGTTGTATGACCTGCTCTGCCCCCCCACACCCCAACAGCAAACATGAACAATGTGTTACATGAATCATGTGATTAAAACACACATTATTATTACATTATTTTTCACAGATTAACCCTTAAAGCTTTCTTCACATCTTTTGGTTTCTGTCACTTCCTCAGCCGGTCCGTCACATTATTGCGTCCCCAGAAACACTGTAGTTTTGCTTTGTCTGTTTCTGCAGTGTTTTCTGTTTGCTTTTTTTGTTGTTGTTGTTGAGGTTGGACCTCTCAGGGCCACCGTAGATTTGGCTGCAAGGGGCATTAACAATTCTTTAAACCCATCCATTGAATTAAATGGAATCCCATTTAATGCTGATCCACCTGTAAAGTGCAACAAACCCCTGCAACAAATGTTTGTGTTGTTTCGGTAAATCTGGTCCCACCGAGTCTCGATGTGCTTCTGTGGAAGCTCTGATCTCCATCTGCAGGGATGAACGCAGCAGCGTTATTTTACATGTTCAGTTACTCATAACTAGCAAACCCCATTGGTCAAAACTTTAGCTCAATTTGAGCAGTGATGCGTCTCAGAGTCGGTTTGAGGTAAACAAAAAAAGGAAGTTTGAGTTAAAAGAAACAGCTGGAGGAACAGTTTGAAACTCATCAGGTTAACTGGTCAGTGACATGAGCCATCGTTCTCCTCCTCCTTTACAGGAGAGGTGAAGAAGAGCAGGGTGGAGTGGGTGGAGAAGAGTGTCACGGTGATGGCAGCACGAAGTTTAAAGACGGTGGTGAGACCTGCCACACCTCCAGGGGCATCAGTGCCTCTGGGTGTGGCAGCTGGCACATCTGGAAAAGCTCCATCAGTGCTGACAGGTAGGTAGCAGTTAGAGCATCCACCCAGACGATGTTTTCATGTTTCAGCAGGACGATGCTAAACTGCAGACTGCATCTACTCTTAGGAGAAAGTCCACCTGCAGTCCAGACCTCTGACCAGCTGTGAACATCTGGAACATCATGCAAGCAACAACAGGAGGAAGCAGAGTCAGGACAGCTGCTGTCCTCAGCTCAGAGGAGGCGACAGAGACGGCGATGGTGTCGTGCTATAACTCACTCTGAGCCTCATTCACTAACATGTGCACATGAAACATAAATACACTGTGCAGAAAACAAGCACACACAAAACTGCCCCTGGATCCGTGAAACATGCACACCGCCTCATTGTGTGCTTCATCTTATGAGCCTTCACTGTGACTCGTGCACGCTCGGAGGCAGTTACACATCTGAGGGCAGAGAATCGACACATGCAGGTAATAAAACATCTGAGCGTGCGTGCACACTACAGATTAATACAGGCTGTGAGTGAAGGAGGCCCGACCTAATGTGACTCAGTGCAGAACGATGAGAGAGAAACTCACTGTTACTCCTGACGAACATCATTCAACTCCTGCGATTCTGGTGTATCTGCGCTGCTCCTGCCTGCGAGCACAGACAGACAGCAAGTATTAAAACTCATCTGCTGTGTTTCTCTGCATGCATGCAGAGAAACACACACACACACACACACACAGAGTGGGTAAGTCAGATGCTTTTGTTTGATGGTCTGATTCTTGGTGCCATCGCCACACTTAAAATCACCCGGTGCTGACACACGGGCTGTTCGTTCCACCTACCATTATTGCGTCTTTTACGTAGGACCAGCAGAATCATGCCTACACCGATGAGCACGAGCAGGAGTGCTGCCACCAGACCAGTGACGGCAGATCCATCGTCATCAGGAACAGGTAACAGGCTGAGATCTAAACACACAAAACAAGAACATTACTTTACCTTTGGTTCATTTTCAGTTGTGCTGCTGTGAAAATCACCTGTGCAGGTGAGGAACATGTGACCTTAAAACTGAACAGAGCAGCTGACTAGCAGCACTGCTCTCTTTGCTGATGACTACACTGAGGGAAACAGCGCCCCCTGTGGATGTCAGGTAGCACACGGCATTACACTGCTGTGGTACTGAGGCAGGCCAAGCTGCATAAACTGACCAATCAGATGACAGGACAGGAAGAAACCGACACAGTGAACAGCAGACTCTGTTTGTGTTTCCAGCTCCAGTTAAAAGAACATTTTTAAAACCATGACAGTTTCTTACCCCAGCTCTTAGACATTCTCACACCGGTCGCTTTGTGAAAGACCTCACAGCTGTATGTAGCCGGGTCAGACTTTAAGACCTCCACGTACTCTCTCCTCTGGAACGTGTCGTCGTTATTGGGGAGAAGTCCTGAGCTCTTCAGGCCGTCGTCTGCAGTCAGAACACGTTCGTTCCTCCTGATCGTCACTGTGACGTCTTTGGGGTAGAAGCCCGTGGCGAGGCAGGTGAGGACGATGTTTGTCTGCACTCTGGAGTTCTTTGCAAACACGTGCAGATCAGGTGGAGCTGGATGGAGGAAATGGAAAGTGATAAGTGCGTGTGTTGCTGCTTGGTTCGATGTTTATGTGGCGTCTGGCACACTGTGTGAGACGAGGCAGACGTGGTGAGGCTCTTAGTTTGATGGTTTTTGTGTGTTTTGGTTCAATTTGTCTCAAAGGTGCGTGAAAGAGACTCGGTGACAGTGGAATAATCCATCAGTGAAGGCGTTTCTATAAAACTGACCAAGAACACAATAATTATGTGAGGTCATATTACCACAACTAATTCTAAAAAGTCTATTAACAATGTTTAAAAATAAATAAATGATAATATTATTTTTATTTTATGACAAACATACATTTCTTTTTAAGCTGCTGTTGTCCATAATTCACAAACTTGCTCAGCCAATCGATGCACTCGTTCTCCAGGTATCCCTTGGTGTACTCTTTCAGCACCTGGACGCCGTCCCACTTCCTCTTGGTGGGTTCTGCCTCGGGAGTCGGAGCGACCCAGACTCCGTTTTTATCATCGAAGGACAGGAAGTCGTTTCCATCGTAGCTGTACATGTCCATGCCTCGGACAAACCTGAGCGTGCCGTCAGGATTCGTTTCAGCCTCACAGCCGTGCATCCACTGAAGAACGTGAGGGTCTGAAGGAACAACAGTGACAGAAATGAAGAAGATAACAGAAGAACAGAGATTCAGAGAGGACACCATGATGTGTGGGTCAGGATTAATCATTATAACTGAGAAACAACTTACTGCTTGAGTCATTCTGTCTCATTCGCTCCATCAGGATGCCGATGTTGACCTTGAACCACTGCTGCTTGCTCTTGCGGGACTGTGTGCCTTTATCCCAGTAATCAGCAGGTAAACGCTCTCTCATCCACTCCTGTTTGGGAACCTTTGCCTGATGCTCGCTGTCAAAGTAGTCGATCATCCTGCCGTCCAGCAAACCCATGGCTGTGAACTCGTGGATGCCCGGGAGGCCGACAGGTTTGGAGAGCGCCGTGTAGATGTAGGTGAGGGAGTGAGTCTCTGAAAGTCACAGAAGGAAATTTAATTAAACACAGGTGAGATGCATCAGCAGATCTCACTCATGTTTTTGAAATAGGCCTCTATTTACTGGGTGCGTTTTATGAAACATAAAAGACTTATCCGTTCACCTCAGCAGTAGGAACAGAAGCCTTACTGTGTTAAAAACAACTTTTCCCACATGCTACACTCCATAATTAACCTCAGTGTGTGAAGAGGAATCTCCATTTACATGCACAAATTGGAGTCTATTAGATAGATATGATACAAACCACTGCAGTGCAGTACCTGTAATACCTGCAGCATGTTCTAATCGCTCTAATAGGATATTATGGTCGACAGTATCGAACGCTGCACTGAGGTCTAGCAGGACAAGCACAGAGATGAGTCCACTGTCAGAGGCCATAAGAAGATCATTTGTAACCTTCACTAAAGCTGTTTCTGTGCTGTGATGAGCTCTGAAACCTGACTGAAACTCTTCAAATAAACCATTCCTCTGCAGATGATCTGTTAGCTGTTTGACAACTACTCTTTCAAGGATGTTTGATATGAAAGGAAGGTTGGAGATTGGCCTATAATTAGCTAAGACTGCTGGGTCTAGAGATGCTTTTTGAGTAAAGGTTTAACTATCAGGTGATATGCAGGGTTAATGGTAAGTGGCCTGTATTTGTATAGCGCTTTTACTAGTCCCAAGGACTACATTCAGTCATCCACCCATTCACACACATCACATTGGTGATGGCAGCTACATTGTAGCCACAGCCACCCTGGGGCGTACTGACACTGGCGCCACCGGGCCCTCTGACCACCACCAGTAGGCAATGGGTGAAGTGTCAGGATACAACGACCGAGACTGTCCGAGCCCCGGGGCTCGAACCGGCAACCTTCCGATTACAAGGCGAACTGCCAACTCTTGAGCCACGATCAAGAGTTGGGTCTGCCTTATGGATGAGTGCAACAGAGATGGATCTTAAAGTTTGAAACACAATTGTTTTAGCCTTGCCTGTCTTATCAGGTTTTTTTTGTTTCTATTTTTCTTATACATTTTTTTATAAGAAAAATAGAAATTTTTGCACACTTTATATAAAGTGTTGCTTTGCACACTTTATATAAAGAAATGAGAGTTAAAGTGAACACAGACAATAATCTGGTGATTCCTATCAGAGCCCTAAAACACCTGAACTAGAGTCGAGGTGATCAGACAGGTGAACTCTGAGTGTGTTCTGTTTCCAGCCCTGTAACACAGACTCATCTGCACATTAGCATCATAAGAACAACATTTAAACATTTCTGCGTCACTAGATTCGTGCATGAACTGACGAGGCACCGCACACTTCATTCAAAGGTGCTGCCGAACACGCTGCACACACACAACAGAACATCTGCATTGAACAATAAAGGAAGCAATGAAAACTCATCTGTGTCAGTGTAAATACCGGCAAAGCCACTTTACTTTGCGCTTTTATTTTGAAGAGTACCTTAGCACTTCCTCTTTTATTGTGTCAGACTTCCTGTTCTGTTCTCAGTGAAACGACACAAACACGTTGCTTCAGAGTGAGTAAAAACCTTTATTTTTTGAAAATACTCATGCAGAACTATGTATTTTATTTATCTGTCACATGCTATAACTTTGAAAGTTTACTTTTACGTTTTTTGTATATGCATGTCATTGTTTGTGGTTAGACTGGCTAAGAGATGTGCATGGAGTTGCTGCTGGTTCAGCATGATTAGCACGCTTGGAAGCAGAAAGAGGTTTATTGATAGCAAATGATTGTTTATGTATTTAAGAGACAGAAAGCTTGTCGTTAATTCATTTTATTAAATGCTGTAACATAAATTGTTTAAAAGCTATTGATTTATGTCAATGTCACGATTTGAGTTCATCAAAATAATTTTCTATATAGTAAAATGTGAACATTTCTGCACTTTTACTTAAATGTTAGAATGGCATTTGTTTGTGCGTCTTTATAGTTTTCACGGTGCCATATTGTCACATACTGGTTTAAAGAGGAGAGAATAAAGTCGCATCAGTCGAAGCTCTCTGCGTTATGAGTGCTAATTCCAAGTGGGCAGCTACAGTCAGTGGATCTCCAACTTCCTAACTGGCAGACCACAGGCAGTAAGGATGGGCGGACATGTCTCAGCCTCCATCACTCTCAGCACTGGAGCCCTCCAGGGGTGTGTTCTGAGCCCCCTGCTGTACTCTTTGTACACATATGACTGTGTGGCCACTACCAGCTCCACCACCATCATCAAGTTTGCTGACGACACCGTCGTGGTGGGCCTGATCTCTGACAACAACGAGACGGCCTACCTGAAGGAGATTAGGAATCTGGAGAACTGGTGCCAGAGGAACAACCTCCTTCTAAACGTCAGTAAGACAAAGGAGCTGATGGTGGACTTCAGCACTAAGCAGGAGAGGAACTACCAGACCCCCGTCATCAACGAGTGCCCAGTGGAGAGAGTGGACAGCTTCAAATACCTCAGAGTTCACATCACGCAGGACCTGTCATGGTCCTGTCACATCAGCACCGTGGTGAAAAAGGCCCGACAGCGTCTCTACCACCTCAGACGCTTGAGAGACTTCCGACTGCCCTCCAAGGTGCTCAGGAACTTTTACTCCTGCACCATAGAGAGCATCCTGACGGGAAACTAGGGCTGTTCGATATAACCATATATATATCGGATGACGATATGAAAATGTCTATCGTTTCATTTTACGCTATCGTTTGTTTCGCGGTGTCGCAAAATAAACTGTTTACGGCAATATTTTCTCATCGCTTTGATGGTCACTGTAGTGGCTATATTACTTTCTTAAAGTTCTCTCTTTCTCTTATTAATTTTCTTTTGAAAGAAAAACAGCGGGGAAGAGGGACGGGGATAAAGGGCAAAAAACAAAAACAACAAAATAAGCAGACAAAAATACAAATATCAATCACCTGGATCACCTGTTGAGAAAGAAAAAAGAAAACAAGCAGAAGAAAAAAAAAGAGCAACATAATAAACAACATCACGATGATCTATGGGAATATAACAGTAAATACTAAATATTGAACATTATTGTGCAGCACGTAAGATCGACAGCGCACAGTGTGCTTTGAGGTAGGAGCCAAAAAGGGTGTAGTTTGTGTGTGTGAGCACCCGTGTGTACACCTGTGAGCATGGACGCGCTTGTATTTAAAAGGTTCCTTCATGTAATGATCTGCTAGAGGGTGTGGGGGGGCCACAGCCCCGTCCTCCAGGGCATGAAGCAGGTATGGAGGAGATCAAGACTCCAGACATCCAGAGGCCCTCAGAACACAAGAGACCAAGGAAGACCAACAGAGGGGCAGCCGCGCCACTGTCCCAGAAAGAGCTGAGGAGAGTCCCAGATGAGGGGTCACTCAGCAGCCGCGGAGCAGAAGCCAGGGGGGGTTGCAGTGACGCGCCCGTGAGCTCCGCCGGCAGCCAGCTGTGCCAGAGAGACCGAGCCCCAGGCCGAGAGGCTGAGGGCACCCCACCCCCGAAGGGGCCCGAGCGAGCCCCAGGCTCCAGGCCCCGATAAGCAGCCACCAAGGAGTGAGCCGGTGGGTACCTGGACGCCCATCCCCGGACACAAAGAACCACCAACGCACCGATGTCTGAGGGCGTCCGCCACTGGCAGGGGAAGTGGTGGGGGAGATAGGCCTCCAAACCTTGGAGGGCCTGAGATGTCCCCAGAGAGGTGGCGTCTGATACCCAACCTGACATATGGACACAGACAAACAGGCACACACAGATACAAACATCCATTCCCACCCTCATGCTCTCATATGCAATTACTCAACACTCAACCAACGTGGAGACAGACATAAAGAGACGCTGTACACACAATCACACTCCCCAAGCGTACTCTACGAACCGGGTCTAGGTACCCTTGCCCCTGGAGGGGGAAACTGCACCCAGACCCAGGTGGTGTTACCCTTTTCCCTGCGGTGGGGAGAAGCAGACCGCCCCGACTCCGCAGCAGCAGGGAGGCCCCACACTCCAGACCCCAGTCGGACGGCCAACTCCTCCTCCTGGCCCCCCGCTCCAGCAGGCCGCAGAGAACGGGGGTGAGAGACTCCAAACCTCCCTCCGCCCGCTCATATGTAGTGTTGATGCATGTGTGGTCTAAGGTGCATTTAAAACCCAGGAGGGCATGGAGCTACCTGCCAGAGAGCAGCAGGTAAGCGCATAGCCCCTCCTGATAGCCCTCAATGTCTACATGTATTTAAAATTGGCACCCTGGTGACACACCTACTTTCTCTTATATTTAATATAACCACACTACAGACGGACAAGCGCCTGTTTTTATGTGTTGTCAAAATAAACGGAATCACATGAAAAAGTATGCAGAGTTTACGGATGAGAAGCAAAAAAAGAGCCGCCAGGTGCTGAAAAATAAACCTTAGACTCCAACGTTAGAACAGGCTTCTCCCCGCAGCACGCCGTGTAACAAATACTCACAAAGAAAACGGCGGCCGTTACAACTTATGTCTAAAAATGTATCGTTTCGTGCATCGGTTAAAACACTCCAGGTACACGACGCCCAGCTGGAAACACTTCAGCAACACGAGATTCACAGAATTTACAGAAAATGTTAAATTTTTGTGATTTATATCGTTATCGGATGATAGATGTTTTATATCGGGATATGAGATTTTGGTCATATTGCACAGCCCTACGGGAAACATCTCAACCTGGTTCGGGAACAGCACCATGCAGGACAGACGAGCTCTACAGAGGGTTGTGCGATCAGCTGAGCGCACCGTCCGCTCCGAGCTCCCTGACCTGCACTCAATCTACAACAGGCGGTGCTGGACCAAGGCCAGGAAGACCGTGAAGGACCTCAGACATCCCAACAACAGACTGTTCTCTCTGCTGAGGTCAGGAAAGCAATTCCGCTGCCTGAAGACCAACACAGAGAGACTGAGGAGGAGCTTCTTCCTGCAGGCGATACAGTCTCTCAATCACACCCCCACACAGTACTGACCCACACATATGGTTCTTACACACACACTGGACATTCTGGACATTTGTTTACACCAGTGGCCGCTGCACAACTACACTGTGTGGTCATCTAATCGAATCACTTCATCACAAGTCACTTGTGCTGTTATTGTTCTATGTTTCTTCATATATTCTTATATATTTCTATATTGTGTATTTTTTTGTACAGTTATTTTATTTTTAACTTTAATTTTTATATTTTATTTTATTCCTTCCTAGTTAAATTTACCCTTTATTTTAATTTTCATATTTATTTCCTCTCCTATCATAGTCTTTTATTTTAGCTCACGAGCAGTTGTGTAAGCATTTCACTGCATATCGTACTGTGTATGACTGTGTATGTGACAAATAAAATTTGAATTTAAAATCTTCCTGCTCATTTTAATCCAAACTCTCATCATCAAGCATTAGTTACCATGGTGACGGAGCAGGCTAAACGAGGCGCTTTAGTGAAAACTGTGACTGAGCTCAGTGTCAGTGGTTGATTATTAACCTTTATAGAGCAGCGCTCACACCACATCCTCACACTGATCACAGATCAGGTATAAAAGTAGAGACAAACTAACAGCAGAGTGTCATCTCGGTGCTTTTAAAGCTTTAAACGTCTGTTTCTGTAAACCAGGATGTGTCAACCAGACCTTCAGACAGCTGCTTGAGGTGGAGCAGTGAGGTGGTGCCACCACACAGAGTGGTGTCTGAGGCAAAGCGGGTGTCATGTTACTGCTACACAAACTGACACCTCTCTGACCTGTGCACGAGCCCGTGTGCTGCTTCGATCCTGAGTCTGCTCTCTCTCTTTGTTTAAGCCTCTTTAGGAACCGACACTTCTCATTAAACCGTTGGTGATTTTCTTTTTCACGTTTCCTGCCAGCGAGGCGACAAAACTGCAGCTGTGAACGGAGCCGAGGTACCGATACTGATCAGCCTTCATCTGTATTTTACTCAGACTGTGTGTGTGTGTGTGTGTGTGTGTGTTCCTCTTGTAGAGAACAGATGTTGAATCCAGCAGTGACAGCTGTTCTTCAGAGTGTAGAAAGCTGACTGCGTGGGCTCCAGTTATCTGTGCACATGATATTTTTCAAAGACTTCCTTTGTTATTTTTATTTTGTGCTGCTAGTTTTCATGTTTTCTTGGGTAAAGTTGAATCAGTATCAATATCAAGTCACTCTGACTTTGTATTTCAAAATAATTGCACTTTGAAATTGTACAGAATTTCAAGTGGCTCTTATTTTGAAATCCAAACTCAGACTGAGCTGATATGGAGCTAAAACTGTTTCTGTGTTTTTTGTGTAATGTTTTCACTTATGTTGGTAAAAAGACTTCAGTGAACAGGATTTACACAGGCGTTATATAAAATCTGAAAAATAGTTTTTCAAGTATCTTCATAACTCTGCGTTATTGCACCTACATGATAACCAACCCTGAACTACTGTTACATTTGTTGCACTGTCAGCTGCACAGATTACTCTTAAACATACATTTTTAATGCCAACAAGATTATTTTAAAGGATATATGAAAGTCACTTTGCCAAAAGCTGACTGCAGCTTCGACTTTGTGACAGGAATGTTGTTTGTGGCTCAAAGTGACCGGATATCATCACGAGGGAAACAGCTGACATATTTATAGCAGTTTAAATGGGAGCGGTCAGAACAGCGGTAACACTGTGAGAGTTCACTGTCGGTCTGTTTCATCTGTTTCTGTTTAATGTGGACTTTATGTGTTTCTCAGTATTTTGTAGTTTGCCACCTTTACCGTGACACACAGTATAAACACGCAGGCTGTGCGCTGTGAAATATTCACGGGTTATTTCCGGGTTCGTGGACACTTGTTTCTACCTCACCGCTCAGAGGAACGGCGTGGGAGTGGGACCCCGCTTTGTTCACGACGCTCAGTCGGGAAATAACGTGAAAATTCAAGATGAACTGACGTCACGAGCGCGGCCGCCGTTACCGTGACGTCATTTCTAGATGTTGGCGTTAAAGTTTGAAGTTACTTCCTCGTCTCTGTATCGATGAGGATGAAAATTCATCTGATATGAACTTTATCGATGAACAGATCGATAAAAGTAAATAAAATAAAGGCGCGAAACCAAACGGACGTGTCTGTGCGCGTGCAGCTGATGCTGAATGAGTTTCCGTTAACCACGTGTTACCACGCGCACAAAGACTAACCGCTGCTTCTCCACGGTAACCGTCACACGTGTGTAGACTCTGTCCGCCGCCCTCCGGCTCGGTTCCGGTGCCGGTATTGTGCCAAAAAGTGATTGTGTGACTTGTTGGGCTATAATATGTGAAACATGTCAAATGCATCCCAACTGATGACATAAAGTCATCTTGAGCCACAAACAACATTCGTGTAACACGCTAGAAGCCGCAATCAGTTTTTGGCAGCGACTTTAATATAACCTTTATTTATGCAGTTAAAAAAAATCTCATTAACATCAAAAATGTCTTTTGTCAGAGTAAGCTGACCAACAGGACAGCAGAACTGGGAGCAAGTATTACAGTAGTTCTGTAAAAATATTTTAAGTGGCGATAAAGGACTGGTTGGTTATGTCAGTACAATAACACAGAGTTGTAAAGATACTTGAAAAACAGATATTTTTAAAATTCTATATATAAGCACGTGACTCAGGCTCGTGTTCACTCTCTTTGTTTCTCAATAAAACAAAGCGACCCACGTACACGCGGGACTAACGGCACAGCCTGCTTTAACCCGCCCGGTGTTAGAAACGGGGACTCACCGGCGCTCTCCGTTAGCCCTGGACCCCACAGCAGCAGAAAAGCCACGATGAACATTTTAAATCCTTTTAAAGCCTCAGCTCGCCGATCACACCGAGTTTATCCGAGTTCACGCTGCGTGTCCGACAGAGAGACGCTCTGAATGAGGCAGCGCTCAGAGTCACACAGCCCACGGGGGAAAGCACCCTCTACACCACGTGTGCGGATGACAAAACTATAACTGAAAGATGAGTTATGTGTGGAAGTTGCTGAGTAAAATTAACCTTTGATGTGAAACCCTTTGTATTTATAGCGCACATTTAAAACAACAGAAGATTATTTTTTACGTAATTTAAATTTAAATAACTGTGGTTCAAAGAAACTGTTTGTGAAATATCTTTTTATTATTGTTTATGACATTTTAAAATCTTCTGTCCAGGTCTGATCTCAGGATGTTGTTTCTATTTCTGTGGATTTCTGGTAAAGGTTTATTATATTTGATGTAAAGCCATGTGATCACTAAAGTATCATTTTAACCACACTCAGTAAGCCCGGGTCAGGATGGAGTGAGTGAGCCAGGCAGACCGGGTTGGAGCCGTGGAGGTGGAGTCACACTTCCTGCTGTCAGGAGAGGAGGTTGAGGAGGGCCACGTGGCGAGAGCTGGGAGGACAACATCCAGGTTTGAGGAGCCTGAGAAGGAGCAAAGTCCCCCGTGGATGAGCAGTGTCGTGCACGCCCGGACTCTGAAGTCCTGGCTTTGGTTCCCAGCTGTGAAACACGACTCCGACCTGTGAGGAGGATCGTCTTCCTGTGACGGCCGTGGTGCAGAGGGCTTTATTACTTTGGCCTCTATCCTCTGAAGCCTGGTTGCCTGTTTTCTGTGTGATGTCATCAGAGGAGCAGCTGTTTGGTGGTTGTGGGCAGCACGCTCCTGTTTTCATGTTTCATTAACCAGTTTCAGCTGAAACTGAACTTAGATGTGGAGCTCTCAGACTCGTGTCAGAGGACCCAGGTCCCAGTGTAACCAGTATAACACTGGTCCTGCTTTCCTGGTATCAGGTCATTTGTGTCACGTTCTTATCATCCATGTGGCAGCTTCACTTTGAACTGTTACCTTCCACAGACCCAGGCTGGAGCTCTGATTGGTCGTCTGCTTTAACCTGCACTACAAAGCTAACACACGCTTGTAGAAATAACACGTATGAGAATGAGAGTGGAGTCTGACAGTGATCGCCCACTTTGTCATGCTGTAGCTTAGCATGTGAGCACATCTCTCTGACCCTGGACACGTGGATCATATACGACTGTATGTAATTCTTAACTGTGTGTATTTTGTGCAACACCAAGAAATAACAAATAAGAAAAACACTGACAGAACATCTACAGTGCGCACGTGACGCTGTGCTGAAGCTCGGCGCTCCAACACCGACGCTTCAGAAAGAGCTCAGTGTTTGTAAATCTGCTGAGCTACACGTGTTTAAACGGGGTTTTAACAGGAAGCTGCGACGTTTGGTGCATAAGAACAAATCTTTATTTAGAAAATACTTTAAAACAACCACAGCTGATGGAAAGTGCTGTACATTGGAACTAAATAAAAAAAAAGTTACATACGATATAAATAAAAGCCAAATCATAAAAAGAATAAAATAATTAATTAAATAATTAATTTATATCAATTATTTTCGTTGCTCCTAAATGCAACGATAGAAAAGGCCCCGCCCCCTCTGAGCTTCCTCCTGATCTCGGTACTTCCAGGAGCAGCTGGTCAGCTGACCTGAGAGGCCAGCAGGGTGTGTGAGGATGAAGACGCTCAGGGAGGTGGGGCGAGACTGAAGGCGTTTAAAAACAAACATGAGAATTTTAAAATGAACTCTGAAGGACACAGGCAGCCGGTGAGGCCAGCACAGGGTTATGTGCTCTCTTACCAGATCCTGTTAGCGCTCAGCTGCAGGCGCGAGAGCAGCGACTGACTGACCCAAACACTGGGTGAGTTACAGTCTTCCACACGGGAAGAAATAAAAGCATGGATCGCTGTTTCCAAGTGCTGCCAAGAAAGAAAAGATTTCACTGCTGCCAGTCGCCTTACATTATAAAAACTGGACCACTGCTCTGATTTGGCTGTCCAATTTAAAACCAAAGTCAGCAACAAGAGGTCTAAAATAAACTTCCAGGAGTCCCAAATCTACAGAGGAGGACTCACAGGGACCACTGGGTCCAAACACCAACACCTCTGTCTTCATTTAAATTTAAAAAGTTGAAAGCGAAACGAGCTTTAACGTCAGAGAGAGGTTTTATGGAGACGCCATCCTTCTGCTCTTCTAAGGAGGAACCCTGAGGCCATAAATACAGTAAAAACAGCAGTGGGTCTAAATCCCTGGACACAGATCCTAATGGCTCCTGTGTTCTCGGGGATCATGGAAGTAAAACATAAACCCAACAGGATTGTACACAACACATGCAAGCAGCTTTTACATAAAAGACTGTAACACATTTTAAACACAGCTGTACAGCCAGGATCATTTTCAACACTTTGAATAATGAAGGAAGAGATTTCAGGATGACAGATTTCTTACAGCAGATATTTCACTGATTGATCAAAAGATTGAATCAGTTTCATCACGAGGAGAGAAACACATGAAATATAAAGAAGATAATCTTATTACATGAAGATTAACAAATAAATTGTGTTAAGAATCAAATTATGATACAAAAAAAGACTAAATTAAGGTGCATAAATAAAGTTTATGAGCATTGCTGGTCCATGAAAGCGTGTTCAGCCTTGTGACGACTCGTCTGCTGCTCTTCAGCTGTTTGTCAGCTTCAGTCTGAACGTTAGAAAAAACAATTTAACACAATTAAATGTGTTTAATTGGCAGCCTGTTAATGTCGCACACGGACGGACTGAATACACTTTATGACGAGCCGTGTTGTGACCCTGCTGCTAGCATTAGCCGCTAACAGTTCTGCTGAGTTTCCAGGTGGAATTTAAATCTGGTTCTTGTGACCGTCGTAGAATAAAAGTGCTCGTTACTGTCTGAAAACAGAACTTTTTGAAATGCTAACACGCGAGTCCATGTTTTATCATCATGTTTCTGCCCCAAACACCCAAACCAGTACTGACAGAGTACCACGCCTGCTTTTCACTCAGTTTGCAGACAGAAACAACACGATTCTTTATTTCTGATGGCAAATCAATTGTAATGAGGAAACAGTCCAGACGCTACTGTGGCACATAAAATTAATTCCTAAATAATGAATTTAAAATAATAAATATTTTTAAAATACTTCCTCCCACCTGCCTCATGTTTGACACTGAAACTTGATGAGTGATCAGGCTGCGACTCAAACTCTGAGCTGTGAACAGTTCCTCAGGCTCTGACGTTACGATCCACCTTCTTTAAAAGCATTTTGTCACATTTATATGACGATCGAGCAGATTTAGCATCTATTTTATTCCCGCTGCTGCACAAACCTGCTGTAAGAGTTTGGTTTGAGTCAAGCCTGCTGACAACATGTATTTACAAAGCACCTTTAAAAATGATCCCACTTTTTTACCGAGGAAATGTCTTAAACTTTCTTAGAGCAGGCTCATTTAAATGTCCCTGTGATGGAGGTTCAGCTTAAAGGGGCAGGAACACTTTTTAAAAGCCATGTGTTGGATTCAGTGGAGTCACATGACTCTGGCTGTTAGCTCCAACAGCTGTGAGGATGAAAGAAAAATTAGTTTATATGCTCAGGTACTCAGAATACATCAGTGTCTGGTTGCTCATCAGGCCCCTCTTCTGTGGAACCAGCTTCCAGTTTGGATTCAGGAGACAGAAACTATCTCTACTTTCAAGATTAGGCTTCAAACTTTCCTTTTTGCTAAAGCATATAGTTAGGGCTGGACCAGGTGACCCTGAATCCTCCCTTAGTTATGCTGCAATAGACGCAGGCTGCCGGGGATTCCCATGATGCATTGAGTTTTTCCTTCCAACTGTCACCAAAGTGACGCTCCATAAATTATTGTAGAGTCTTTATTACAACATAAAGCACCTTGAGGCGACTGCTGTGATTTGCCAGTATATAAAAACTAACCTGAATTAAACTGTGTTAAACACAGACGTGTGAGTATGAACAGTTAGCAACGAGGTACAGTTGTTACCCAGTACACCAAGCCTTACCATTTGTTGTGTTTTTTATACAGAACCAGGAGAACCACAGCGACACCGACGACCACGAGCGGGACGACCACAGCAGCAACGGGGATGTGAACTGAGCTTCCTTCAGAGTCTGGGAGCAGACGATCGTCTGAAACACACAACACTGTGTTTGTTACTGTGACACAGTTTAATGACACAAATCATGAAATCACCTGTGCAGGTGAGGAACATGTGACCTTAAAACTGAACAGAGCAGCTTATAAACAGACTAACAGCACTGCTCTCTTTACTGATGACTACACTGAGGGAAACAGCGCCCCCTGTGGATGTCAGGTGGTGCACGGTGTTACACTGCTGTGGTACTGAGGCAGGCCAGGCTGCATAAACTGACCAATCAGATGACAGGATGGTAGTGCCCAGCCTGTGACACCTGTGCCTGTTTTGTGTGTTAGTAAAGGAAACCATCCACCATCCACTGTGGAGGTCTTTGCAAACGTATAAACCTCAGGCACAGCTGGAGGAGAAGGATGTTATGTGTTTGTAGACTTTCTGCCCAGTTTGACCCATTTAGCAGAAGTCAGCCTGTTTAAGGCTCTGATATCTATTCTGTGTGACTTAAAGCAGTTATGACATGGTCTGATTTTCTCACCAATAAAGGAATATTTCATATATCAGTCGACTCTTCATTCTATCAGACACAGTTATCACAGCTCGTACATTTTGTTTTTACACATATATGTAAGCATTGAGCCAAATTTAGTAATGCCAACATATTAAATGAACAATATTTGTCTCTTATATGACACATCTATATATGCACTCTCAAAGATGCTGGTCTTTGAGTGAAGATTTAAGGTGATAGGAAATATAAATAAATACATCTTGAATCTTTACTGAAGCTCAGTGTTTGACACAGAGTTCACTCATATGAATTTCACTCAAATGTGCTGTACCAGTGTACCTGCACATGTGATGTGACAATAAAAGTGATTTGATTTGCCTGCCCCCCTGGCAACACTTTGCTAGATCCGCCCCTGCACAGTTACCAGCTGTCAGCTACTTAGAAAAGGATCCTGGTGTTATTAGTCTCTCAGAAACAGTTCATAACTTCAACTCATTCATGTCACCTAAAAGGTAAACCTGTTTCTCCATCACAGCTCTGATGATTCAGTAAGGACATCTCCTGGTTTCATCTTCATGTTTCCCTCTCACCACATATCCAAACCGACATCATGACCAGCAGCTTTACAGCTGTGGCTCCAGCAAACATCAGCTGATACTAGAAACTAATATTAAATAAATTGTAACAACAGCTGATCAAGCTTAAACGTGCTGCTGTTGTTTAACGCGACATCCGGTGGTTTCCTCTTTCTGGCGCAAAGTGGGAGATAAACAAACGAGAGAGAAAAGCCGATCAGCTGATCGCTGATCAGTTTCATGATTGAAGTAGAAACAGGAGAGAGAGGGGAGAGAATGAGAGGAGAAGAGGCAGCTGTGCAGCATAAAGACAGAATAACTCCAGCTTTGTGTCTTTTTCATTGTAGCTGAAGTCCGGGACAAACTGTTCCTTTTCACCTCAATACGAAACGCGTAATATTGTCTCTGAATACCAGACGATTCTGTTTTTTACGGGACGGTTGGAAACTCTAATAATTAACCGTATGAACAAAATAAAGTTCAACATCAGTAACATAGCACCACCCAGCTGTATAGAAACCCCGTCATGCTAGCTAGCACGCAGTACGAAAAAGTCAGCACAACGAAAATAAACTCCAACTAAACTTGGTTCATATCTGACCCAGATGGACTGCAGGTCATAACTTCTTACCTGAAGTTCAGTTCACACTTGGACGGCGGCTGCTTCGGGTCTCTCCTCTTGCCTCCCCTTTCCCTCATCCACCTGCTGGCTTCCACCACTTGCTAATGTTATTGAATCTGTGGAAGCTCCGCGATGCCTCCACACGAAGTAACGAATAACGAGTCTATCTAAATCCCAGTAACGAGTAACGCGTTCCTGGTTTTGGGATAATAACTAGTTACCGTGCTCGTTACCACAATAATAACGTAGTTACTGTAACGCGTTACTTAATAACGCGTTAGTCCCAACACTGTTAGGGACATTCCCAAATATACCACAGGAAACCATGCTTGAAACTTTCTTGTAAGATACTAAACACGGCTCCATAAAAAGCCTCACTTGCTGTGTTTTTAAAACACAAGAAGTGGATCTCATTTGGACTCTGATCCTAAGATCTGGATGCTTCAGTATGGGGAAATTAACAGTCTGAACTGACATGGACTCCCCTTTTTGAATTTTCTAACATGCCTGAACTTCAGGGACTGATCAGTACTACTGTCTTCTGATTTGTCTACAGATTTTACTAACTTATTTTTATTCTATTTTACTTTATTTCACCTCCTACACTGAAAAAAGGGATTGGCCAGCTCTTGGATTTACGTAAGCATCTTGCGTGTATTTAACACAATTGCCTCATGCTTTAAAGTTAAGTGTAACTACATAGTGTAGAAACTACATGATATGCAGAGAGGCTAGATTAAATTGTTCATATCATGTTCAAGTGAAGTAAGTCAATAATATATCAATGTTAAATCCCGCGACACTGCACGGGTTTCAGACTCGCGCTCTTTAGATCGTGGTTTCAGGAAGGCATCCATCTCAGTCAAGTCGAGCAGCCACCTCTACTTTTTTTAGTATACCAAAAAAAGTAAATTGGGTGGTTGTTACATTAAAAAAGTCTAACTTGTAATTTGAACACAATAATTTCATGTTTCTATGAACGTAATTAAATCATGAAGAATCTGTACGAAATTCAACAACTTAATTTGTTCTTGCTGAGACGACACGATACAATCTAGTAAGAGTGGTTAGTTGCTGAACTCATGAAATTCACAAGATCGCACAAGATTTCAAACTGCAGGAAAATCACTGGAGTTATAAGAGGCAGACAACTACACACGCACCACGTGCATGCTATTGCTATTTAATGTGTATTTTTACAAAAACAAAAACATCCTGCATCAAATACAGGAAATCATAGCTTTCCTACATTTCCTAGATTGTTGGCATGCTGGTTAGTGCTGTTGCTCCACAGTAAGAAGGTCCTGTGTTCAAATCCACATTCTGGCTAGTTTGCAGGTTTCTCTCTGGGTATTCTGGTTTCGTCATGCAGTTATTAGAGTTAGGGTTAACTGGTGATTCTAAATTACCTGTGAATGTAAGTGTAAATGGTTGTTTGTTTCTATGTGATAGACTGGTGAGCTGTCCAGGGTGTACCCTGCACCGTAACCTATCACTTCAGGGTTATTTCCCAGCCCTCCTGCAACCAGGATAAAGATAGAAGGATGGTAGTTGTTGAAGACCTATTCAATTTTTATGGTAACCAGGATCTAGACTTTGTTGAACATTATGTAATATGAAGACAACATGTAGTATTTAAGTGACCAAGTAGTATTGGGGTAAAAGTTATTGAATAGTGTTGAAATAAAATGACAAAATTGTGAAGGATTAAAATATTCCAAGAGCTCAACTTACTTCATCTGAACATGTTTCAATCACGTTTTATGAACACAAAATGCACAGGGTTACTGAATATGAAAAAGTTGTGTTGATTTAACTCAGTTGTTTAAGTTTCTGCCGAAGCAAAACATTTGTGTGCAACCAGTGTCCACTATTGAATCAAGTAAATCCAACATGGCCTTTTTTTCAGTGTAAATGTTTGTGTTAAATGGAACTGTTGAAGTGAATTTAACCGTATACATCGTGGGGGCAGCGCTGGTTATGGTAGTTTTGTTTATCCTTTATTTACTGACTTTATCTTAAAATAGAATGAACAGCTGTGAAGCTTTACCAGACGTAAACCTTTGTTAATGATCATATGTTCTTAATTTAAAACAGCGGTTCCCAAACTTTTTTTGCTACCCCCCCCCCCCCCCCCCTTTGTTTTACAAGAAAAAATGTTCGCCCCCCCGCGCACACTCGCGCACACGCACGCACAAACACATCCTCCAACCACACACACCCATATTTTGCTCCATTGCGGTTTATTTCACACCTCAAACATTTTAATTTTAAAATTAAATTAATTAAAGTTAGTTTAACTAATTAAATTAAATTAAATTAAATTAATTAAAGTCAGTTTAATTAATGAAATTAAATTAAATTAAATTAATTCAAGTTAGTTTACCTAATTAATTTAATTTAATTTAATAAGTTGATTTTAAAATTAAATTTAATGTTAATTTTAATTAAATTAACATTTAAACAATTAAGCAAATACAAGTAATCTGCAAAACATTACAGGTAGTAAGGAAATAAACTACTAACTCTTTTAGGCTAGGTCCACACCTACACTAGTACTTTTGAAAACGCAGCTGTTTCGTCCAAACGTAAACGACGTTTCGAATCATCGAAAACGGTCGAAAACCTTTCATCAACACCTGGATTTAAACATCTGTAGAGCTCTAACAGTGTTTTAAGTGCTTATCATGAAGTAAACTTTATTAAAAAGTCCTTATTTGTTTATTCGTTACAGATTTTAGTGATTAGAGTGTTTGTGGGTGACAAACATACAGAAGTGAAGGTCAGCAGCAGGATTCATATTACAGGATAAAAATAAAACTTTGGCAGCAGCTACAAATTTCTCCAAGCTGTGACGTCACCGCACTCTTCGGCGGCTCTAACCTTGTATCATGTAATCTACCCAGCAACCGCAGACTAGTTATCTGATTGGCTGCTGTTGGTGTGAAAAAGGCGGGTGTAAATGGAGGCAGCTAGTCGTCTGTAGCGCCCCCTACAGGCGGCAGCAGCAGCAATAATAATAATAGTAATAATAATAATTATTATGATCATAGCAACCCGCAGGGACCGTGGGCTTGTTCTGAGCAGGTTTCTGTTTTTCTGAAGATTTTTGTCGCATCAAAATCATGAATTTCACAAAGACCTGGATCTTTTTACACAGATGTTTCTATTTTCCAACATATTTAAGGAAACAAAAAAAAGTTAAGTTATCTCAAAGTCTTTCAGTTCTTCCTGGCTGTGAACATGAGTCCAGCTGTTGTGGGTGAACATCATTTAATTTGCTTATTCTTGTGTTACATCAGTACACACTGTCTGTCCTATGATTTTAATATAAAAAAATAAAATGCGCATTTGTTTCAGAATTATGAGTCATTAAAGGTAATTATTATTAAATGTTATTAGATTATAGCTACTGATTTATTTTTTATGTAGTCACAAACCCCGCCAATCAGAAGTGTCCGTTTCCTTGGATGAGTTTGTTTGTGTTACTTAAACATTTCTTACAGTTTAACAAGTCCCCACGAACCCTCCGTGAGTCCGACACATGTTTAATGTGCGCAGATGAAATGTTTTCGAGAGAACAGAAGAATCAGCTGACGCAAACTGCTGCAATGAGGAAATAAAACACGGAGCAGGAACCAGGAAGCTCTGTGACACATTCACTGATCTAAGCTTAAACATGTAAATACTTTCATCAGGCACGGCTGGTTAAGTCTTTAATCCGCACAGGGTCAAATCTGAAAAGTGATTATTTTAGTTTAAAAGGGTTCTTCTAAAGAACCACAAACACGTGAAACACGCACAGATTATTATTTTTTTAATTTATCTTTTTCCAGGGTAGACTTTGAGTAAAAACTGAATCCTGTTTCTCTGAGCTGAGTTTTTCAGACTGATCTGTGAGCACTGAGGTGAAGGTGTCCGTGTTGTCGGTCCTTCAGGTCCTGGTGGTCTGGACTGCTTTAAAAAACTCAGCTGGACTTCTTAAGTTTGTGAAATTTGGGGTCTTTTCAACCACTCAAACCGGAAGCTTCTGTCTCTGTGATAAAATAAATAAATGCAGTTTGTGGGACAGTTTGAGCTCCGTTGGTTGTACCTGCTCTCTCACCTTTGTCAGTTACGTAAACGCTATTGAGGCCAGCAGGTGGGCGTGACTTGAAGGCGTCTGTGGTTTACGAGCGGCCATGAATGCAGCAGTGAGCAGACAGAGTCAGGAAATAGAGACGTTCACTTCAGGAAGGACGCGGGGAGGACGCCTCCGACCGTAAAGCGGATAAATCTGAGATTTTTACCGAGCAGAGGCTCTGATTCGGAGTCACGATGAACCTGTTCGCGGTGGTGGTCCTTCTGGGGACGGCGCTGACCGTAAACTGCGGTGAGTTTGCGCTTTTTTACCGACGCTAACGGAGCGGGTCCAAACCGAAAGTAAAAACGGACTGTGACGTCGCTGAAAAACAAAAGTTCAGACGACGATTTTAGTTGAATTAATCTGCAAAAACTGTTTTTTGGGGGTGTTTTTTGTGCCGTGGCGTGACTCTGTACACCAGGTGTGTGAAAGTGGGAAATAAGAAAGCGCTTTAATCCTCCCAGGAGTTTCTCAAGTTCAGCTGCTGCCGCGGGTCTGCCGAGGCCCGAAGAGAAACACTTACAGACACAAATACTGAACATTTTATGGATTTAATTTTTTCATTTAAATTCTTGGCTGTGTTTTAAGATCAGACCGTTTTGTATAAACTGTTGAGTTCAAAACCTGAAAACTTCAAAGCTGACTGAAGATCACGGCTGTAAACTGTGTGTGTGTGTGTGTGTGTGTATTAACCAGTGCGATAATACAGGTTAGAGTCCTCTGTGTTTATAGCAGTGGACTTCGTGTTAGCGGTTGTGAATCATGTCCTGTCACTCCTCAGTTCTCAGTAAACAGGTAAGAACAGGTGTGTCGCTGTGAGCTGATGCTGCTGAGCCGGACTGATCGCGTTATTATCATGTCTGTGACGTGACGAACAGTCAGAAGCATCTCAGAGTTTACTGTAAACAACTTGTTTTCCTGCTTACCTGAGACAGGTGCGAGATTTGAAAATCAAATCTTTTATTGAATTAAGAACATTTCCCCACATTCAGTGAACGCACCTGAGACACTGCAGGGTTTTTTTTTTTCCACGCTGACAGAAACACGTCACTCGTGTCTCTTTACACTTCTCTGTCGGTTTGAGGTCAGAGCTGCTGATCAAAGCTGAAATCAAAGGTATAACTTTTAAATGAAACTAATTATTGCTGTGCTGATGTTGTTTTAGGTCTGTGAGGTGACGTTTTTGACGTTTACACAGGAATGTTACGATGATCTCTTTACCAGGAGAACAGCTCATGCTGAGGAAAACTGTTTAATTATTGTAACAAGTGATGATTCATTTTATTACATTCATTTATTTTTTACATTTAGTAAGAAAATGTGACAATAATACTGATAGTTTCTCTCAGTCAAGTCTGCCTCGCTGTTATTCTAGTTTCCTTTGTTCATTATTTTGATAAGTTATAAATTCAGTTTAGTTTTTAAAGTTTAAACACATTTTCTTAGAGCTTTTATTGGTTTTGATGTTATTGTGGGTGTTATGAATAATAATAATAATAATAGGAGCATTGATTGTGTGACGTAAGAAGATATAAACAGATTGCAGTACCTGCGGCTGACTGATGGTGGCGCACACATTCTGCTGTGAGTGGACCAAAGCTGGCTCTGCAGTAACCAAACAGAGAGACTACGAATAATATCTTTAATTTTTTAAATATTTTCAATAGTTTTGTAAGATTTTCTGTCAGTTTTCTTCAGGTTTAGTTCATTACTGTAACCTGACATAATGTTCTGTGACTGTCACCGGTTAACTTAAACATCCAGACTGGACTCTAGAGCTTGTTCTGCGTGGAATCATCGTTGTTGTCAGAGCTGTCTCTATTTTCTTTAACAACTGAATGAACAGTGTTTTCATATAGAAAATTTCCGTTCAGCAGAGAATTATCTAGCTTTATTAGATTAGATAAAACTTTATTAATCCCTCGGGTGGGTTCCTCCGTTTCCAGTAGCACCGACAGAAGTTGCACGTTACAGAGTTGGAATACCAAAACAAGGGGAGTGAGAGAGTATGAAAATAAGCATAAATATAGCATATATACATGTATACACATATGTAAATACAGAACATATAATGGGGATAAAGGGGAATACTAGTGAAATATAGTCAGTTCAATTCAAAATTTATTTCTATAGCACATTTAAAAAAACAACAGTCGACCAAAGTGCTTCACAATCGGTTAAAAACAAGAGAAAACAATAGAGAAACAAATATAGATAAATAAGAAGACAGTGAATTAACAATAAAAACATAAAACAGGCCTGATGGTGCTCATACTGAACTCGAATTAAAAGCCAAAGTAAAAAAGTGAGTTTTAAGATGCGATTGAAAAGATTAAATAGACTCTGAAGTATGAATCTCCTGTAGCAGATTATCCCAGAGTCTGGGTGCTGCTACTGCAAAGGCCCGATCTCCTCTGTGCTTCCATCGAGACCTTGGTTGTGCTAAGAGCATCTCGATTATCTCAGCGCTCTTTTGGGGTCATACATGTTGAGGAGTTCGTTTAAATAACTCGGCACCATTTTATTTAAAACTCTGGGCTGAGTGTAGATGTCACACATCTCATTGATGAGAACTAGACCGCCACAGTCCATTGCACATTTCAACTATTGTGAGTCTATTGCACAGTGTTTGTTGCACAGTTGAATATAAAAAATATTGCACAGTGAAAAAACACTGCAGCTTCGTTGTTCCCGCCCTCCTTTGTCCTCCTGCTTCCCCTCCAGCGAGGAGTTTGTTGGTCCGAGACTTTGAGAGGAGCAAGCTGTTACTGAACAGACTCCTCTGGTTGTTTATGACCATATGCAGAGGATGTCCAGCATTGTCCATAATGTCCAGCAGCTTCTTTCTCCTCTTCTCTGCCACTGTCACCAGAGTGTCCAGCTTCATGCCGACCACAGTTATGTTAAAAACTAAAACACGTTTGTACCGAAACTCGTAAAGAAGCGTAAGTGTTTGTAAACGTGAGCTAACTGAAGGCCGAGCGAGAGGAGGAAGTGTTTTGCTCCGCCTTTAAACATCAGTCACGTTTGTAGATCAGGTGCAGAGCACTGACGTCTACACACAGCCGAGAACAGAAACTGAAAACAGCTTCAGCTGTAGTTTGAACTCAGGCTGTGTCCCAATCCAGCGACCGCACGCTTCGGCGTACTACGTACGGTGCGTACTACAAGTACGAGAAGTGAGGAAGTGAGAGGCTTGTGAAATGGGACGGTCTAGCCTTCGTCGCGCTGTTCAGGTTGCCTAGCAACCATGACACTAACCGCGAGACACGTTTCAAACAGCTTTGTTTGACAGAAATGAAGGAGAAAAATGTTTTGTTGTTAGTTCATTTTTGTCATGACATCACTTTGATTAGTTGAGTATCTGAGGCTGAGACCACAGGACTGTAAAACACGATTGTTGGGCTTCAAGATTAGTTAGTAAATAACAATTAGCTGATGTTGTTCGTGAGACTAAAGTCATCTCACTGTGGTAATGTAAATATAATATGGCCAATATTATAGTATTGTCAGATTATTATGATATATATATATTACAGGATATATTACAGCAGTGAGCTTGAACTCTGGGTCAGAGATTCAAGTTGCAGTTATTTATATTTCCTGTCACCTTAAATCTTCACTCAAAGACAAGCATCTGTGACAGTGTATATGTAGATGTGTTATACAGAAGAGACAAATATTGTTCGTTTAATATGTTGGCATTATTACATTTGGCTAATTTGGCCAAAGCAAATGTACGAGCTGTGAAAACTGTGTCTGATAGAATGAAGAGTCGACTGATATATGAAATATTCCTTTATTGGGGGAGAAAATCAGACCATGTCATAACTGCTTTAAGTCACACAGAATAGATATCAGAGCCTTAAACAGGCTGACTTCTGCTAAATGGGTCAAACTGGGCAGAAAGTCTACAAACACATAACATCCTTATAGAATATGATGTAACACTATAGATCAACTTACCTCAGAATATATAAAGCATATAAACAATTACAGCAATATGATGCAACAAACACAGCAGCTACTGATCCAAAATACTCAAAGCTTCGTAGAACTGAAACAAACATTTATTTTTAGCTCCATTCTGCTGCTGATACAGACTTTAGGTTTCTGAACATTAAACTTGTTGCTGCCTTTCATAGTGTGTAACTTGAAGGCCCTGAGTACTTTCTCCCACACTGAAAACACTGGATGATCACATTATTTGAACATTACCTAATAAGACTGATTCAGGACAGACAGTTATGTTAAACTTTCCTAGCAGTCCTTCACAAACAGGGAACAGTCTGTCTATTCTCTCCATCTGTCAGCTGCTGCTGGCTCTTCCTCCTCCTCTCCCTCACACACTGCTGAGTTTGTCCTGGTGGATCATCAGGGCTGCAAAGCCTCACAGATGATGTGCAGCAGTGGGTCCCTCAGTCTGTCCTCACTCTGGACACTTGCAGTCGTCACACATGGAAATCAAATGTGTGATAAGCTGCAGGATTCAAACACAAGTGTAACTTATAAACACATGTTCATACTTTTATTCCACAATCAGAGAGAAAGAAACAGAGAGAGAGTGCAGGACAGACAGACAGGTGACAGTCTCAGGTGTACACACTGCTACACAACAGCACAGAGAAGCAGGATTTAGTGTTTGTGTTATTACGAAACAAGAAGAGTTCCCAGATGGTCCAGTGGACACATGTGTGACTGCTGTGATTAAAGCATCTTTCTTTCAGCTTAACGAGTGAACCGTCAGCTCGTTCAAACACACGTTAAAGTCCGTTTGGCTCGACACCACCGAACAGAGGCAGCAATATAACACAGCTAACATTAACAGTGCAGTGAATCCTGCTTGTGCCGTGATATTCAGGACTGCAAACCGAGCAGCATCACTGACTTTCAGCTTGTTGTGTTTGTGGATATATGACTGACTTTAATTATCCACAAAATCATCACATTCTCTGTAAGATTAAGGTCGACTATTGAACGGCGTATAAAGTAAAGGCTTTAAAACCAAGTTAGTACAAACATCACTAATGTCACATAACTTTGCCGCCATGTGGCCAACAGGAATGTTTTAATGTTCTTCATTATTAAACATTCGCACATATATGAGTGACATAATATTCAGTACTTACTTTTGACAGTTCACTCTTCGGCCGCTTTTTTTGGCAAAATTATCCACACCCACTGCCGCGCTATGAATTGTGGGATATGTTGGACCACGAAGCGTGCACCGGACCACGCTTGATATTTGGGGAAATGAACTGCACATTTGGAGTACACTTCGGATTGGGACAGCCGTCGTCGCGTCGCTGTGACGTAATAGGTCTCAAAATGTGTACTCCGGAGCGTGCGGTCGCTGGATTGGGACACAGCCTCTGACTGAAT
The DNA here is from genome assembly GCF_051167445.1 of Perissodus microlepis. Lineage (NCBI taxonomy): Eukaryota > Metazoa > Chordata > Actinopteri > Cichliformes > Cichlidae > Perissodus > Perissodus microlepis. Next base: position 32,472,753 of record NC_140481.1, on the reverse strand, counting down.
GTTACAGATCGTCAGTAAGCAGCTGTTTTTACTTTCATTTTAATTGTCAGGAAAACGACTTCAATGCACGTGTCTGGTCTGCTGCTGCTTCTCAGCTGTCATACATAAATAAGTGTGTTTTCCCACCTGTGTGACTTTCAGACACTCACTCCCTCCATTACATCTACACGGCGCTCTCCAAACCTGTCAGCCTCCCGGGCATCCACGAGTTCACAGCCATGGGTTTGCTGGACAACAGGATGATCGACTACTTTGACAGCGAGCATCAGGCAAAGGTTCCCAAACAGGAGTGGATGAGAGAGCGTTTACCTGCTGATTACTGGGATAAAGGCACACAGTCCCGCAAGAGCAAGCAGCAGTGGTTCAAGGTCAACATCGGCATCCTGATGGAGCGAATGAGACAGAATGACTCAGCCAGTAAGTTTTTGCTTTATTTCAGTGACAAAGCAAGGCCTGATTAATCTTGACCCACACATCATGGTGTCCTCTTTCTCTTTCCTTCAGACCCTCACGTTCTTCAGTGGATGCACGGCTGTGAGGCTGAAACGAATCCTGACGGCACGCTCAGGTTTGTCCGAGGCGTGGACATGTACAACTACGATGGAAACGACTTCCTGTCCTTCGATGATAAAAACGGAGTCTGGGTCGCTCCGACTCCCGAGGCAGAACCCACCAAGAGGAAGTGGGACGGCGTCCAGGTGCTGAAAGAGTACACCAAGGGATACCTGGAGAACGAGTGCATCGATTGGCTGAGCAAGTTTGTGAATTATGGACAACAGCAGCTTAAAAAGAAATGTATGTTTGTCATAAATACTGATAGTAGTAATAGTTGTAGTATTAGTATTATTAGTCCACATGTGCCAAGCCTTACAGAAAGTGTTGAATATTGGTACGGTTTAATAATATTCAAAAATGAAATCCAAATGACTAAAGTGTCAAACACTTACGTCCTCATGTGCACATCCATTCAGCACCGTCTGGAAAAGATTAAACTTTTAAAGTCTTAAATGGAACTCCAGACTCTGCCGTTCCAGTCGAATCATAACTGAGTATAATTAAAGTATAAATTATAAAGTATAGTTCTGAGACAATAGACCCTGATTAGCCAAACGGCAGCCATTTGGACATGAAGCAGTCAGCAAACCCAGGTGTTGACTAAATAGAGCACAGCCTTCATTATTATTAACACCACATGTTTAACAACTGCTGTTACAAAGGCAGTGAGCCCCACCGTCTGTTTGTACGCACGATATTCACTGCATCGTGGAAAGTCTTACTGTAACAAAGTACTGAAGGTACCAGCTGATTCCATGAGTTAATCAGTGTTACAGTTACCACATGTAGTGACAGTTTTCCATTTCCTGCTTCCAGCTCCACCTGACGTTTACGTGTTTGCAAAGAAGGCCAAAGTGGAGACAAACCTCATCCTGACCTGCCTCGCCACAGGCTTCTACCCCAAAGACATCATCATGAGGATCAGAAGGAACGGACGTGTTCTGACTGCAGACGACGGCCTGACGAGCTCAGGAGTTCTTCCAAATAACGATGAGACCTTCCAGAGACGAGACCATGTGGAGATTTTGAAGTCTGACCTGTCAAAGTTCAGCTGTGAAGTCATTCATGAGGCGACCCGTGTGGATGAGGTGAAGACTTGGGGTAAGAAACTTTTTATTGCCTCTGTTGTTGATCATAAGTTTGTTTCTTCAGTCAGAGCCTGGAGCTCCTCTGTGTCCAGCAGATCTGCATCATTACTGTCCTGATCACAGTCCTGAGGTCAGATCCATGTCAGTCCATCTAGAACTAAGCTAGCATGTCACATGTAGCCCAGCTCTGCAGCCCTGAAGAAGCAGAGGAGCGATCTCCTCCAGAGCATCACTGAATAGTTCCAGATATGAACAGTTTCAGTGCCGTCCCCTCTCACTGACCTCCTGCTCTGCTTCACCTGTTGCTGCTCCACATCACTGCTGTCAGATCACTGACTCCATCATGACTGTGGCTTCAAATCTACATCTCAGTAACAAACGGCAGCAAATAACTGACAGTGACCTCAACCTGAAACGTGTGTCTGTGTTTCAGACATCACTGACCTTCCACCGGAACCTGGATGTGGACCTCCGATCGCTGTTGCAGTGGGAGGAGTCTTGGCTGTGGTTGCTCTTGTTGCTGTAGTTGCCTGTGTGATCTTGTATAAAAGGGGAATTCTTGGTAAGTCCAGTGTGCTGTTGTGTGTAATTACTGTTGAGTGGAGCTAAAATGTTTGTCTTTGTATCCTGTAAAAATGAAACCGTCCTGGTCTCAGACAGTGATGACATGGAGCTGTTACTGATCATCACATTTGAAACACATGAAGAAAATCATTGAAATGAATGTAAGAAATGTTGAATATCAGCTGCTCCAGTCTTTCAGCCTTCAAACACTTCACTTAGTATTTTATTAGGACTCCATGAGGGGGTCAAAGGTCACAGTCATGTGACATGATGTCAGACTTTCCTGTCTGCAGCTTCTGAGCCAATAACTTTGAGCCCTCTGGGACATAAATGTCGTTTTTCTGTGCAGAACAGAAATGATTGATGTTTGCTGACAGTGTGCAGCTCGTTTCCTCCACCGTCTCCACGCAGACACATCTGCATGTAGAACTGAAACTTTTCAACAACAGTTAGTCTGGATCACAGTAAACTGTAGGATTACACTTCAGCATGTGATTCATTCACACTGCATGTTAATGAACATGCTGCTGACTGAGGTCTGATGATGATATCAGAGTTGAGCTGCTTCACACATGTAGAACAAACCACTGAGTTCATCCATGATCACTGACAGTCTGTGTTACGTCTCTTTACAGGATGCAGACGTCGAGCCAACGACAACAACGGTAACATCTTTATTTTGCTGTCTTATAAAGTTTGATGCTCAGAGACTCGAGTCAGTCTGAGCCGATCCTTTAACAGATTAGTATTTGTTCAGTGTAGCACAGAGGAGGTGAACAGGCAAACAGAGTGCAGGAGACAGAAACTTGAAGCATGAGGAGAAAGGTTAGAGCAGCCAGGCTCATGGTTACCTGTGTTCAGTATAAAGCTCCTAATATCTGGATGAGCCCGACAGGTGAAACATGGCTGCTGTCAGGTGTGTGCAGAGGACAGAGGTTCCTCTCTGTGACAGCTGCTCAGTTTCACTGACACTTTAAATCTTTATGAAACAAACAGAAGAAAAAGTCAGACGTACTTTTGACTTTCAGTTTCTCTGTGGAGTCACTGCTCTTTAACATTTGTGTGAAAATGACTTTTTATGAGAACACAGATAAAAAGAATCAAACATGAAGCACTGACTGAATAAAAATGTGTCATTTTGTCTTTCTGTCATTTGTATTTATCAGCTGGAATACAGACTATTTATGCTCCTGTGTCAGGTAAGCTCTTTATTTCTCTGCTCTGGATTTTGTTAAATGTCAATTTTTCTGATATTTAAAGTGTTTATGTGGTAATAATATTTATACAGCAGCAGCTGAAAACCTTAAAGCTGATTTTAACCTGCAGTTCATAAATAAAAGAAACAACAGAACTAACCTGTGTGTGTGTGTGTGTGTGTGTGTGTGTGTGTAGTTGGTAATGGCGTTGCAAGCACACCTCTGATAACTGGTAGGTGCCCCTCCCACCCTACAAAGATTTATACAAAATAGTTTGTTGAAGTTAATATTTTCTATGTGTGTGTGTGTGTGTGTGTGTGTAGTTGGTCCTGTGCCTGCAGCTTCCAGCAGTGGTACGTGTTTCCTTCTCCTTCCTCGGATACACATAACAGTTTATTTTAAGGCCCAGTAGATTGTAGAAGATGGGTCTTAATATTCTGTGTGTGTTTTATGTGTAACAGTGCCTCTTTTATATCAGTCGTTCTCCATCTGTGGGGCACAGAGTGGGATGTAGAGGACCAGTGAAACAAATTTCTAGAAGAGTCATTGTTGCATTAAAATGAAACTTTGATAACTTTTTATTGATAATGGTGAATAAAAATTGTGTGACGTGGATGTTTTTTACTTTCTGAATTGGAACAAAAAAGGTTTTTAGGAACGTCGACTCCTTTCCTGCCGTCTTTCCTCCACGTTCCTTTGATGTGAGATGTTCAAGAACACTGGGGAATTCCCACGTTTATCTTTAAATTATGACTACAAATATAACCCGGTCTATACTCTCCCACTCTTAACTACATGACTTATCACCTTAGCCTGTGAGAAACTGCAGTAAACAATGAAAGGAACGACCGTCACATCAGAACGATCACCAGCATCACATCAGTGTGTTGCTAAAGTTTGCTGTTTTGTTTCATGTAGCTCACAATGTATGTTGTCTTTACAGGAAGTGTAGCAGTTAATGTAGATAAGAAGGCTGATGCTAAAGATGGGAAGGCTGAGGAAAACGAACATCTCACAGGCAGTGACAGTAAGTCTCCCTCAGCTAACATGCTGCTCTGTGTTGTATAATATGAGTCACATTATCCTGTACTGTGGTATTGACTGATACATTTTAAGCTCATGTTGCAGCTGATTACTTTTTTCCTCCTTCACAGAGTCCCTTGACAAAGTGTCGTCTAACTCCAGCAACGCTGACTCTGGTGTCTCTTGTAAGTATCTCTGATGCACTTCACAGATTTACAGTTTAACACAGGATAAACGGTAACTGGTCTGTATTTGTAAAGCGGTTTACTCGTCCCTAAGGACCCCAAAGCGCTTTACACATCCAGTCATCCACCCATTCACACACTGGTGATGGGAATCTACATTGTAGCCACAGTTAGTTTTTATTGTATCGCAAACTTTGTTCACACTCAGCTGATGTCAGTATAAAGCTCAGGTGACGACGATGCTTCCCCTTTCAGTTTCTCTGTTCCCTTTCAAACTTTAGAGACTTTATTTGAAAGAAGACACTAGTGTGAGTGTAAATAAGAGCAGTGAGCTGTAAAGACCGATTAAAGTGAAATGAGATGAGGTCAAATGAATGTGATGACTTTTTAATTTATTTATTTTTTTGGACTTTCACATTTTCTAATACATATCAGTAGGTTTCTATTGTTGAAGTCTTTGTTATATTTAACTGATTTAAAGTTAAAAAAAGTTCAGTGTGATTACACATAAGAGTTTAAGTTGGTGCGTCCCTCACTGAGAACCTGCTGTTACTCTACATGTAAAATAATACTGTTGCTCCTCTCTGCAGCTGAACTCACTCAGGCCCAGGAGTCATCCTGAATCTTCGGCTACATCAACTTTCAAGGCTCGCATGAACTAGATTATTGGCATACAGGCTACAATAATTAAAAATAATAATAATAATAAATATATAAATTTATTTTGCACTTTACAGATTAAAAATCTGAGGTATAATGTGGTTCTTTAGCTTTCCATGAAATGGGTTTTAAAAGTGTTCATGCTTCCTCAATCTGAACCTTCATGACAGCAAAATTTATATGAGTCAGTTTTGATCCAGTTTAAGAAACTACAGGAAACCAAATTAAGTTTAAAACTTTTAGAGTAAATCATAAATCTGAAAACATGTTTGTATAGATTAATATTTGAAACATTGTCACTGGTTTATGCACCTGTGAGAATAAAATAAGAGACACAAACTTCAGCCTGTTGCAGTTTCATACAGATTGGACACAAAGCAGACGCTAAAGTCTGCATCTGATAAAGTGGGCGGAGCTCAGCAGTCACACCTGCTGCCTCTGCAGGAAACATCTCCAGGCAGGTGGAAGAAAATGTTTTAGAAAATGTTTCAGAGTGTGACGTCTGTTAATGCATATAATGTTTTTATGTAGAAGAAATACAATTAAAATATCATCATATTTAGAAGTGAATACATAAAATAAAATGGTTGGATACTAAACAAAGCATAAATGTAATGTGAAGGTTGGTGCTTTAACCCTTTCACTATAAGTTGGCTTAATGAATCAGACCTTTACAAACAGCGAGACCTCAGGTGCTTGAGAGAGTTACATGATTTTAGATACTCTGGTGTGATCATTGTAATGGCGGCGTGGAAAAATCTACTGATTAATCTCCTTTTTTTATTATGGCTTTTATGAGTTTTTGGCCAAATTGAGTGAACTGTTGGATGATTACAAAAACTAAAGTCTGTCTGTGTAAATACATTTGTTGTTTTATTGTGCCTTAAATATTCATTTGCAGTGAAACTTTGTTTTAAAATAGAGTTTCAGTATTTTCTTGCATTTACATGTAAGCTCTTAATTTGAAAAGTTCTGTTTCCAAGGTAATTTCTACTTTTATTCAGCACGAGCTAGCATTACTTTATTGATTGGATAAGATGCTTTAATTATATTCTAGATTTTAAGTTTGAACTTTACAGTAAAAGGTTCAATCCACATAATGAAACTGTCTGTTGATGAATCAGTGAAATATTTGCTGTAAGACTCAAATTCATCTTGTAATCCTGAAATGTCTTCCATTGTGTGGGCGTTTACTGCTAATAATAATGGATTGTAAAGCATCGTATATTTGAAGATTGTGTAGAAAAATTCTTTCAGGACAAAAGGTGATGTTGGAGTTTGTTCTTTCTTTAAAAAGTTATTCTGTTTACTCTTTTTCCCCATTTAAAAATAAAAATTTCACTTGTTTGTTTCTATTTTTTCTGTAATAAAAAATATAAGAATAAGAAAGTGTAAGACTTTTAATTCATTTGAAAGCCTGATGCTTCACCTCGTCCACCCCAGCTGTGAAACTCAGAAACCAGTCTTACTTGTTACCATCTATCGTCCACCTGGGCCTTACACAGAGTTTCTTTCTGATTTCTCAGACTTTTTATCTGATTTAGTTCTCAGCTCAGATAAAATAATTATTGTGGGTGATTTTAACATCCATGTAGATGCTAAAAATGACAGCCTCAACATGGCATCTTTATCTCTCCCAGAACTGCTCGCTGACGCTCCCCGATTATTAAGCTCTTTCTGCTGCTCTGCGTCTATGGGCTCAAAATGTGGTCATAAATATTTTGTACTTGTAAAAAAGATTTGTATGTGTAAAAAGAATTTGTGTGTGCGTAAAAAAGATTTGTATGTGTAAAAAAGATTTGTGTGTGCGTAAAAAAGATTTGTGTGTGGACTTAGCCCAAAAAAAACCCTGCAAGTTACAAGTGCGAATTTTGACCCTATTTTTCTTCCTTTCATCTGATTGGTCAATGTCATGTCAATCACAAATGTAACAATCCAATCAGAGAACAGATGGGTTTGGCTGTCGGAGGGGAGCTTTTTTTGAACTGCAGGTCTTTGAAGGGAATAAATGCCCTTTTACATGCCAACCCAGCGTTTTCCTTCATCACCAGGAAGGAAAACAGTCTGTGGTCGTCCGAGTTTGGTGATTTTTGTGTCACAGGTCTACGTGTTTAATACAGGGACTTCCACAGCCTTTTCAACAGCGCTGCGGACCGCGGGGTGGGGGCGGGCAGTGCTTTGGAAATGACAGTCTTCATTACAAAGCTTTCTTCGTCATGAATTAGCATACATGTTTTTATTGAACATTTGAAGAACCAGCAAAAAAAACAAACTCTTGTAGAGGACATAAAGTCAGAGATAGAAAAGACAAGGAGCAGGTGCATCTAGTACAGGTAGAGCTGCTGCAAAACCCCACAGAGCCCAGCAGCCAGCAACAAATTCTGGATCCTTTGCTTTTAGTTAGCAGTTAGCATTAGCAGCACATCCTGCGTCCGATGTGAAAGGACTTTTATGCTGCGCACTGTGACTCACAGCAATGGTCCCGGGTCAGCCCTGACTTTGTGTTAAACTAATCCTAAAGTAATAATGGTGTTTCTAACCACTGATATAGCACAACTTTATCCTTTCAACAGCTGCTGAAAGTTAGGGGACCTAGCTGCTATCGGATATTTACATAGAGATCCTCCAGCTTCAAACTGTATTACCCTTCAAGGACCTGCAGTTCAAAAAAAGCGCCCCTCTGACAGCCAAACCCATCTGTTCTCTGATTGGATTGTTACATTTGTGATTGACATGACATCGACCAATCAGATGAAAGGAAGAAAAATAGGGTCAAAATTCGTACTTGTAACTTGCAGGGGGTTTTTTTGGGCTAAGTCCACACACAAATCTTTTTTACGCACACACAAATCTTTTTTACACATACAAATCTTTTTTACAAGTACAAAATATTTATGACCACATTTTGAGCCCATATGCGTCTGACACCAGTTTTTTAAGGCAAAAGGATTCAAGCGACACTTTGTAGTGCAGCCCAAACTCGTACTTTAGTTCAAAATCCCAGCAAACCATTTATCTTTTTAGCAAGCTGCCGGTGTTCTGACAAAACGTCCGACCATAGCGTAAATTTACAGTCATGTCTATCAATCCGTGCTACCTTACATGGTTTATGCCTCCATCGTACATGGCCGTTTTGAGTTGTGCGCACGCGCAGTAACACAAGTAGGGTGTTTTGTTAGAACACCGGTTTACCGACGTTCACTTCCTGTTAAACCTTTCACAATAACACAGGTTAGATTACGCCACATCAGATCCCTCAAAATAAAACTGGAGGTAAAAAAGTTAAATGACGCTGAAATATTTACACTGATAAAAATAAATAAAGATATTTTAAATGCTCTGATTAAGTCACTCTGTTCTCTCCTTTATGTGTTTGTATTATTATTTTTAGTGTTGGTGTTCCAGGGTTTGCTCCTCCGTGTGTGATCTTCCAGAATAAAGCTGGGAATAAAAAAAATAGAAACCGTTATCCAGCTGATGTCTTCCAGCTGTTGCTCACTAACATCAGCAGGAAGGCGAGCAGCTGTGGGTCTCAGGCAGACACGGAGACCCCGCTCCAGCAGGAGGATAAAACTGGTTCTAAACGAGAACAGAATGATCCTCGTGTTGGTTCTGGTCCTCTCGGGGACAGGACTGCGCGTGAACGGCGGTGAGTGACCGTCCTGCAGGAGGCTTAAAAGTGAAAGTAAAGAGTGACGCACATTTCAGATGATCGATTCGCTTTTTATTTTTGATAGATAGAAAAGATATTTTTATCGATTCTAGAACTTTAACCCTGCTGCACAGGCCTGACATCTAAAAACAAAGGAGGAAATAGTTTTCACGAGATGTTCCCTGTCTGTGACTGTTCCCACGGACCGAGAGAAAACTCCGTGTTAGTCCATCCTGAGATGACCGAGTGCTGCTTCTAATTTCCACAGTCAGCAACATCAGAGCTGCACAAGTCTTTACTAACACTGATGTTAGTGCGTTATTTGTCACACTTACTGTGGAATATATATACTGGAATACTGGGTATAAAAGTCTGGGCTAAGTCTTCTGTTAGAAGGACTGCAGCAGTCCAGGAGTTGGGTTAACTTTCTTTCATTAAGATTGTTTACATCAAAGTGCTTGCCAGGCTTAATCCAAATTCAGTGCAGCCATACTTGAACTTATTGTTGTATAGTACACAGTATGTGTGACTCTGAGCATGGTTTTCTGGAAACAGAAACAGGTAATTCTACAATGAGTAGAGTCATAGATAACTAGGAAAACAATCACAACACATCATCTATTAACACAAGCAATATCTCATAATGTCCACAAGGGGTCACCGTAGAAGATAAATTGGCTAAACCGCACATGTCTTACAAGTTGTTACTAGTAAGGCACAAATGTGGCAAACTAGCAACAGTTCAACTAAACAATAGAAAAGTCCTTTATTCCTAATACAGCTGGATGGTCACTGCTACTAACTTAGTACTAAATAATCCAACAACATGGTATCAAAGTACTGAGGCATAATTTTAACATGCACTGGTTAAGTATAATCAGTATCATGCCAATTAACCGACCAAAAGAAATAACACTTCGAGGTTCATTAACGCACAACTTGATCACACAAAACTGTGTTACAACTGCAAAGCTCAGCAGCAGCTGCTTTAGTCATCCCCACTCTGGTACTGAGCACACGACCACTGATGCACTTGTTTCCTTTGGTTCACTTGCTGAAATTCCACTTGTGTGTAAATGATCAGTTTCAGTTTGTTCTTCTCTCCAGGTCTCATGTTAGCATTAGCACTTATCAACAGGTCAGCACCACTGGATTAAAATGCTCTTTACTCACCTGTTGTCATCTTCAACCTGGTGTCAGAACTCTGCTGATGCTGTTTTAGTATCCAGGCACATTCTTAAGGTGGAATTTTAGATTAGCTGTAGTCTGTCCACAGACTTTTGTCTTTGTGTCTACATTTTTAAGTATGTCACTAAAATCTTTACACAACAGAAACATGACATTTTTGGTCAGCATACAAACAGAGATCTTTACTCATGTATGAATCACAACCTTATCATTGGGGAGGGGTTTGTACCTCAAGGAGTCATGTTTTCCACAGCAGTGGACCATGATGCCTCCGTCAGGACAGGGTTGGGAGGCTCAGGCCTTGGGGAGGGGCTCATCAGTGAGGGTCTTTGGCCTTGATTGTCATGGGCCAGCCCTCCTGCCATCCATGCAGGGGACCGTAGGAGGAGGATTTGACAGTCAGAAATTTGTGCTTGTGTCATGGTCATCCTCTCTGTGGTGGGGAAGAGCTGGAGCTGAAGCATGAAGCTGAGACACAGATACAGGTGCACCTCAGAGTGCAGCTTGTGTTCTGGAAACAGTCACGAGAAAAGAAGCAAGAACAGAAGAACGATGGGTCGGGTCTCAGAACTGTCACATTAAACAATCCTAGTTTTTCCAAGAAAAGAACAAGTTCATCAACTGATTGTTTATCAGGGACTGACTAAAATACCAAAGAGCAAAGCTTCCTGATTCATAGTGGATGTAAATATTCAGATGGTTTTTCTCAGCTGGCTGGAATAAAAACATTTCCTTCTGTGTGACTTTCAGAGACTCACTCCCTCACCTACATCTACACGGCGCTCTCCAAACCTGTCGGCCTCCCGGGCATCCACGAGTTCACAGCCATGGGTTTGCTGGACGACAAGATGATCGACTACTTTGACAGCGAGAATCAGGTGAAAGTTCCCAGACAGGAGTGGATGAGAGAGCGTTTACCTGCTGATTACTGGGATAAAGGCACACAGTCCCGCAAGAGCAAGCAGCAGTGGTTCAAGGTCAACATCGGCATCCTGATGGAGCGAATGAGACAGAATGACTCAGGTCAGACCCTCGAAAGCTGAAGGACCTGCATGACATCAACAAAATAACATTTTAATTGAAAAATGCTTCCATTTGAGATCAGGTTCCTCAGGTCAGGAACAAGATGTTCCTGCTTCCTCATCTCGTCTCCTCTGAATCTTCATTTCCTTGTCCTTTGTTTGTTCTTCCTTTATTTCACCCTCCTGCTTCCAGACCTCCACGTTCTTCAGTGGATGCACGGCTGTGAGGGTGAGACGCAGCCTGACGGCACGCTCAGGTTTGTCCGAGGCGTGGACATGTACGCCTACGATGGAGACGACTTCCTGTCCTTCGATGATAGAAGCGGAGTCTGGGTCGCTCAGATTCAGGAGGCACAACCCACCAAGAGGAAGTGGGACGGCGTCCAGGTGCTGAAAGAGTACACCATGGGATACCTGGAGAACGAGTGCATCGACTGGCTGAGCAAGTTCTTGGATTATGAACAACAGCAGCCACGAAACACCTGTATGTATGACATCTAGTTTCTGTATTTTGATATTTATTCTTATTAGACTTCATAGAGGAGGCTTTGTGTGTGATTATGGTTCAATAACATTCAGAAATCCAAGAACCTTCAGTTAAACTTCCAACTTTTCTAAGTTCAGGTCAAATAAATGTAAAAAGCTTAAAGATTCCTGTGAGTTAAATGTTTCCTCCTTTATTTGAACACAACAGTCTCATTATGGCAGCAGTAATGCAGATTTACAGCTCAATATAAATGAAAGAACACACGACTACCTATCAGCAACATCAGTAATCAGTCATAAACTGCCTCTTCACTTTTTATCTTCAAACTGTCGTTGTACTACCTCGCTGCGCCCTCCCCACACGGCAGGTGTTCACCTACAGAAACACCTGGTGGATAAAAAAGTCACAGAGACGAGATAAACGAGCGTCTCTCCAAGTGCTCAGTGACGTTCAGCTCCAGATGTGAGACTACAGATGTGAAAGCATTTTGTGTGGAAGCCGCAAACTAAACGTCAGCGTGCGACACGTCTGCCACAGCTGTGCTCAGTCGTTAGGGGTGATCGTCAAAGAAACCTGAATGGTTCCTGTTTGCAGTGATAGCTGAGGAGATACACACCTCTTTACATTTCCTCCTCCAGCTCCACCCGAGGTGTCCCTGTATGCAAAGACCTCCAGAGTGGATGCAGACGTGGTGCTGACCTGCCTCGCCACAGGCTTCTACCCAGCAGACATCGTCCTGAGGATGAAAAAGAATGAGAGAGTCCTGACTGCAGACGACGGCCTGATCAGCTCAGGAGTTCTTCCCAATGAAGACCACACCTTCCAGAGGAGAGACCGTGTGGAGGTTTTAAGGTCTGACCTGTCTGCGTTCAGCTGTGAAGTCGTTCATGAGGCATCTGCTGTGAGCGTTACCAGAGTTTGGGGTGAGAAACTTTATTTTTGTCATTTTTCAGACTTTTCTGTTTTCATTTCTTTAGACCCGTGTTTGAATTCAGAAGTGGTTATTAATATATTCAGGTCCTAGGAGTCACTGTGTGGAATTGTACATCATTTTTCCTTAAGTAGGAGTTTGGTGGCTCTGAGTGAAACTTTACATGTAGCCCCAGCTAACATTGCTAACATATGGATGGAGATGAACACATACTCACAAACTAGAAATTGGCAAATGAATTACATTTTATTTTTATTTCAAAATGTTTATTAAGAATATTTAAATTATGAGCAGTTCAGATAAAAAGAGAAATATTTAAAATGGGAAATATTTGTGTGAACATGATAAAACAACACTGCCTGTGACGAGGTCTGACCTGGAAGGTTCGATTGATGTATTTATGCTCGATATGTTTGAGCAAATATAAAATAATAGATGTGTTTTTCAAGATGTGTTTACAAAGAAAACAGACTGGATTCCAAAATAAATTTTAATTTCATTCATTCAAATATTTGATGTTGTTCGGTGTCGTTTAACTCTGTGTTTCTAACAGGTGGACCTTCTGTTGTTCTTCATCCAACAAGTAAGTGTCTCTGCTCTCGACATGCAGCAGGTAAAATAACCGTTGAACACGCTTACTGAGACTATTTTATTACTTTGTACAAAAGCCTTTGTTGGTGATGACAGCTTGTGTACAGAGAAGGCTGTTTCTACCGTCCTACTTTAAATACTGGAGGAACCAAAGGAAGCCCACAGTCTGACAGCAAAGTGCTCTAATGGGTGATACGGTACCACGAGGGCATTAATAGAAGATCATTTGTAACCTTCACTAAAGCTGTTTCTGTGCTGTGATGAGCTCTGAAACCTGACCGGCAGGACTTCTTTGAGCAGTTTTGTAGGAATGGAGGAAGTAATCACTGAAGTTAACTGAGAAAGATGAACTCTGTGTTTCTAACAGGTGGACCTTCTGCTGTGGTTCCCACTCCAAGTAAAAGTAAGTGCTTCATTTCTCTTCTCTAGATCTGAGCTCTCTCTGCACACACACACTGATCAGCTATAACATTACAACCACCTGCTTAAATCTAACCTTTCCACACACAGCATCTGGACAGTGTTCACAGTGCTTTATCAGGTATTGTGTGGAGAACGTTGAAGTGAAAAATGAGTTTAATCTGTGTTTGATTGAGGCTGTAACACAACAACATGTGACTGAGAGTACGCTGAGCTCATTGTCATGTTCAAGAAGCCAGTTTGAGATGATCTGAGCTTTGTGACATGGTGTGTTATCCTGCTGGAAGCAGCCATCAGAGGGTGAAACACTGTGGTGATAAAGGGATGGACATGCTCAGTAACAACACTGAGCAGGCTGTGCTGTTTCAGCCGTGCTGAGTTGGGACTAAGAGGCCCAAAAATATCCCCAAACATCAAAGCAGCAGCAGCCTGAAGCTCAGATATAAACCAGGATGGATTCATGTTTTCATGTTTGTGCTAAAATGAAGTCGTGTGTTTCAAATCTTTCTTTAACTCTGTGGTTTTAAACAGGTCGGCCTTCTGTTGGTCTTGATCCTCCAGCAAGTACGTTTCTCTGCTCTACATGTGATCTCTCTCCTCTCTCTGTACCGATGGATGATGGATGATGGATGGATGATGGATGGATGATGGATGGATGATGGATGGATGGATGGATGGATGGATGATGGATGATGGATGATGGATGGATGATGGATGGATGGATGGATGGATGATGGATGATGGATGGATGGATGGATGGATGGATGGATGGATGGATGGATGATGGATGGATGGATGGATGGATGATGGATGATGGATGGATGATGGATGGATGGATGATGGATGATGGATGGATGGATGGATGATGGATGGATGGATGGATGGATGATGGATGATGGATGGATGATGGATGGATGGATGATGGATGATGGATGGATGGATGGATGATGGATGGATGGATGGATGGATGATGGATGGATTGATGATGGACGGATGGATGATGGATGGATGGATGGATGATGGATGGATGATGGACGGATGGATGATGGATGGATGGATGATGGATGGATGGATGATGGATGATGGATGGATGATGGACGGATGGATGATGGATGGATGGATGGATGGATGATGGATGGATTGATGATGGACGGATGGATGATGGATGATGGATGGATCGATGGATGGATGGATGGATGATGGATGGATGGATGGATGGATGGATGGATGGATTATGGATGGATGGATGGATGGATGGATTGATGATGGACGGATGGATGATGGACGGATGGATGGATGATGGATGGATGATGGATGATGGATGGATGATGGACGGATGGATGATGGATGGATGGATGGATGATGGATGGATTGATGATGGACGGATGGATGGATGGATGATGGATGGATCGATGGATGGATGGATGATGGATGGATGATGGATGGATTATGGATGGATGGATGATGGACGGATGGATGATGGATGGATGATGGATGATGGATGGATGATGAACGGCTGGATGATGGATGGATGATGGATGGATTATGGATGGATGGATGATGGATGGATGATGGATGGATGATGGATGGATGGATGATGGATGGATGATGGATGGATGATGGATGGATGATGATGGACGGATGGATGATGGATGGATGATGGATGGATCGATGGATGGATGGATGGATGATGGATGGATGATGGATGATGGATGGATGATGAACGGCTGGATGATGGATGGATGATGGATGGATTATGGATGGATGGATGATGGATGGATGATGGATGGATGGATGATGGATGGATGATGGATGGATGGATGGATGGATGGATGGATGGATGATGGATGGATGATGGATGGATGGATGGATGGATGGATGATGGATGGATGGATGGATGGATGATGGATGGATGGATGGATGATGGATGGATGGATGATGGATGGATGGATGATGGATGGATGGATGGATGGATGATGGATGGATGGATGGATGATGGATGATGGATGGATGGATGGATGATGGATGGATGATGGATGGATGGATGGATGATGGATGATGGATGGATGGATGGATGGATGATGGATGGATGGATGGATGGATGATGGATGGATGGATGGATGATGGATGATGGATGGATGGATGGATGATGGATGGATGATGGATGGATGGATGGATGATGGATGATGGATGGATGGATGGATGGATGGATGGATGATGGATGGATGATGGATGGATGGATGGATGGATGGATGGATGGATGATGGATGGATGATGGATGGATGGATGGATCCTTCTGTCCTTCACTTGTCCACCATCGTCCATATTTTTGGATAATAACTTTGTAAATCATTGCGATGGAGTGTGAGAGATCTGATTAAGCTCATTTTGTAACTGTATGTTTTAACTCTGTGGTTTTTAACAGGTGGACCTTAGTTAAGTTAATGTCCTCCAGAGCAGCTGCTCTTTAACAAATGTAGCACACAGAGGTTTAAAGAGACAGAAAAACTGAATGGATGTAATCATTGTTTATCAGGGACTGACTAAAATACCAAAGAGCAAAGCTTCCTGATTCATAGTGGATGTAAATATTCAGATGGTTTTTCTCAGCTGGCTGGAATAAAAACATTTCCTTCTGTGTGACTTTCAGAGACTCACTCCCTCACCTACATCTACACGGCGCTCTCCAAACCTGTCGGCCTCCCGGGCATCCACGAGTTCACAGCCATGGGTTTGCTGGACGGCAGGATGATCGACTACTTTGACAGCGAGAATCAGGTGAAAGTTCCCAGACAGGAGTGGATGAGAGAGCGTTTACCTGCTGATTACTGGGATAAAGGCACACAGTCCCGCAAGAGCAAGCAGCAGTGGTTCAAGGTCAACATCGGCATCCTGATGGAGCGAATGAGACAGAATGACTCAGGTCAGACCCTCGAAAGCTGAAGGACCTGCATGACATCAACAAAATAACATTTTAATTGAAAAATGCTTCCATTCGAGATCAGGTTCCTCAGGTCAGGAACAAGATGTTCCTGCTTCCTCATCTCGTCTCCTCTGAATCTTCATTTCCTTGTCCTTTGTTTGTTCTTCCTTTATTTCACCCTCCTGCTTCCAGACCTCCACGTTCTTCAGTGGATGCACGGCTGTGAGGGTGAGACGCAGCCTGACGGCACGCTCAGGTTTGTCCGAGGCGTGGACATGTACGCCTACGATGGAGACGACTTCCTGTCCTTCGATGATAGAAGCGGAGTCTGGGTCGCTCAGATTCAGGAGGCACAACCCACCAAGAGGAAGTGGGACGGCGTCCAGGTGCTGAAAGAGTACACCATGGGATACCTGGAGAACGAGTGCATCGATTGGCTGAGCAAGTTCTTGGATTATGAACAACAGCAGCTCAAAAAGAAATGTATGTATGATATGAAAAAAATTGTGTTTTTAAATTCATTATTAGTGGAGCCTGTAGAGTAGTTTTAGTTATAAAAGTTATAAATTCACGAAACCTTTTTTTAAATTTTTAGGTCAGTGTGTGACAACATTTCACATTAAAAAGTATCAATAATGTTTTTTGGTTTTTTTTTTAAATTTCTGTCTAGTCTATTTTTTAAGTGTTGCACCTCCTGAGGTGGAGGTGCAGCCACTGCTGGGCCTTCTTTGCCAAGGTGTTGGTGTCGTGGGTCCAGGTGAGATCAGCATAGATGTGGGTGTCCAGAGGAGACCCAGGACAGGAGAGACATTATATATCTCGGCTGGCTTGGGGACACCTTGGTGTTTTCCAAAAGAATTTGGAGGAGGATAAGCAAAAAAAAATGGATGAATGAAAAAGAACAATTAAAAAATAACTGATTCTATTTTTAAAGTTTTATAAATTAAGTATAAATGAGCTGTATGTAATGTCCTTTGTTTAGCAGAAATATCAGTTTTTGTGGAACCAAAATAAATGCTCACAACATTTAACCAAATATTCCTTCAATAAATGTGTCACTTTAACTGTCTGCATGTTTGCAGCTTGTGTGATCCATGTGAACATGTTTTGTAAAATGAAGCAGAGCCTCTCTGCAGGTTTAAACTAGAAATCAGACTTTAACAGATCAGGTCTCACTCTGTGAAAGCTCTATGGTGAAGTATCTGCGGCTCGTTCCACACAGTCTGTGAGATCTCTGCAGACCAGAATCACAGAGTACAGAATTAAACCACTTTCATAAACAAACAAACAAGTCTGTCTTTTATGGAAGCTGCTCCTCGAAGCTTCTCAGAATAAAATGAGGTAAAATCAGCCAGTCACATTTTCAGTTTTTCCCAGCCAATTAGATATTTTCTTCTTTGGTGACGCGTCATTATTCACATTCAGTGACCAACACAAAGAATAAAGAAGAAAAGCAGTGCGACCAACTCCCAACCAGTTTTCATGGAGGTTACCAACCTATTTTTCCTCTTGTGTGACCGAAGCTTTAATACTTACAGCTCATATAAGACATTCAGTACCAGCTGATTCATTCTTTAATGTGTCAGAGATAAATTCATTAAATCAGTGTTACAGTTTTCACATGTGGTGACACAGTTTTCCATTTCCTGCTTCCAGCTCCACCTGAGGTGTTTGTGTTTGCAAAGAAGGTCAGAGTGCAGACAAAGCTCATCCTGACCTGCCTCGCCACAGGCTTCTACCCCAAAGACATCATCATGAGGATCAAGAGGAACGGACGTGTTCTGACTGCAGACGACGGCCTGACGAGCTCAGGAGTTCTTCCAAATAACGATGAGACCTTCCAGAGACGAGACCATGTGGAGATTTTGAAGTCTGACCTGTCAAAGTTCAGCTGTGAAGTCGTCCATGAGGCGACCAGTGTGGATGTTACAAATACTTGGAGTAAGAAACGTTTTATTGCCTCTGTTGTTGATCATAAGTTTGTTTCTTCAGTCAGAGCCTGGAGCTCCTCTGTGTCCAGCAGATCTGCATCATTACTGTCCTGATCACAGTCCTGAGGTCAGATCCATGTCAGTCCATCTAGAACTAAGCTAGCATGTCACATGTAGCCCAGCTCTGCAGCCCTGAAGAAGCAGAGGAGCGATCTCCTCCAGAGCATCACTGAATAGTTCCAGATATGAACAGTTTCAGTGCCGTCCCCTCTCACTGACCTCCTGCTCTGCTTCACCTGTTGCTGCTCCACATCACTGCTGTCAGATCACTGACTCCATCATGACTGTGGCTTCAAATCTACATCTCAGTAACAAACGGCAGCAAATAACTGACAGTGACCTCAACCTGAAACGTGTGTCTGTGTTTCAGACATCACTGACCTTCCACCGGAACCTGGATGTGGACCTCCGATCGCTGGTGCAGTGGGAGGAGTCTTGGCTGTGGTTGCTCTTGTTGCTGTAGTTGCCTGTGTGATCTTGTATAAAAGGGGAATTCTTGGTAAGTCCAGTGTGCTGTTGTGTGTAAATACTGTTGAGTGGAGCTAAAATGTTTGTCTTTGTATCCTGTAAAAATGAAACCGTCCTGGTCTCAGACAGTGATGACATGGAGCTGTTACTGATCATCACATTTGAAACACATGAAGAAAATCATTGAAATGAATGTAAGAAATGTTGAATATCAGCTGCTCCAGTCTTTCAGCTTTCAAACACTTCACTTAGTATTTTATTAGGACTCCATGAGGGGGTCAAAGGTCACAGTCATGTGACATGATGTCAGACTTTCCTGTCTGCAGCTTCTGATCCAATAACTTTGAGCCCTCTGGGACATAAATGTCGTTTTTCTGTGCAGAACAGAAATGATTGATGTTTGCTGACAGTGTGCAGCTCGTTTCCTCCACCGTCTCCACGCAGACACATCTGCATGTAGAACTGAAACTTTTCAACAACAGTTAGTCTGGATCACAGTAAACTGTAGGATTACACTTCAGCATGTGATTCATTCACACTGCATGTTAACCCTTTAAAGCCGGTCAGAGCAGCACGCTCTGTTTTGTGTAACTATTTTTAAATCCCGGTAGCACTGCAACCACGTAAGCTAGCGCAATAATTTGTTTTGCATATGAAACCGGAGGAGTTGTACTTACATCTTATGCCATCAGCTTGTCCTCGGTCACGGTTTCCTTCCACATATAGCTTTGCAAAAACTGCATAAAAAGCACTTGCAGCAACAAAAACATAATATTCCAGAAACACGCTTTGCCGATCTGATCAGCTGTTCATAACACTTCCTACGTCCATCAGCGCGAACTATCGCATGTCCGCCATGACCCGCCCGAAACCGGAAGTGACGTCATTTTGCGGAAATGTAGTTTTTTACCATCAGGGCCTTATGAGCCTTTACTGGTGTTTTTAAAAGTTATGTTTGACTTTATGACTTTCTGTGTCGTTTCTGGGATGCTTTGAACTCAAATTGCACTGCTGGAAATAGTTTATTTTGATGCACATGCTGTGTTTTTTTGCAAATTTGCACTATAATATTTATTTTCGTTTTTCCTGCAGTATATAAAAATTGGTGTATTTCAAAAATAAAACTATGAAGACACTCAAAATAAATTTCCTGTGGTGGGAAACTATTTTGTTAACTTTTTTGTATTTACAGTTTTGAGGGATAAGCCTCTTAAATTTCTCTAACTAGAAATATATGTTAAAAAAACAGAAATGATTTAAAAAAAAATTGTAGTTTATTGCACTTTTTTGCAATTTATGTAATTACTATGCACTTAATGCATACATATCATTAAAATCTGGGCTATAATGGTTGTATTGATGTATAGCAACTTGAAATGCTCCCAAAAATGGCTCCACAGCATGTAAAAATATAATATAAGCTCTGGCGGACTTGGTTCTTTGGTAGGTCTTAAAGGGTTAATGAACATGTTGCTGACTGAGGTCTGATGATGATATCAGAGTTGGTCTGAAGCTCACTGAGCTGCTTCACACATGTAGAACAAACCACTGAGTTCATCCATCATCACTGACAGTCTGTGTTACGTCTGTTTACAGGACGTGGAGCCAACGACATGAACGGTAACATCTTTATTTTTCTGTCTTATAAAGTTTGATGCTCAGAGACTCGAGTCAGTCTGAGCCCATCCATTAACACCTTTAATCTGACAGTAACAGGACAGTAGCTGTCTGTCAGTTTGGTCCCTGCAGGATCACAGACAGTCTGTGACTCAGGTCCCTTCAGAGAGCTCTGCTCTCATGTTGGTCCCTGTGGTCAGTGTAGGATCAGCAGTTCATGTAACGAGCACATGTTTAACCTGTGGGAGAACACAAACCCACAGAGAGGCTCCAGCTGAGTTTGAACCCACAACCTTCCTGCTCAGTGAAACCACCACAGCACCTGCTCACATCCCAAATACTGCATCTACTGCTTCCATACTGCTCCTGACACTCCCTGTGAAACACTTTCACCTGGTGGTGAAGTTTGAAATAAAGTGTAGTGAGGTCTGATTAAGAGCGACTCCTTTAAATGAGCAGCACAGCAGATCTTTGGTTCCTGCTCTCTCCTCTGTTTGTGCAGCTCAGTCTGCTGCTGAGCTCCTTCCTTCACAACAGCTGGGCTCCACACAGCCAGCTGTGAGCTTTGGCTCCACCCTGCAGTGGTTCACACCTGAGCCTGACAGGTGAAACATGGCTGCTGTCAGGTGTGTGCAGAGGACAGAGGTTCCTCTCTGTGACAGCTGCTCAGTTTCACTGAAACTTTACATCTATATGAAACAAACAGAAGAAAAACTCAGACGTACTTTTGACTTTCAGTGTTTCTCTGTGGAGTCACTGCTCTTTAACTTGACTCTGTTAAAATGTAATTTTTTACATGAACAGATCAAAAGAATCAAACATGAAGCACTGACTGAATAAATATGTCATTTGGTCTTTTGTGTTTGTTTACAGGTTTACCTCGGGTTGTTTACACTACTACACCACGTAAGCACTTTATTTTTCTGCTCTGGTTTTTTGGTAAACGTTATTTTTTAATTTAAGTTTTAGCACATAAGCTCTTATTATTTGATGTGGTAATAATATTTATACAGCAGCAGTGCTGAAAACCTTAAAGCTGATTTTAACCTGCAGTTCATAAATAAAAGAAACAGAAACAGATCAGCTTTAAATGTTTCCTCACATGTGGAGCAGTTTGTCCTTAAATAACCTGAGTGTGTGTGTGTGTGTGTGTGTGTGTGTGTGTGTGTGTGTGTGTGTGTGTGTGTGTGTGTGTGTGTGTGAGAGAGAGAGAGAGATTACCTTTTTTGTGGGGAACAAAAAATGTTTTTAGGAACATCGACTCATTTTCAGTCTTTGGTCCTTTTTCCAGTTTTCTCCAGGACCCTTTGATGTGAGATGTTCAGGAACACTGGGGAATTACCATGTTTCTATTTATGACTACAAATATAACCCAGTGTATACTCTTCCACTCTTAACTACATGACAGCACCACTTATCACCATAACCATTTGGAAACAGATCAATAAGCAATGAAAGGAATGACCTCACATCAGAACGATCACTACATCACATGAGTTTGTGACTGAAGTTTGCTGTTTTGCTTCATTCAGCTCAAAATGTTTGTCGTCTTTACAGGAAGTGTAGCAGCACATACAGCAAAGGACGAGCTTTAACATTTTGTGTCTGTTTGTAGGACGTGATGCTGACGACGAACTTTTCAGAGGCAGCAACAGTAAGTCTGTCTCAGCTAACGTGTTGTATCAATGTGTAATTATAAGTCACATAATTTTGTACTCTGGTTTGACTGATTTTAAACTCATGTTGCAGCTGAATACTTTGTTTTTTTCCCTTCACAGAGTCCATGGATATACGACCAGAATTTTAGCGGCTCTGGCGTCTCTTGTAAGTATCTCTGATGCACTTCACAGTTTGTTAACATAGGATAGTAAAAAGTGGACATACAGAGGGGGATGCACCAGTGTGGGATCGGTGTCACAACGCTGGACCCACACCTAGACGATCGATGCTAGCTGTTACACATTAATAAATGTGACTGATATGACATGTTTTTAAATTTGATTTCATTTATTTTACTAATAAATATCAAACCTGTAGGTTTTGAGCTAAACTAAATTAACTGAACTAAATTAAATAATACAACATATTACAAAGTTTACAAAATATAAGAAGTAGCTCTGATATATAAAAATTCAATTATAAATATCCAGAATACAGTGGTCCATCATTTATTGCAGGAGTTATGTTCTAAAAAAAACCTGTGATAGGTGAAATCCGCGAAGTAGCCAGCTTAAATGTTTTAATTATTATAGATGTTTTAATTATTATAGATGTTTTAATTATTATAGATGTTTTAATTATTATAGATGTTTTAAGGCTGTAAAACCCCTCACTACACACTTCTCTCAGACAGACATGAACATTTTCACACTTTTCTCTCTTGTTTAAACTCTCAAAGTTCAAACCTACGTAGAAAAATAAGTCCAGTATTATAGGATGAAACCAAAGATCAAACCCTGTTTTTAGGTCCAGAACATGGAAATAGAGCAGCTGCAAGAGAGTTCAACACTAATGAATCATTAATGAATCAATGGTACAGAAGTAGAGGAAGCAAGAAGAATGAGTTGAGTAAAGTTTTACTCATCTGACTGTTTCATTTTGCTTAATGCACTTTACAAACATGCAGTGCAGAACTTCAGAGTCACACTGCTAGCAATCGAAGGTTTATGTACAGGAGACACGGCACGAGATTGGATGCAGAAAACAATGTGCTGAAAAAAAAAATCATGCAAAATTCCACCCAAACAAATCAGCGAAACAGCGAGGTCGTGAAAAGTAAGCTGCGTTATAGCGAGGGACCACTGTATTACAAAGGTGAAATATATATTATTGACATTTTTACTCTAACTTGTAAAACTTTATTATTTTCATTGTAGATGATGTGCAAAAAGGGTGAAACTATTGCAGTGTTTACTGTGTTAGATGAAGGAGTTGTACAGGGAGACGGCCACAGGCAGGAATGATTTCCTGTGCCATTCAGTGGTGCATTATGGGTAGTCTCAGTCTCTCACTGAGCGTGCTCCTGTAACTGACCAGCACATCATGGAGTGGGTGGGAGGTGTTGTCCAGCATTGCCCATATCTTAGACACCACCCTAAAGGAGCCCACAGCATTACTGGGCTTGTGATCAGTTTATTGAGTCTGTTGACATCTGCGATCCTCAACCTGCTGCCCCCCTACAGAAGCACAGGTGTCAAACTCGAGGCCTTGAGGGCCAGTGTCCTGAAACTTTTACACGTGTCCCTGTTGCAGCTCACCTGAATAAAAGGAGTAGGTCATTAACAAGACTCTATAGAACTGGAGGACTACAGGACTACAAACTACAGGACTGCTTCACACAGACTGGGACATATTTGAACACGAGGGCCTGGAAACTTTCACAGGATCAGTACTGGACTGTATCAAGTTCTATACTGGAAATGTGACTGTGGACAAACCGATCTGAAAAGGGGGATTAAAAAAGCCAAGACAGACCACAAAAGAAACACCGAGTCCCACCTGTCCAGCCACAGCACACGGGCGGTGTGGCAGGAACACAAGACATCATAAACCACAGAGGCTGTGAGAGCAGAAAACCTGAGTGTGCAGCCGGCAGAGGAGATAAACAGCTTCTTCGCCCGCTTTGAAACACCACAACAGCAGCCCTCATCTCCTCCAGCCCTGCTCCCATCCTCATCTCCTCCAGCCCTGCTCCCATCCTCATCTCCTCCAGCCCTGCTCCCATCCTCATCTCCTCCAGCCCTGCTCCCATCCTCATCTCCTCCAGCCCTGCTCCCATCCTCATCTCCTCCAGCCCTGCTCCCATCCTCATCCTCACCTCGTTCCTGCACTGCTCCATTCACTGTAACACGATGTCAGATGTGTGCTCCTAGCAGTGAACCCCAGGAAGGCTGCCGGTCCAGACAGAGTACCTGGCAAGGTGCTGAGAGCGTGTGCCCACCAGTTCACCCTCATCTTCACCAGACTCTTCAGCCTCTCACTGGATCAGGCAGCCATCCCATCCTTTCTAAAATCAGCCACAATCATCCCAGTGCCGCAGAAGTCTCCCATCACAGCCTGACGATTACCGCCCTGTGGCCCTCACGACGGTAATCATGAAATGCTTCGAGAGACTAGTCCTTCAGCACATCACGGATTACCTCCCCCCCAGAATTTGACCCCCACCAGTTTGCATACCATGCAAACAGATCCACAGACTAAAAAAATGTTTCCGTTAATACTGTTCATGTGTATATAGTAATGCAGAACGTGCAATGGGATAGATGATGGCAGTGGCCACAAGTGACTTGTAAAAAATCCTGAGCATTGTTCTACAGATGTTTAAAAACCTCAGCCACCTCAGAAAATAGAGACGACTCCGGCCTGCTGTATGTTTTCAGAATCTGAACCACAGTTAGAGCGAGGGCAGAAAACAGCTTTGCCAAAGAAAATATGAGAATAAGCCAGAGCAGATCAGCGTCTGTGTTACATGTAAAATAATGCTGTTGTTCATCCCTGCAGCTGATTCTGCCAAACAAGCTCAAGCCCAGGAGCCATCCTGACTCTTCTTCTACAGACCAGCAACAAGAACTTCCATCAGAGAGGACTTAAAGACTTGCAGGAACAACAGAATAATTTGCATTAATGATCAAGGAACTGACCTCCCAGCCCATTGTTCCTTCAGTGGGCTGGTTTCAGTCATTATGCAAATGTCCTGTTTATAAGATTGGAAACCTGCAGTCAGCTGAGACTGAAGAAGTCACCTGATGATGATGAAACGTTTCTCCCACTGAAAACATCCAGATGAACAGAATCAACTTTTTAGGCAAACACAGTGATATACCTTACGTTAAGAACAGATTTAACACTGAATTTGATCAAGGTATTATCATAACCTGCCTTATACCGAACACTTTACGCAGCTGGATAGTGTAGTGGTAAGACTACACACCTTTGGAGCGGGAGTCGCAAGTCTATTTGTTACTGGGTGAGAATCAAAGGTTGTTGTTGTTAAGCTTATTCTTGTGCACCTCTCTGGACGTCTGATATAGAGAGATGAACCTTTTGCAGGCAACAATCCGATTACCATGGCAACCGCCTTCTGCCCTCCGGTCAAACCGGCATGAAGAGATAAGGAGGAAGAAAAGCATGTAATTTTTTTAAACTTTAAATGAAAAGCCAGGATTTACACAAAGCAATCGAAGGATCTCCTAATTGATTTTATAGCTATAGAAAAAAATCTGCTTGTTGTAAAGAGTGTTGCATAGCTTTAATTTCAGGCGTTATTTAATTGCTCTATCATATCCCTCCAGTTCATTCTTTACTCCTATATAACATTTACCCAAATGCAATGCTGTGGTTTTAGAATAGAATAGAATTCAACTTTATTGTCATTGCACATGCACAGGTACAGGGCAACGAAATGCAGTTTGCATCCATCCAGAAGTACTTTAGCCATGATATAGATATATTACAATATATATTAGCAATAATATAGATATGTAAGCATATTACAGAAATGGGTCTATTATGGTATGTTATAATGTACACGGTATGAAGTATGTTATGAATGTGCTATAACTATAAGTATGTACAGGCTGTAGTGAGTACAAGCTATGAACAGGATATAAATATGAAATAAAAAACTATACAGAAATCTGAGATATACAGTTATACAGAAATGGGAACTATGCAAGTTATAAACAGTTGTAGGATTAAAAATTATCGTATGTACAGAATGATTATTTACACAGAGCTATACAGTAGTGCAGTTAAGATTAGTGAGATATGTGGATAATTTCTACAGTATCTATATAAAGTGCTAGTGGTGTGAGTGGTGGTTCAGTCCATGTTATTATTGTGTGTTTGAGGGTATGGTTGTCCATTGTGTGTGTGTGTAGGTGGTTGTGGTGTGTGTATGTCCAGTCCATGTGTTAAAGTGGGTCAGATGTCAGGAGGCAGAGTTCAGGAGTCTGACAGCTGTGGGGAAGAAGCTGTTCCGGTACCTGGTGGTCTTAGTCCGGAGGCTCCTGTAGCGCCTCCCAGAGGGCAGGAGGGTGAAGAGTCCATGTGATGGGTGACTGGGGTCTCTGATGATTTTCCCAGCCCTTTTCAGACACCGCTTCCTGTAGATGTCCTTTATGGCAGGAAGTGGAGCTCCAGTGATGCGCTGGGCAGTTTTCACGACCCTCTGCAACGCCTTCCGGTCCGAGGCAGAGCAGTTCCCGAACCAGACTGTTATACAGTTGGTCAGGATGCTCTCGATGGTGCAGCGATAGAAGTTCACCAGGATGTCTGAGGACAGGTGGTTCTTCCTCAGAGTCCTCAAGAAGAAGAGGCGCTGGTGAGCCTTCTTGACCAGCTTGGAGCAGTTGGTCGTCCAGGTGAGATCCTCGGAGATGTGGACTCCCAGGAACTTGAAGCTGCTCACACGCTCCACAGCCGTCCCCTTAATGTGGATGGGTGGATGTGGGTCAGCACTCCTCCTGTAGTCCACGATGAGCTCCTTGGTCTTCTCGGTGTTAAGCAGCAGGTTGTTTGTGTCGCACCACTTTCTGCTAATACCTCAGGTTCATCTTTCTCCTGTCTGAGTTTTAACATAACTCTCATTACTGCCTTACACCTCTGTACTGTCTGTAGTGTCATGATACAGCTGTAGGTCGTCTTCTTACGTCTTCTCTTTCTGCCCTATCTGGTGATGCATGTAGATGGTTAGTGCAGTGTCGATCAGCAGGGAATGAAGCAGCATCCACAGACAGCCAGCAAGACCACTGCAACTGCAACAGAGACTAAAAAAGAAGACACAAAAACACCCCACCTACCAAACCACTGCTGCATGAAAGCTTTGAATGAGCCCGTCTGTCATGATCCGTTTGTGACTCCGTGTTTATGTTTTAGTAGTTATTATTATTCTGGGTTTTGTTTTCATGTTCCTATGTGTTCCCCAGTCTGTGTGAAGTTTGTGTGTTGTGTCATTGCGTGTATGTGTTTCCTGTTTTATTTTGAAGGTCTGCGTCTTATGTGAGTGTTTTCAATTTGCCTCCCTAGTCTCATCACGTTTATCACTCCCAGCTGTGTCCCCCACCTGTGTGTGATCTCCCTGTGTTCTCTGAGTGTTTTTAAGTCTCGTCTTCTGTCTTAGTCGTTGCTGGTTCGTCTGCGTTGTTTCCCCTCGGTCTCCCTGCGTCTCTCCGTATGCATTTTCCCGGACCTCCCTGCATCTTCGTTTCTGGTTTGTTTTGTTAGTTTTATCCAGTTTAGGTTTTCCAGTTTCATGTTCACCCACCTTTGCTGTTTGTACCCACTCCTGTAAATAAATACTCACCTGCACCAGAGCTGCCACCTTTTGGGTCCTTTCTACAACTCCACACGTCTGCCACCCGGACGTGACACCGTCCTTCTCTGACAGTAACATATCTAACGCCATCCTATTCTGCCAAGTCATCAGATCTTTATTTTCATGAATATTTACATTGTAGATTCTCACTGAAGGCATCAAACCTATGAATGAACACATATGGAATCATGTAGTAAACAAAAAAGTGTAAAATATCTCAAAACATGTTTTATATTTTAGATTCTTCAAAGTAGCCACCCTTTGCTCTGATTACTGCTTTGCACACTATTGGCATTCTCTCATTGAGCTTCATGACTCATGCTGAGCACTTGTTGGTCCTTATGCCTTCCCTCTGCAGTCCATCTAGTGCCAAACCATCTCCACTGGGTTTAGGTCAGGTGACTGTGGAGGCCAGGCCATCAGGTGCAGCACTCCATCACTCTCCTTCTTGGTCAAATAACCCTGGCACAGCCTGGAGGTGTGTTTGGGGTCATTGTCTTGTTGAAAAATAAATGATGGGATGCATCTCACTGCAGGATGCTGTGGTAGCCATGCTGGTTCAGTGTGCCTTCACTTTGGAGTAGATCCCCAACAGCGTCACCAGCAAAGCCCCCCCACACCATTACACTTCCTCCTCTGTCCTTCACGATAGGAAGGACAGAGACATGTATTGACCATTCGTGGAACCAAATATCTCAAATTTGGACTCATGAAACCAAAGCACAGATGTCCACCGGTCTAATGTCTGTTTCTTGGCTCAAACAAATCTCTGCTTGTTGCTTTTCCTTAGTCACAGTTTCTTAGCAGCTATTTGACCATAAAGGCCTGATTCACACAGTCTCCTCTGAACATGTAGAGATGTGTCTGCTACTGGAGCTCTGTGTGACATCTATCTGGGCTCTAATCTGAGGAGCTGTTAATTTGTGATTTCTGAGGCTGGTGACTCGGATGATTGTATCCTCAGCAGCAGAGGGGACTCCTGGTCTTCCTGTCCTGGGGCGTCCTCATGTGAGACAGTTTCATCGTAGAGCTTGATGGTTTTTGCAACTGTGCTTGGGGACAAATTTAAAGTTTTAGCAGTTTTCTGTACTGACTGACCTTCAGTTCTTAAAGTAATGATGGACTATTGTTTCTCTTAGCTGATTGGTTGTTGCCATAATATGAATTTTAACAGTTGTCAAATAGGTCTGTCAGCTGTGTACCAACCGGACCTCTGCACAACACAACTGATGGTCCCAACTCCATAAAGAAGGCAAGAAATTCCACAAATGAACGCTGACAGGCTCACCTGTGAGGTGAAACCATTTCAGGTGACGACATCATGAAGCTCACTGAGAGAAGGCCGAGGGTTTGCAGCGCTGTCAACAAAGCAAAGGGCGGCTACTTCAGGAATCTAAAACATATTTAGAGTTATTTATCCATTTTTTTCTTTGCTACATAATTCCATATATATTGCTTCATATATTTGGTGTCTTCAGTTTGCATCTACAATGTAAAAAGTAGTAAAAATAAAGTCAAAGTCAACTTTATTGTCATCTCTGCTATATACAGTTCAGCATATAGAGAGATGAGACGACGAGGCTCCAGTTACACACAGTGCAAAAGAACAATAAATATAGGAACAGTAAGAATAGGAAGAATAAATACATATATACATTTTGAGACTGAGGTAAGGGGAGTAACTTTACACTTTGAGGTAAAAGAGTTAATAACAATCTAAAATTTACAATTGAGATTTAAAGTGACTTTGAAGTGGTTTAAAATGACCAACGTAGCAGCTTTACAGTTTATAATGTGAAATAAAGTGATCAACATGAGCAGGTTTGCTGAGAGTAGAATTGTCCATAGAGCAGCATCTGTATTTACAAAGGCAGCGGTGTGCGGAGTCCAATAGAGTTCGTTAGTGGTTTGTGTGGTGAGGGGGAGTGGGGGAGCTGAGTTCAGGAGTCTGATGGCTTGCAGGAAAAAGCTGTCTCGCAGGCTGGAGGATCGTGCCCCGATGCTGCGATAGCGTCTGCTGGATGGGAGGAGGAAGAAGAGTCCATGTGAGGGGTCACGCACACCCCTCAATGTTCATTCAAGAACATTGAATGAAAAGGTGGTACTTTTGACTGGTTATGCATATTTTTGTGTGTGTGTTTGTTGGATCACGTTATGAGAAGTCGTCACATTTCAGGCTAAAAGAATGTTACAGAGGAATGTACGTGTTTAGATTTAGATCACAGCCACTGATATTTAAGGACATTAAGTCGTCTTCATCGGTTCTTACACGCTTCTCCTCATCTTACTTTCTCAGCCTTTACACTCTTAACAACCAAAATATGTTTAGAAAAGTTAATAGAAAAAAGTATTGACTGAAAAGCTGAAAATGTGACATTTTGTGCAACATTATGAGATAAATAAGCGCTTTTTAAAACTGCAGTTCCGCTAATGTCCACTTGAGGCTCCACAGAGAGTCAGTCCCCATAATAATAATAATAATAATAATAATAATAATAATTTCAAACTTTACTGCAGAAATGAACATGCTATGGAAAAACTGTTGGGGTCTCTGTGGGGCGGTGAACTTCTCACATGTGCCGGTCTTTGTTTAAACTCAGAAGTCTTCTTTTGTGTGGCTGTAACTTCATTAAAAGTCATTTTTGTTCAGTGTTTATGAGCTCAGATCTGTCAACATGAACACAAAGCTAAACACAGCAGCGGTAACACCACAGCCAAAGGGTTTTAGAGCTGTGATGACAGAGCACGGCACTTGTGTCAAACATTTTATAAAAAGTTTCTTTTCCATCAGATTTACTTTGTGCAAAATAAAATCTCTGCAGAACCTGAAGGTTTTTTTTTTTATCTATGTGATAGAAAGTGTAGCGGGTATTTTTATTGTACACATAAAGAAAAAGAAATCCCTTAAAGCAAAGACAGAAAAATAACTGTACAGGCTGCCTGTTGAAATTATTGGGTAATCAGAATCCACATGTCAAGACTGGAGCGAATCAGAGGACAAGAAATTCATGTTGGTCCTTCTGATGTTATAATTAGCGTGAAATTCAAATTTATTGATCCCTTTAATGTCTCCAGGTGTCACCGCATTAGACCATCAGTGTTAAAACGACTCATTTTAAAGACACTCGGCTGCCTGAGAACAAGTCTGTACTCAAACTGTGAACTTTAAAGTTCAGCTGCTTCAGATTTCGTCTGTGTCTGTTTATGTGTATTTACAGCAGGCAGAGACAAGAACGACTGAGGGACAACTTTTTTTTTACTCTCTTTCTTAAGTTTAGTCTAAGAGAATTCATTGATTTTCCCTTAAATTGAACCTCCCTCAGTGAAATGTAAAGCCGCAAGGAACCAGTGCTGATAAATGGGAAAATAACTTAAGCATTTATTCATCATGAGCAGTAGCGGTTTTTGATACGGGCGACACGGGCGGTTGCCCGGAGCGGCATCGTGGTGGCGGGCGGCATCACGGGCATCGGCAAAAAAAAAAAAAAAAAAAAAAAAAATGCTCGTACTCGTGCTGCCCCGACGTCAGCCAGCGCATATTGGGAATGGTACAGGCACCGATCGGTTTTCTATCGCCCATTTGCTGGGAGTAAGGGCGCCCTCCGTTAGCGAGGTGCGCCTGCAGCACAGGGAGGAGAGGGCGGGGCGGCGGGGGATTCTCTGACCGGCTGGAGCAGCATCTAATAACCAACTCGCAAAGTAAACAAAATAAAAACAAACCAGCAAACACGAAAACACCAGACATCATGATACAGACTTATAATTTTCTCGGTGCGCCTGCTCGCTGCTGAAGTCAAAGTAAACTTTATTGTCATCTCCGCTACATACAGTCCAGTATATAGAGACGAGACGACGAGGCTCCAGTTACAGCAGTGCAAGAAAACAATAAATATAAGAAGAGTAAGAAAATAAATATACACTTTAGGACTCGGGGTAAAGGGATCAATGACAATTTAAATTTATAATTTACAGTTTGATGATTTAAAGTCTCACAACCCATCGAAAGGGGAGGGGGGGGGCTGCTGCTTTCAAATAGAGCACATTTCATTCATAATGTTGTAAATCCAAGCCCATTATGGATTCATGATTTGAATACTGGGTTGTGTGAAATCCCAGAAATAAACCTTAGACAAAGTGAATCTGTGAACTAAGGTGCAGGTCTGTTAGGTTATGTTGTGGTGATCCTCGGGGTGGGGGATTTGTGTTCATACTGGAGTGCAAAATTAAAACCAATGGAAGATGGACAAGAGAAGTTCAAAGCCATCAGGTGCTCAGTTTAGAAAAAAGAGAAAAGAAGAGGAGGAGAAACGAGCAAAAGATGCAGGTAAGCAGATGTGTGATTGGATGATGGCAGGTCATCCTGAAACAATCAGAGTCAGAATACTTTATTAATCCCTAAGGAAATTATGTGGGTCACAGTTGCTCCAAGAAGAAATGGTAAAAATAGCAACAGTTACAGACTAAACTCCAAACAGTACATTAGGTTACAGATTTTAACATTAATGAGTCAGTGTCAGTTGTTGATTTGTCCTGTTCTCGTTGTATGACGAATTATGATGGCTGTTTGGTAGCCGTTTGCATACTATGCATACTCTCTCTCTCTCTTCATGTGTGTGTGTGTTTCTCTGGTGAAATTCAGTATGGTTCCGACAACAGTTTTTTATGTGAATGTACAATCCTTAATCCTTAATAAGTTTTGTGTGTGTGTGTGTGTGTGTGTGTGTGTGGGGGGGGGGGGGGGGGGGGGGGGCAGAGGGAGTGTTCGCCCGGGGCGGCAAACAGTTATTTATTTTTCAGTATTCTTTGACCATTTGTGTTCTTCCAGCTGTTTCCAGCTGTAGTATATTTAAATATATGTTCTCATAGAAATTATCTTTCCTTTTTGTTGAATATCTGAATCTTGTCACTCCTTAGTTGTTGTTTTTTTAATAACTTGATTTCTGTCCATATACTGCAACTTACTGCTGCAGTATTTGTTAACATGCGTTTAAGTACCTGCTGAGATCTTTTCCTGTGTGTGTGAAATGTTGCTCACATAGCTGATGACATGATTGATAATAATTTTTTTCTTAATATGGTCCTAATACTCACTGGTAGACACAAAACACGCGAAAAAATACACGTGCATTGAACGCGACATTTATATAGTGTCTAAATTCAGAGCAGGCCGTGAACGCGCCGCAGGCAGGAAATAGGTATCTCAGAAGATGAAGAAAAAACACGGTCGAAAAATCAAATAAAAGAGAGTTTAGAAATGAGAAGAAGGTCTTCTGTATGTGTCAGATGTTCTTCGTCACAGTTCTCGTCCTTCTGGGGGCAGGACTGGCTGCCAACAGCGGTGAGTTTACTTTTTCAGGATATTTTAATGAAAGTGAAAGTAAAGAAGGACCGTTACTTCACGGAACATATAATGCGTTTTTATTTACTTCATGTCAGTGATGTAACATGAGCGCACGGGTACAGCAGACACGCAGAGGTCGGTTTACTCATGATTATGAACTTTTAGAAATCAGAAGTTGTGTGTGTGTGTGTGTGTGTGTGTGTGTGTGTGTGTGTGTGTGTGTGTGTGTGTAATTCGTTAGTAGGGACCTGCCCAAACCTCCCCCTGTGTTGTTTATAAAACTGCTCATTAGTTAGTAGAATTATGGTAGATTCTATTTTATTAATCTTCAGCATCTTATGAAAAAAATACATCGTACAACGTGTTTTCATTCAGGCTTTTAGTCACTAACAAATACACAATTCAGCATACTGCCAATACTGTGTATAACGTGTAACTGTATAACTTTAATGCCAATAAAGACCATTCAATTTAAATCATCAGAGGCCTGTCCATGTGCATAACCAAGCCAAGGGGGGCACAAGCCAGTGTACTCCTAGTACTCCTTGGGTTGCCTCAGGAAGCGGCCTAATCTAGCATAAAGTCTTGGCTTGAGCAACAGATGTTGTCACTCAGACAGTATCACCAGCTCCAGTGAGTAGGAGGAGAAGTCAAAACCAGAAGCCAAGACTTTGTTGAGTGCTTTTTGCAAAGATTTTTCCACTAACTCAAGTTTCCAGCCTCTTCCAGCATCTCTGTGTATGTCTCTGAGCTTCTGTGGGACGTCGTTAAAGTGGCAGGGAAACCCAACACCATCATACTCTCCTCCCTTCAACCCAGCTGCGATGGCTGCGGCACAACACACCACGTTACCAAAATTGAGACGTGCACGGCCGACAAAATTGGCTCACGACACAGCGACGCGGCAGGCATCATGGCACTGTCAGACCCCACCCACATCTGCTATCCTACTTCACACCACCTGAGACTGCCCCATGCATCCTTCCTCCCCCTGTCTCACCCCTCCACCACCACCCTCCAATCCAAATATCACTCCCACATTTAGTGTGTCACCACTTCACTTCCTTGTCTCTCGCCCCCTCACCTGACAAACCCCTCCCTTCTTGAGTGCTGATCACGTGAGGAAGGAGCTAAAGAAGATTAAGTCCAGAAAAGCAACAGGCCTGGATGGTATCAGGTCATTTACCTCCCACCTCTGGTGAGCACACTGCTGGACCCCTGCAGTTCGCTCACCGTCCTGGTACTGGGGTGAATGATGCAGTCATCTAACTCCTACACAGATCACTGTCACACCTGAAGAGTACTGGAAGCACTGTGAGAGTTAGCGCCGTCTGCTGGGCAGACTGAGCTCTTTGCAGAAAACCTTTTATGACACTGGTGTAGATATGAGGAGAAATGGAGTTGAGGTAATAGGGAGCAGGTGGAGGAGAGCCTGGAGAGGTGAAGGTATGCTCTGGACAGAAGAGGAATGAAAGTCAGTAGATGCAAGACAGAATAGATGTGTGTGAACGAGAGGGAGACAGGTGGAAAGGTGAACATGTGAGGAGCAGAGGTAGTGAAGGCAGATTTATTAAACAAGCAACAGACAGTGAATAAGAGAGGAGAAGAGAGCGCAGTCAGCTGGAGCTTCTCAGCTGTGCAGAGTAAATAAATATCTTTCTATGTTTTTCTTCCCTTTGTGACTTTCAGAGATTCACTCCCTCACTTGCATCTACACGGCGCTCTCCAAACCCGACGGCACTCCGGGCATCCACAAGTTCACAGCCATGGGTTTGCTGGACGGCAGGATGACCGAGTACTACGACAGTGAGAGTGAGAGGAAAGTTCCCAAACAGGAGTGGATGAGAGAGTGTTTATCTGCTGATTACTGCGGAAAAGGCACAGAGGAACAGTGGTTAGAAAGCCTAATGAATCAAATGAGACAGAATGACTTGGGTAAGCTCCACGAAATGTCAATACCATTAACAAGAGCACCAAGTTGATCTCCAACTGAAGCGTTTCTCTATAAAAATGTCTTTTACGTTTTTCAAGTCAGGACAAAGTTATTCCTGCTCATTTGTTTAAATCAGAAGGGTTTTAATTACTTTATTCGTGTTCAGGTTGTACCCACTTTATTACATTGTTTCCTCGTAGTGATTATTTTTTAATCTGTAACCTGGCCTTTATTTATTTCGCCCGTCTTTCAGTTGTCCACGTTCTTCAGGGGATGCGTGGCTGTGAGGGCAAAATGCAGCCTGATGGCACGCTCAAGTTTCATCGCGCTATGCACACGTACGCCTATGATGGAAACGACCTCCTTTCCTTCGATTCTAAACACAAATCCTGGATCGCCGCGATTCCAGAGGCCCAACTCACCATGAGAGAGTGGGACAGTGATCAGGCCATGAAAGAGCGCATCAAGGGATACCTGGAGAATGTGTGCATCGAATGGCTGAAGATGTTCTTGGTTAGGGGGAAAAAGCAACTACAAGAAGCCCGTATGTATTTAATAATCTTTCTGTTGTTATAATCTTCATTAGTAGATTTAGTAATAAATGCATGACCACACTGTTTGTTTGTCTTTTAAGTTAGTTGTGACCCAGAAGTTTGGTCTTATACCTTTATGTCTTTAAGTATCACCTGGTGTGTAGGAGTTCTGTTTGAAAGGCAGGTATCATTTCAGTTACAACTAAAATGAATTTTGAACAAACTGTAGGGAAAAACAGGTGATCAGCGTCAGACAGTAATCAGTTCTGAGGCCAGTCAAAATCCCAGTTTGAGCTTCATGGTAACTGTGGTTCTGCTGTGAAAGTCTTACATTTCAGCCAAAACAGTAGCTCTCTTAAATCTTTTCTCACTGAATGAGAGTTTCAAAAAACAATTTCTTTTTTTTCTTTTTTTTTTTGAGGGGGGGTTACTTGTACTCCATTGTATTTTCTCAGAATCTAAATCTGCCCAGCTGTTACATCACACTAAAGCAGGGTTCGCTAACCAGTTGTTCAACCTGTCAATCTCTGTGTCAATGAAAGTAGGTCGCAAAGCATTTTAGGCTATTAATATATTACCTTAACCTATCAGAAGTTCAGTCACTTCTCTAAATGTCTCATGATGTTTGATTGGGTCACGTGCAAAGCTGCAGAGTCATTTGGCTGAAACTGCAGACCGTGTAGCAGGGTAAGATGGCAGATGGCGTCCGTAAGAAGCCGAAAACCTACCCCTTTCATTCAGAATGGGAGCGTGAGTTTTTATTCACTTTGGTCGATGACAGAACAGTCTGCCTGCTTTGTGCCCAAGCAACCTGTAGATGAAGAAAAGCCCAAACTGAAGTCGAGGGCAAAGGAGAGCAACGTCTGGGAACTTGTGAGCAGAGAAAAATGTCCTCTCCTGTTGTGCAGTGAAAGACACGACTGACAGACACCTTCCTGACTGTTTGAGACTGGGTGTGTCCAACTATGAGCCCGACTACAGAGCACTAACTGACGCTGTGCAGTCACGGTCATCACATGAGCTTTTGGTAGATTTTATACAGTGTTAGCTGAAATACTGTGCATTATATCTGGTTACAGGTGTTATGGAAGTTTTCATTTAATGAAGCCTGCAGACGACGGTGAGTGGGAGCTGACATCCTTTAGTAAAAACCCAAGCTTGGTGAGAGAGAGAGCGGCTATCAGGACACTGACCAGCAGAGTCTCTCCCTCCAACACAGCCCAGGGTTTAAATACCTTCTACAAATCAAAAGGCAGTACACAGCTGGTTTACACCTTTGGTTTTCCCCAAAGAAAGAGTTCACACTCCCTCACACCTCTTACAGTGGTTGATCCCCTTGAGAAGCTATCACACTGACTTTGGCTATGTCCACAATAATGCGTTTTTCTTTGAAAACGCATTATTTTCTCTCTGTTTTGGCCTCCCGTCCACACTGAGACTGCGTTTTTCGCTGATTGAAAACGCTTTAGAAAAAGCATACATTTTAAAACGGTGCATTCGCGTCGCAGTGTGGACAGCAAAAACGGAGACTTTTTGAAAACTATGACACATTTTAGTCATGTGATGCAGTCATGTGACCAATTAAACCAAGATGGCGGAGGGCATTATACAGCAATTATACAGCGATTAGAGGATCATCAGGGGGTCCTTTTGTCCCTCTGTGGGGGGAAACTCCCACTAGGTTTATATCTGGGACTCTCCACCATTTGACCTTAGAACTGAAGAAGCTTCTCGGATGAGAGGTGAAACGTCTTCAAGTAACTTAAAGAAGTCCAGACGCTTTTCTTTGCAAGCTCCTTTGACTACGATGACCTGGATGACTGAGAACCTTCACAGACATTATACAGCAGTTGTTTTGTTTGACAGCACTATTAAAGATTAATATCAGCCTGTAGATGCTCCAGAGAGCTTTTCTTCAAATTCTTTAATTCTCACTCGCTTTTGCAACTTTGTACTTTTGTGTTACTCACGGCAACAACTCCACCTCATTGTTAGTCATTTTAAAAGACTCGGTGCTTTTCCTCGACATTCTGCCGCGATGTTTCAACAAGCCAGAAAGTAAATAAACAGCAGACAGAAATGAGGCGGGACGAATCGTCTTGCATTTCACGCATGCGCAGGACTGGAACGTAAGCGTTTTTTGGCCGTTTCAATGTGGACGCACAGCTCTGTGAAAACGACTGAAAACGATAGTGTGGACGCGGAGTGTTTTTAGACGAAAACGCTGTTTTCAAATTTATCTGGGCTAGCGTGGATGTAGCCTTTGTGACAGTTTAGCATAGTTTGGGTTTGAAATGCTGGTGCTTCTTTTTTAACTTTGTTATTTGTCCTGTTATTCAGTGTGAAATCTAAACATCTCCCTTTTCCCCTAGAACTCAGTGTAATGCAGCGCAGCTTTTCTTTTATATATTTTTGATATATTCTACCTTCTCTGCAGATTTGAGACTGTTGTGTCATTTTTCAGTTCAGCATATATTATTCTAAATTAAACTTGTTAAAACTGACCATTTGTTCAGAGGAGAATCAATATTTTTCAGCATTTGTAGAATTTTATGCCTTAGAATTTGAAATGGTAGATCCTGACCTTCATCTTAATGTGTAAAGTTGACGACCGCTGCAGTAAAGACTAATATCTTTTATGCTTGTGGTCACATTGACCCCAGGAATCAAAATCTTCCAAACATGTCAGCCAA
This sequence comes from Perissodus microlepis, assembly GCF_051167445.1. Classification (NCBI taxonomy): domain Eukaryota; kingdom Metazoa; phylum Chordata; class Actinopteri; order Cichliformes; family Cichlidae; genus Perissodus; species Perissodus microlepis. The sequence continues at coordinate 32,434,377 of NC_140481.1, read as the reverse complement.
ATAATTTAAATAAATTATATTTTTTTAGATTACAGGTGACAAAATCGCTCAAATGGAAGAAAATATTAGATGAACCTAAGCTGTTTGAGTGAGTAGGTGTCATGGTCCGTTCGACCCAGCGTTTTGTTTCATTTTCACCTTGTGTTGTTAATTCTGATTTTGTATTAGTTCTTAGGTGTCTAGTGTTTTATCATCCCTACCTGTGTCTTTCCTCTGTTCTGTTCATGTCCCCGAGTTTGTGTTGTAAAACAGTCTGTTTCCTGTTTTACTTTGAAAGTTCGTGTCTCGTTGTGTCTACTTAGGTTCAGCTGTGTTCCCCTCCTGTGTGTCGTTCCGTCGTTACCTTGTGTGTATTTATAGTGTGTGCCTGCCTGTGTTCCTCGTTGGTTCGTCTGTGTTAATCTGTGTTATCCTGCATCTTTTGGGCGTCTCTACGTCTCTCTGCGCCACACTCTGATCGCCATTCCCAGCTCTTCATCCCCTGTGTACCTCCTCTTGTTTTCCCTGCGTGTGACTTTGTGAGTTATGGTTTCGTGTTTTGTTATTATTAGTTTTTCCCAGTTTAGGGTTATGCTTAGTTCTGCCCTCGCCTTTTCTTATTGAGCACTACAAATAAACCTCCACAGCTGTCTGCAACTTGGGTCCTCATTCACTCCACCACATGACTGCTGCCCCAGCCGTAACAGTAGGAGTGTTTTTAAAAACTTCAGTTGACATTAACCATTTATTTCATTACTTTGAGTGTTTACAGTGCAGGTGAGCTGTTTCTGTGTGGAGACCCCAAAGCAGCTGTGGAACTTTTCCAAGTGAAATCACTGAAATCACATTTATATCCTCAGGCTGCACAGAGAGAAAGATTTGGCTGCAGCCTAAGCAAACATGCTGGCAGTGCTAACAGAAAAACAGCAGTTTGTAGTGCAGCGGTGATGTTCAGGATGTGAATGCTGATTTGCTGAAATGTGGAGGAGCAGGAAAGCAGCTGAAGTTCATCCTGCTTTTTTTTTTTTTTTTTTTTGATGGAGAAAGATTAAAAATGCATGCATAATGAGTTTTCATTGTTTTTAACATGTAGTTTTATTTCACCTTTTCACTTTTGCATATTATGTATTCTCTGTGGCGAGAGCTAAGCCAAGGCAGAAACAATAACTAAAAAAGATCTAAAATCTGTGAAAGTGAACAGGTTTCTAATTTTAGTATCGGCAGCATGCCTGTTTGAAATTGCAGTAGCTGCTATAATGAGTGATTACATTTATTATTAAGTTATTGATTACAGAAGTACAGTTATCTTTTAGTTACCTCGTGCACATTGTTTTTCTCTCTCCAGCTCCGCCTGTCGTGTACGTGTTTGCAAAGAAGGCCAGAGTGGAGACAAACCTCATCCTGACCTGCCTCGCCACAGGCTTCTACACAAAAGACATCATTGTGAGGATCAAAAGGAACAGACGTGTTCTCGCTAAAGAGGACGGCCTGATGAGCTCAGGAGGTCTTCCCAATGGAGACGATACCTTCCAGAGGAGAGACCACGTGGAGATACTAAAGTCTGACTTGTCAACGTTCATCTGTGACGTCACTCACGAAGCAACAAACATAAGTGATACGAAACTTTGGAGTAAGAAACTTTGTTGTTTTTCATTTGTCAGTTTTCTTTCTTTAGATTAAATAGTGAGGTTTTCTGTTGGTCAACTAGATCCTGCGTTACAGACATTTTAGTCATATATGAGTGTTACACCCCAACAACAGTAGTGGCAACCCCTCATCCCTCTCACGGCTCGACTCAGTGCAAACTTTGCGAAGCATGTTTTTCAGAGTTTGGTGGAACCTTTCTAATGCACCCTGACTCTCCGGGTGATACGCGCTGGAAGTGTGATGGTTGACACCGAGCTCTGTCAATTTTAGACATAAAATTTGTGCCCTGATCTGTTTGGATGCGTTTAGGGAGGAGAGAGCTGCTGATGTGATGGAGAGAAGGACGGTGCATGCAGGAGAGCAGGTGGAAGGGAAGCAAGACCAGGAGCACTGGAGCTCGGCGGTGGACTCTTTAACCAGCCTGTTTAAGAGAATTGTGGAAAGTGAGAGAGGCCTGTGTACTGGTGCTGATGTTCAGGTGATTTGTGGCAGAAGGTAATCAGCAAAAGTGAAAGATGGTGGTGAGACCTGCTGTGGTGGTTTGGAAAAGGTGGAGGCTGAGCTGAAGATGTTCAGATGTTCACTGAGAGTGAGAAGGATGGAGACGAGTCCATCAGAAGGACAGCTATGAGTCAGAGAGGCTGAGGTGGTCTGAGCATGTGCAGAGGAGGGAGGGTGGATATGATGGAGCTGCCAGGCAGGAGGAGGACCTCAGATGAGGTTCATGGATGTGGTGAAGGAGGACATGCAGAGGGCTGGAGGTGTCGATGCCTTCTCTGTGCCTGCCACTTTGTAGTTTCAGCCTCGTGCATATCGCTACATTCCTATATTTTATTGGTTTCCTTTCCTGCTTAATATTCAACACATTGCTCTTCATGTTTCTCGCCTGCAATAATGACTTATTTCATGTTGTTGTGTCTTTAAATTGTTCCAATGTGAATGTTTGCTGTGTTTCAGAGAGAACTCAGCCGAGTGACACTGTTAGGAGCAGAGCTCTGAGACCCACAGTTACAGTCCTACCGGTACTGGTGGCTGCGATTTTTGCAGTTCCAGCTGTTCTGTTGCTCTTATCTAAAGTTGTCAATCCTGGTACGTACAATATGTTGGTTGTTCTCAACACAGGTGGACTGAATTATTTTTTAAATCCTGCAATAATTAATACATAGAAGTTTTTGTTAAAAATGTCCTCTTCCTCTAAGATAAAAAAACAATTTCTAGAGGAAGTATCTTGCAAATACAAATTATAAATACATAACAATGAGCTATGCCACAGGTTGCAGTCTGGGGAACGCCTTACTGAAAACTGGCAATGGTTCCAAGCCTGACAAATCCCCCCTGATACCTCTGAGAACAGCTGACAAACAGGGACAAGGTGGAGGGCAGGTGGGGCCCAGAAGCAAAGGGGGTGTGGGGCAGATTGTAGCTCAACCTGTTGTTAAACAAAGATGTGATTTTAGTGGAATATCTGTTAGAATCTCCCACAGACAATGAGCAGATCTTCTTGTTTGGCTTGAGTAACAGTACAAAATCCTCACATTAAGTTATGTTGTGTATTGGGGGCACTGAGGCTCAGCATAAGAGAAAGACGTAATATTTTGTGTGTATCATGCAAAGTTAGAGTCCAAGAATAACAAATTTGGATCACTTGATGATGATTGATTTGTAACTGATTAATAAATAATATTTATATTCAGAGGTACATATATGTAGGTATCATATTTGAGGGAATTTAGACTGTTTCCTTCAGTTATTATTTTATTAGGACTCCATGAGGGGGTCAAAGGTCACAGTCATGTGACATGATGTCAGACTTTCCTGTCTGCAGCTTCTGAGCCAATAACTTTGACCCCTCTGGGACATAAATGTCGTTTTTCTGTGCAGAACAGAAATGATTGATGTTTGCTGACAGTGTGCAGCTCGTTTCCTCCACCGTCTCCACGCAGACACATCTGCATGTAGAACTGAAACTTTTCAACAACAGTTAGTCTGGATCACAGTAAACTGTAGGATTACACTTCAGCATGTGATTCATTCACACTGCATGTTAATGAACATGCTGCTGACTGAGGTCTGATGACGATATCAGAGTTGGTGTGAAGCTCACTCAGGCTGTAAAGTTTTATGCCCAAACAATAACACGTCATTATTATCACTATCTTCTTCCAGAACCGACGTGACAGTCTTGTTGTCTCCCTTCAAGGCCCCTTCTCCGCTCACGTCTGACCTTGTATCTCCTCCTTCTCCAAAACACCTCCCTGCCTAGTCATGATTATTTAGTATTATCCTGATACTGATTCTATTCATCTAGTTCGGGACAGTCTGTTCAGAGTCTGTTTGGCCCAAAAAATATCATCCTGACAGTAGTCTGCTGTGATGTGTAAGCGGGCTGCAAAAAAAGGCCCTACTTTTGACTTTCAGTGTCAAAAGTAGTCACTGCTCTTTAACATTTGTGTTAAAATGTCTTTTTTAAATATGAATACAGGTAAAAGAATCAAACATGAAGCACTGCCTGAATAAAAATGTTGTTTTGTCTTTTGTGTGTTAACAGATAGACCTCAGGTCAGGTCAGGTAAGTACTTTATGTCTCTGCTCTGGATTTAGTTAAATGTTGATTTTTCTGATATTTGAAGTGTTTATGTGGTAATTATTATTCGAGATGGCACAATATCACTTTTTATGCCCGATACCGATATCATAAATTTAGATATCTGCCGATACTGATATGAAGCTAATATAGTCTATTTTATAATCAATAAAACAGTTTTTATGTCTTCCTGCATTTTGTACTAAGTTCATACTAAAATTTAATAATAAAAAACAAAACACTGAAACTATTCTATTATGCTTGTATGCAAAAAATACACTGCAGCCAAACTAGTTCACAGTTCAACAATACTGATCTTTATATTTAAACTTTATCAGAACTTTTAACGTTACTTGAACTCTAACTATTTCAGGTAATATTCAAAAAGTATTTTAAAATGCAATTTTATGCAGATTTCAAAAACTCTTTGGTTCTGAAAAAAAGAAGCGCGACATCAGCACAAAATAATGTTTATATTTAACAACTTTTAAAAAATGGACCCTTTTATGCTTAAAGCTGAACATAAACAGATATCCAGAGTGGAAAGCGGTGCAAATAAATGCAAACACGCCGTGATACATGGACGTCAGTGTAAGCTGTTTCTATCACATATAACTTGAGATATTTAACGCGGTGGGAACTAATTTTGTCTGGGATGCTGACCTTGGCACAACACCTGGTTTGGCAGCACATAGTGAGGCTCCAGATGTTTTCAGTGTGAACTCCAGACCGCCGACAGGTCTCACACGCAACATCACGTCATACGTTATGCTCCGACGTGCTCCGGTCACTGCCTGGGTTACGCCATGTCGCAAGATTTGTGAGGTGCTTTTGTGATATTTAATGGATCGGATTACATGTTTTATTTCTTCCCAATATGCGATCCAGTAATTTAGGTCAGGATCTGACTGATACGTAATACCAGATCGGCCCATCCCGAGTAAAAGTATTTATACAGCAGCAGTGGTGAAAACCTGAAAGCTGATTTTAACCTGCAGTTCATAAATAAAAGAATAAACAGAAGTGACAGAAAGACATCAGCTTTAAATGTTTCCTCACATGTGGAGCTCTGTAAGCTGTTACTTTTTAATTTTGCACTCTAGGTTTATCAACAATTACTTATTTAAGCTTTCAATTTCAAAGAAATACTCAAATTTTATTTAATTAATGAAATTTGAACTTTACTCTATAAGGATGTAAAATTAAAAGCAGTTTCAGCAGATGTGTCTGCAGGTTTATGAATTTATAGATCATATCCTGAAGTCGTTGCCATGTGAGAGTCAGTGTATACCTAATTTTTCATCTGCAGCCCCCTCACAGAAGTTTAAAAGGTTAGAATTCTGTGAATATGTTCATTAAGCCTTCCAGTTATAATGAAATAACCTTTGCACCACTGAGGAGCTGAAGCTTCTGACACACGCTGAAACATTTCTGTTAGCAGCAGTCTGTTCCTCACTGTGATCCTGACCTCTGCCGAGTCACAAAGGAAACGGATAAAATGATGAAGTGAAGCGTGAGAACTCAAAGAGACAGTCTGGGGAACAGAAAAGCCCCAAAACACTAAAACATGACTCGGTTCATTGGTCAGAACAGAATCATGGTGATAATCGATCATCTTAATCACACTGTTTGGACTAACGTGCTGAGCGTTTGATGAGCAACACAAACATGTGAAATTTAATCTACAACTCTTAAAAACAATAAGATGTGTTCAGCTCAGACCTGCCTAACAGGATGTAACACGCTCACACAGGAAGCTGCTTGCTAGCTAACAAACAGACGGACATGCTACTAACAGCAGGCCTGGAGTCGGTGCCTGTGGTCACACGTGGGTGATGCGGTCAGATTAGGTGCTGCTGCAGAAACAGGAGAAACGTGCAATAAGCAAAAAACTGATGGAGCACAAAGTGTAGCTGGTACGTGACAGGTGTGCCACAGCTGTATCGTTTCGGCTCATCTTCAAGGAGCAGTCACATTGTGAGTGTTGGAAAGTATTTTTGATTCAGATGCTCAAGACATTCATCTGGATTCATTTCCTGCTCATTCCAGCAGAGTTCCTGTTTTCAGTAGTTAGTTGGGGGTATCAGAGGTACAGTTCTCATGTGTCGATCCACCCTGAGTACATCATTTTACATTTTCTCCTTCCAGCTCAAGTTGAGGTGTATGCACAGAATTCGAAGGATGGTGAAAAACTCCTCTTGACATGCATCGCCAGAGGCCAGGGAGTCACCGACGTGGAGATCAAGCGTAACGGGGAGACTGTAACTGAAGAGAAGGGTCTGATGAGCTCAGGCACTGAGACAAATAAAGACGGCACCTTGGAGATAAGAGCCCATGTGGAGATTTCAAAGGATGACAAGTCTAAGTACAGCTATGAAGTCATTTATGAGAACCAGAACATTAAGCATGACTTCGGTAAGAAATTTTACACTGTTTTTGTCATTTGTCAAAGTTTTCTGTGTTTTCAGACCTGTTGTTGCTTAGAGCTGTGCCAGTTAATGTATTGAGGGCTTGAGTTTCACTGTGAAATTTTGGTGTTTTGCATAATTTATCTATTATTTATAAAGCTGGAAATTCATCTAATATTGTTCTACTCAGACTGTGCATTGCCCTGGAGAGGACCATCAGAAGTCCAGCGGAGGTGGACAGAGATCCATAATCTGGAGTACTACACCACCGACCCAGGTCTGTAACGCTCCTGTTATAGCAACACTGAAGTATCAACAAAACTGGAGCAGGTCGGATATGCAGAGAATGAAACTAAGTCGGCAGGAAGTGAAAATGAAACAAGCAATCTCATTTTGGAAGCATTAAAGTTTAATGTGGTCGAAACATTGAGATATTTACATTTACAGTTGTGTCCAAAATGATCCGGATGAATGTCTTACCAAACTTACTTCATCTTGTAACACTCCTCTGTATGTAGCTGGTGCCAATGTGTTAGAGGTTAAACGTGTTTCACACGCACATGTAATACAAATAAATAAACAATTTGTTGTTTTTCTTATGGGGAAAATGCCAAATGTTACATGCTGGACCAGTATTGCAGCGCACATCGAAGGACAAACACAGAGCACATGAAATGTGTTTTATACAGCGTCACTCTAAACAGTTATTTTTTTTTTTTTTTAAAGCTTCATTATTTAGACACAGACTTTATTAAAGCCACACTGGGGAAATTCACGTTACTGCAGCACAGGGGTCAGCAAGAACAGGGAATAAGAGATATGTTAGAAAATTAAGAAAAACTGTACAACATATATTTTAGCAAAATATTTGTTTTATTGGAGACATTTTTAGTTTTGCTGAACATAAGAAATATGAAATAAAACAGTTGTTTGTCCCTGCAGACTATACTGACACCTGAGTCGCTGACAGCTGTATGCTGGAGACGCTGAGTCCTGTGAAGCCCTGAAGTCTCCATCAGATCTACACACACCAGATTTACCAAAACATACTTAATGCAGAGCATTAAGTATGTTTTGTTTCTGCTTTTTTAAAAGTGGAATATTTTCCTTTTAATACATTTTACAGATCAAGAAACTGATGAGTCAGCATTAAAATGAGGTTCTTTGAAATGAGTTTTTAAAACGTTCCTCTTTAAGCTGAACCTCAGTCACAGTGAACGTCACATGAGGTCAGGGGTGAATTCAGGATTTTATGTATTTTAATAAAACTATCTCAGTTTGTTAATAAGTCTTTTTTTCATTATTATTGTATTTCCTGGTATAATTTCAAGTGAGCCCTGCAAACTGACCACATGAGCAGCGTGTGTCCAGAAAAGGATGGATGGAGAATTTCATGCAGTCCCTGTTGGAGCGATTTGTTCTTTATTTTTATTATTTTGAAATTTGTTAAAGTTTGTTGTTGGTTTACTTATCGTTTGTTATTTACACGTTTTATTTGTAGGTTAATACTTGCATCATTTTTTTGTTTTGTTGTTTATCTTATTAAGTCAGTCAGGAAGAACTGTGGGGCCATTTTTTTCTATAAATTAAGAGACTGGTATAGGACCAGCATGCACTGGGGAGGGCCTATGGGGTTTTTTTTTTTTTTTTTACCAAAACAGGAGAAGCATCAGAAATGGATCTTTGTTATTGTTTGCCAAACTGGATAAACCATAAAACGCAACTTTCAGGTTTTGGACATTTGACTTCTTTTGCCTGCATACAAAATACTACCACAGTGCAGCAGTGGCTTGTAGATTTTAAATTGTTGGATGTTTGGTTGAACAAACAAAGGAATCACCACTGCAGTCCCATTGGAGGGAAGTTTTCAGGAAAGCAAAGAGAAAATAGATTTTAGTGAGCATCTGTACTGAGTGTTTAAGTAGAAAAATGAAAGACAGTATGAAGCATGAAAAATGACATGAGTCCATCTTTTGAATTAAAGGATCATTTATGTGGCTGATAAAGTGGCATCACTTTAGCTGCACAGTTCTGTACTTTGAGGTACTCGATGTGATTTATTTTAATTGAAAACTTCAGGTTCCAAGTAGATTTCTTAATTTAACCATTATTACTGGTTGTTTGAGAACAGAGGGGGGAGAGAAACTGGATTTCTATTCACTAAAATAATTAATTATCTTCACTGATAAAGCAAACAGCCGCAGATCGATCCTTCTGAGAGTCAGCACACAGTTAAACAGCTGCCGACAGGACAGAGCTTTGAAAACATCTGTACTATTATTATCATCATCATCATCAGTTTACGCACCACGCGCATTACGGCATGACGTCAGCAGGTGGCGGCAGAACGCTCGCGTTTGAACCACAGCCGTGTAGCTGTGCGGTCTGTCGGCTTATCGAGCTCGTGTTTGGGTGTGTTGCAGCTTCAGCTGAGCCTCCACAGTCGGAGACGCTTCGGGAACGAACAGCCGGCGGACACTCGGAGGTCTGAGTTTCTTCGGAGTTTCTTCTTTATTTTTGTCGTTAAGGCTAATCTCGTTAGCTTATGCCTGCGTCGTTACCATGGTGACGCTCCGAGGCAGAGGGGACGCGGACCGGAGAAACAGGCCGAGCACGAGCACCGGGACCCCGGCACGATCTGAGATAAAGACCCGGAGGAGGAAGAACGCTCCCCGGATTCAAGAGTCCGGACGGTCCGATGTGAGTGTGTCCGTGTTCGGTGTGTAAGGTTCAACTCACGGCGACGTTTAAATGACCGTCAGTTTAACCGGAGGGAGGAAAACGTTAAACTGACCGGGAGAGGACCGGGGGCAGCTTTTTAAACTTATTTTGGTAAAAATCAGTAAACAGGTGGAGTGTTTCCTCCTGGTCTCACTCGCTCTGCTTTAACGAGCTTTAGTAAAAGTCCGGGTAATAAATAAAAACCCTGTGTTTAAAGATGGCCGCCGAGTGAGAGCGAAGCTTAGTTTAGTTTCTGAGAACGAAATGGAAAGAAATACGTTTAAAAAACAAATTAAATGTAAAAAATTACATCTCAAAGAAAAGTAACCGTATTTTTATCATTATTATTATAAATATTTAAAAAAAAAAAAAACCTTCCAGATATTTTCATTAGTGTTGGGGTTTAAATCGGAAACTAAACGTTTTTTAATTACGCTGCAGATATTTTACTAGTTTATTTTGAGATCAGCCGCTTGTTTTGTTTTTCTTAACTTTAAATCAGCCTCATGTAAACCACTGTAAGGTCACATGGTGCAGCAGGTTTCCTGGTCATATGACAGGTGTAAAATACCCCTCTGGTCTTATAGCTGCAGTCGTGTGAAGCTCACTGAGTGTAAAACTGTCTGTGATGCGTGTATCACTGTATGCGCCTCCAAATGAGTGCGAGTGACCCGACCTCTCAAATCTTCCTCAGGTATGTAAATCTGAGGATGAGGAGCAGAACCTCACCGATTCCGAAACACCCGAGGATGAAGATGAGAAAGCAGCAGGAAGCGTCATCAGGTCAGACAAAAGTCAAAAGCATGCTCAGAGCTAAAATGATTAGCTGGGCGATTACAATTCATCATGGCACCTGTGTCGGTGTGCAGGAGGAACTGCGCTCAGAAACAATCCAACTGCAGGCCACAGGACACAGATGTGAACGGTGCTTTTAAACCGGCTCTAACTGTGGTTCACGAGTCAGTGTGTGATGTGAATCGTTCATTTTACTGTCACTGACGTTTGTTTTGTGTTGGCAGGAAATCTCAGCGGCTCCAGAAGCGTTCAGGTGAGAAAAACAACGCTAACAGGAAGACGTGAAAGGTCTCAGAGTTTACACTGTGCGCTTTATTAAACTTTACACACAAAGACAGGAAAACATCTCACACAGGAACAGCGCAAGACCACAAAATGGTCCATTATTTTTCCAGCTGCAGAACAAAACATTTCTCTGAATATTTATTTATGTAAGAGCATCATTTGAAGTCCTGATATTTTATATGTTTATGAGGGGAAATTGTTTTAATATGTATTTAAAATATGCTGAGCTTCAGTGGTGGTTTTACTCATCAGTGCTGTGTACCTGCACATGTCTCTAATATTATGACTTCATATTGAAGATGCATTGGACACAACATTAGAAACACCTCTTAATGTAAAACAGTCCAGCATCAGTCGGAAACACGAGCTCAGGAATTAAAGGTTGTAGTTTCTCCCCCGTGTGTGTGTGTGTGTGTGTGTGTGTGTGTGTCAGGTGGCCGGCTGAGGAGAAGCGCGAGGCTGACCAAAGTGACGAGCAGGTACGAGGCCTCCAACATGTTCGACGGCATCAGCACCAAGTAAGAAAATCCTCCTGACATGTGAGGTGATGGACGTGCAGTAAAAGCAGTGACATAGAAACTGAGATGAGTTCAGGTTATGATGCCATCAATGACACTTTGATTGTTAACCCTGAGACAGCCAAAGAAAGAAGCACACAGAACAACAGCTCTGTGTTTTATCGTCCCTGCTGGGATTCACGGATCTTTGATACATTAAAAGTCTGAAGTTTAACCTGAGGAGCTCAGAGTGATGTGATGAATGAGGCCACATGTGGCCGTCCGCCATGTTTGCACTGATCTTTATGCCACAAACCTGTACGATTGTGATAATACGGTAGATTGAATCGTGGTGACGTCCACGCTGTTCTCTCTGCAGCGCCGCCAGGTCGGTCCTGAACAGGATGGACAGCATGAAGAAGAAGAGGCGGCTCAGTAACAACAAGGAAGGAGTGAGTGAGCCGTTAGAGTGGATCAGTGATTATAAGTATTTATAAGTATTTATCCTGCCTGTTTGCACAAAGAAATGTCTCTCTGTTCAGTTCTCAGTTATTACAGGCAAAATCATTCCTCTGAACACGCTCAGGTAGAAGGACTGGACTGAAAATGAGTGAAAAAGAAAACCTTTTTCAGACTTTTGGCTCATTGGAAGGAAAATATAAAGAAACGAGGGGAGGGTCAACACAGTACTGTAATTAAAGAGCTCACAGATGCTGATCTGTATAAGCGAGGACTCAAACCAGACGCTGTGTCAGGTATTTTCTGCCACAAGTCAGAGGTCATCAAAGGTCACGACCCCGTTGACCAGGAGTGACATCGGCTCAAACAGTCTGCTCAGATGCAGACAGCTGTGCGCTGGTCACCAGCTGTTCTGGGGTCAGTGTGATCGTCTGTGATCGTCTCCATAATCACAAACAGTCTGAGTCTTTTTTTTTTCTTTAAGGATCAAATAGAAAACACTGAACAGAGGACATGTTTCCCTCACCGTAACCTTTTGGCATCATTACCCAGACTGCACTGCAACACAAACATCTAAGGCAGCTGCAGTGTTTATAAAGGCACACGCGTGTGTGCGCTTTGTGGCGTCACTGTTGCCGTGGAGCTGTGTCGTGTTTTGTTGTTAGGAGCTGTGTTTATGTTTTTACGCTGATAATCAACACCGAGAGTTTGTTTACATCCCGAGTCAGCTGTAAACCCTCAGCTGAGGCCGCCGTCTCGGTGGGCGCTGCCTCTCTTATCAGGTCTTTATGAGGGCGGTGGACCCGGCTGCACCCAGCCCCCCTCCCTCTGCTCGCGGCTTGTGGGGAGGGGGCAACGTCTATATCAGCTGGCACCATATTGGAAAGCAGCCGACAAGCACCAGCCCTTATTTTTGTGTTCACATGTTCATATTTCCTCCTCACACGGAGTTTCTCCTGCTCTGAATGAGTAAAACAGTGAGAGTCGTTGAGACGTTTGTAATCGGAGTGTGTGAAGTGTGGCGTGTGCTTTACATCCTGTCAGAGAACAACAGCGGGCTCACAGATCTCCTGTCCCAGCCGTGGATGATCACATCAGTCAGGTTTCTAATAATGAGTTTGTTGTATGTGCAGTAATCCCAGTGAACCAAAAGCTTGCTTGAAACTCTCAGTTTGGTCAAGTTTTCTTCTACTCATGGATCTGTGTAATGTCTGTGTAATCCTAAGGTGCACCTTAAAGGGGGAGGAGCTACAACACCTTGACAGAGGATGACCTGAGGGGCTGCAAGGCCCAGAATAATAAGGATTACTTTAAACTGCGTGTTATTCTAAGGCACTGTGGTCCAGTCTAATGTCAGTCCACCTATCATCACTTTGTAGCTCGTGGTTGGCCGCTAGCGGACATTCCAGGCTCTGGTTGCCGAGGTGACCATTTAACATATTTACCACACTGCCACATATCAATCAGTGATAACCTGCATCCTCATTAGGGGTCACGGTTACAACACAAACATGGAGCTGGAAACGAGCAGAACAGGTCGACTTTGAAAAGTGTCAGAGCTGTGACATCACACAGGCCCACAGCTCTGTGTCCAGAGTGGGAGTTTGTGTTTATATTAGCGGTTCTGAAATGTTCCTCAGTAACGAGTTAACTGATCTGTGAAATGTCCAAAAACAGTCCCATCCCTCGTTGTCACGTTGGTCACTTTAATCAGATGAAAAAATGCATTACTTAGATAAACACAGGGATGATTAACTGATCTTTACACACCTAATAACTGATACATTTGCAGAAGATCTACTCTAAAGCCCAGAGGAGTAAAACACCAGTCCCACTACGAGGAGAGCTCAGCGACAGCGAGGACAGCCGAGGTCAGTGCAGATGGTTAGGAGCAGAGGAATGATGACGAGAGGGAGACGTGGTGGTAAAAACGTCTTCTCTGGTGTCTCCAGGGGCGGGCTTTGACGAGGACAGCAGGAAGGCCGTAACAGCAGATGACGACAGCAACTGCAGCGTCGGCCACAACGTTGATGCCAAACTGAGCCGAGCCTCGTCGCTGTACCAAGGCCCGACCAGCGGTCAGTACGCCGCTCCAAACACGCCGTCTGTACATGCTGAGTAATACAATAAAAACCCTAAAAGACTACAAATCGGTGAACAACGTGTTCTTCAGGAGAAAAATAAAACCACACACTTGAAACTTACTGAAGCTCCAGCTCTGATGATTTTGTTTTCTCTGGTATCGATTAGACTTCCTGAGAGGAACCTTCCCGGTCAGCGCCTCCGGAGCGAACACGACCCGCAGAGCAGCCTTCAGGTCAGAGCGTGGACACGCCTTTCCTCTCTCCTTCAAATAAAGCAGGACACAGCTGAACGCTGAAGTATGATGTAGTCTGAAGCAGGTTAGCTGCACAGGCTAAACCCTCAAAAACTCAGGTTACACTTTTTCTGCATTCTTGTTTTTATTTTCCCTCACAAATGTTCCTGTATCCGTTTGATCCTGAGGGGCCACCATAGACTGATGTATAAACTGTGACATCACTGGCTTTTAAAACCTTTACAAACTTGCTTTTAAAGTCCTACGATTTCACCAAACTGGAGCTCAGCCCTGTTAGTGCTGTAACCTCAGCAGCCATGCTGTTGGTCAGCTGATGTCATTAAAAATGCTCCAGCAGCACAAACACAGTGCCGAGGTGGGTGATGTAAAATCACCGCCTTCACTACAGGAATAACAGAGATCTTATCATCATCACCAAAACTTCACCTGTTGGATGCTTCACCTTCATCCATCACACATCACACTCTCTGTTTCTTCCTGCAGACCCACTAAGAGCGCCTGGTCCAAACAATCTGATGAAGACTCTGATAATGAAGAGGAGGAGGCCCCTGACAGGTCAGAGACAGCCAATCTGATTGGATCATCAAACCACTTCCTGATACATCGTCCATCATCAATGCTTTTAACTGTGAAGCACGAGGCGTATGGAGTAGATTAGATGTGGATTGCTGCCTGTATTACTGAGACTTGTCTCCCGCTCTCAGCTGTCTCCCACTCAGCCTGCGTACCGGCAACCTTTTGGGAACCCGCAACGACAAGATGGCTGCAGGAGCGGGCCTGGCGGACATCGATCCCATGGCCATCGACCAATCTGTGAGATTAAACCTTAGATATGTTCTCCTGTGACCACGTGTTTTACACATGATTCACAGAAAAATCTTCTCATTGTGTTGTTTTGTTCTCCACCTGATCCTGTTATATCCTTCCTTCCTTCCTTCCTTCCTCAGGTGGGTTTTGACAGTATTGGGGGTCTGTCAGGTCACATCTCAGCTCTGAAGGAGATGGTCGTCTTCCCCCTTCTCTACCCTGAGGTCTTTGACAACTTCAAGATTCAGCCTCCCAGGTGACACACACACACACACACGCACACACACGTCAGGTATTCATGTCTTGTGGGGACATCTAATAGACGTCATGCGTTCCCTAGCCTCTTACCCTAACCTTAACCTAACTGTAACCCTGAGACTAAACTCACATTTTGAGTCTCAAAAATGCCTTCAAACTCTTTGGTACCAGAATTTTGGTCACCAAAGGTATAGTAAACTTTCTATATTTGGTCCCCACAAAGATATGAATACATGCGTGTGTACCCCAGATTATAAATATATAAAGAAACCTTCAGAGGTGAGTGATGGTTGATGCAGGGACATGATGAGTTTACCTTCTCACAAAGGTAAATGTGTGCTGTAGTAGTTACTGAGTCCTGCTGAGGCTGCAGCTCAGAGGAAACATGAGACTGAATGATGTGAGTGGGCAGAGGTCAAAGGTTGGACTTCATGTTTTTAAGACGGATTACACAGGATTACACAGTGAACACGCTCCACCTGCGTCTCTCTGCAGAGGGTGTCTGTTTTACGGCCCTCCCGGGACGGGGAAGACGCTGGTTGCACGGGCGTTGGCCAACGAGTGTAGCCACGGCAACAGGAAGGTGTCCTTCTTCATGAGGAAGGGAGCCGACGTCCTCAGCAAGTGGGTGGGCGAGTCAGAGCGGCAGCTGCGGCTGCTGTTTGAGCAGGTAAACGTTCACCTGAGTCATACTGAAGCATGAAATATGATTTGAGTGAGTTTAATGAGTCTGAGCAGAGAGAAAGCTGCTTCTCTGAGCACAGACACTGTGACCTAGATCTGCACATACATGTGTTTGTGTCAGCAACACTTTAATACTCTGACAGTACTTATTGTGTCTGCTGTGTTAGAAACTTTGAAATCAAACTCATTGAACAAACCCTGTGAATTTAAATTCATTTAATTCATCGTGAACAGGTTTAAAACGAGTGCGTGCGTGTTTCTGTGTGCGTGCGTGTTTCTGTGTGTGTGTGTGTGTGCGCGCGCGCGCGTGTTTCTGTGTGCGTGCGTGTGTGCGTGCGTGTGTGTGTGCGTGCGTGTTTCTGTGTGCGTGCGTGTTTCTGTGTGCGTGCGTGTTTCTGTGTGCGTGCGTGTTTCTGTGTGTGTGTGTGTGTGTGTGTGCGCGTGTGTGCGCGTGTGTTTGTGTGCGTGCGTGTTTCTGTGTGCGTGCGTGTTTCTGTGTGCGTGCGTGTTTCTGTGTGTGCGCGTGTGTTTGTGTGCGTGCGTGTTTCTGTGTGCGTGCGTGTTTCTGTGTGTGTGTGTGTGTGCGCGTGTTTCTGTGTGTGCGCGTGTTTCTGTGTGTGCGCGTGTTTCTGTGTGTGTGCGTGTTTCTGTGTGTGTGCGTGTGTTTCTCTGTTTCTGTGTGTGTGTGTGTGCGCGTGTTTCTCTGTTTCTGTGTGTGTGTGTGTGCGCGTGTTTCTGTGTGTGTGCGTGTTTCTGTGTGTGTGCGTGTTTCTGTGTGTGTGCGTGTGTTTCTCTGTTTCTGTGTGTGTGTGTGTGCGCGTGTTTCTGTGTGTGTGCGTGTTTCTGTGTGTGTGCGTGTGTTTCTCTGTTTCTGTGTGTGTGTGTGTGTGCGTGTTTCTGTGTGTGTGCGTGTTTCTGTGTGTGTGCGTGTTTCTGTGTGTGTGCGTGTGTTTCTCTGTTTCTGTGTGTGTGTGTGTGCGCGTGTTTCTGTGTGTGCGCGTGTTTCTGTGTGTGTGCGTGTTTCTGTGTGTGTGCGTGTGTTTCTCTGTTTCTGTGTGTGTGTGTGTGCGCGTGTTTCTGTGTGTGTGCGTGTGTTTCTCTGTTTCGGTGTGTTTCTGTGTGTGCGTGTGTGTTTCTCTGTGTGTGTGTGTTTCTCTGTGCGCGCGTGTTTCTGTGTGTGTGTGTGTGTGTGTGTGTGTGTGTGTGTGTGCGTGTGTTTCTGTGTGTGTGTGTGCGTGTTTCTGTGTGTGTGTGTGTGTGTGTGTGTGTGTGTGTGGTCCTCAGGCGTATCGGATGCGTCCGTCCATCATCTTCTTCGATGAGATCGACGGTCTGGCTCCGGTCCGATCCAGCAGGCAGGACCAGATCCACAGGTCAGTTTCAGCTTCTCCACACGTGTCACCTCAGTGGTGTCAGAGTTTGAGATCCAGTGTAACGGGTCAGAGGCGCCGACGCCGCTGACACCGCTGTAGATTAGTAATAATCTGTTTGTAAACGTTTGTAAAATTATTCCTGACACAAAGGAAACGTGTGCCAGACTAAATAAACGGAAATCCTCGCAGCTCCATCGTGTCGACGCTCCTCGCTCTGATGGACGGGCTCGACAGTCGAGGGGAGGTCGTCGTGATCGGAGCCACAAACCGGCTCGACTCCATCGACCCTGCGCTGCGGCGGCCCGGGCGCTTTGACCGCGAGTTCCTGTTCGGCCTTCCCGACAGAGAGGTGACTCTTTACTTTATTAGATTATATATATTTTAAGCTGCATCCATAATCTGTGCAGCATCAATGTGGGCTGGTGTTAAAAAATCTAACAGCACGGTTGTGATGAAGGGAAGTGATTGTTTCAGGATCAGGATGTAAACGTGTTTGTTTCTGCTGTAAAGTTTTACCGTGGGAGTCTGAGGCCGCCTCTGCTGGACATCAGAGGAACTGCAGCAGGGACCTTAATTTAGGTGTGTGTGTGTGCGTGTGTGTGTGTGCGTGTTTCAGGCTCGTAAAGACATTCTGAAGATCCACACTCGGCAGTGGAAACCTCCTCCGTCTGAAGACTTTCTCGATGAACTGTCAGAAAAATGTGTCGGTGAGAAAAATGGCAGCAGCTTTTTTTGTCTCAGGAAAATGTAGTTATTTTTTCATTGGTAACCTGACTTCCTGAGCCTCCGTCGCTCTCAGGTTACTGCGGCGCTGATATCAGGGCGGTGTGCACCGAGGCGGCATTGTGCGCTCTGCGCCGACGCTACCCGCAGATCTACGGCACGTCCCAGAAGCTCCTGCTGGACGTCTCCTCCATCGCCGTCAGCAGCTGTGACTTTGCAGCAGCCCTGAAGAAGATGTCGCCCGCCTCGCACCGCTCTGCCGCCTCCCCGGCCAAACCGCTGTCCCCTGTGGTCCACCTGCTTCTAGGCGGCGCCCTGCAAGAAATCCTCAATGCCCTGCAGAGGATGTTTCCACACGCTGAGGAGGGCATGAAGAGGAAGAGGGAGCCAGGTGAGCCAGAGGCCAAAGTTCTGCTGTGTCTACACATCACTTCCTGTTTACAAACTTCCTGTTTCCTGTGTCAGACCTGACCTCGGGTATCGTCGATGACACTCTGATGTTTGACGAAGACGAGGGCCCCAGCATCTCCAAACCCTCCAAGAACAAAACCTTCCTGCACTTCTTCAGGTGAGCCTTTATCCACACCTGAGGGCGTGACTATGAAGTGAATCACCATGGTAACAGAAGCCGAGTCTAAAGCTGTGTCAAAGCGCCACATTTTCACTGATTCCTGTGATCCGAGGTTAGATTCTGTGTGTTAAAGTGCAGTAAAGGTGCCGCGGCAAACACTGCGTTGCAGTATCGCAGGTATGATTTATACGTGTACGTGATTTATGTGTTCAGCTGGTCATGTAGAAAGCAGGGATGGTCTCTATAAACACTGCATGCTCTCATCGATTATCTCCCCCACGCTGCATTCTCTGATCCTCTCCCCCGACCTCCTGTAGGAGTGCCGTCAAACAGCCGACGTCTCACCGCCCCAGGATCTTGCTGGCAGGTCGTCCTGGCGCTGGTCAAACCTCCCACCTGGCCCCCGCCATCCTGCACGCTTTGGAGCGTTTCACCGTCCACAGCCTGGACTCAGCGGTGCTGTTTGGTGTCAGCAGCACCTCGCCAGAGGAAGCCTGTGCACAGGTGACTCCTCCAGACATGTGCATCTACAGGTCGACACGCATGTGCACACGAACATAAACACACTTCATAAAAACTTCATTTAATAATTGTAGAAGTGTTAACAGGCGGCTCTGTGGTGCTTTCTGACTCTGTAATGTTTTTAATTATTTAAAGCAGCCTGTCTATGCCGGACAGTCTCAGGATGTGAACTTTGACCTTTCCCCTGATCAGGTGTTCTGTGAGGCCAAGCGGACGTCTCCCAGCATCCTCTACATACCGCACATCCAGCAGTGGTGGGACACTGCGGGGCCGGCACTGAGGGCATCCTTCCTCAGCCTGCTGGGCAGCATCCCGTCCTTCTCTCCCATCCTCCTCCTCGCCACCTGCAGCGTGTCCTTTCAGCAGCTGGACCCAGAGGTGAGGACTGAAGCTTTATCTTTCCTTTGTCCCTCAGCTGTGTCCCTGTGCGTGGAGGTTTTACAGGTTTTTATCTTCGATGCTGTGCTGCTCCCAGATTCAGAGCCTGTTTCGGGAGGACTACGGGGAGGTCTACGTCCTCAGAGTTCCCACCCAGCAGGAGAGGACCAGCTTCTTCCAGGATCTCATTCTGAACCAGGCGGCTGAGGCCCCTCCCTCTAAGAGAAAAACATGTGTGTGACTCCGCCTTCATGCTGCGGTTGTTAAGCCCAGAGTGTAATAGATTGCTCACTCTTTCCTCCTCCTCCTCTCTCAGTATCTCAGGCAATGGAGGTCCTCCCCCTAGCTCCACCGCCGCCTCCTCGCAAAATGTCGGCGCCAGAGCACCTCCGCCTGGAGGAGCAGGAGGAGGACGTGCTGCGAGAGCTCCGTCTCTTCCTGCGAAACATCACCGAGCGCCTGTCTCTGGACCGCCGCTTCAAAGCCTTCACCAAACCGGTCGACATCGAGGAGGTGAGAGTTTGAGAGAAAGACACGCCGACATCTGCCGCTCAGTTTAAGGTCGTGAATAATTAAACAAACGGAATCGGATCAGTTCACGCCTTCCTCCCAGCTCCACGCCATACATGTTATTAAAAAAGCGTGCAGCAGATTCAGTGCAGGTTGATGAGGTCAGATGGCAAGACCAGACTCACGGGTCAGCAGTCATCTTAGCTGAGCCTGGTTCTGTCGGAGGTTTCTTCCTGTTAAAAGGGAGTTTTTCCTTCCCGCTGTCGCCACAGTGCTTGTTCATAGGAGGTCGTCTGACTGTGGGCTGTTCTGTTTTCTTTATATTATTGTAGGGTTTGTATCTTACCAGATAAAGCACCTTGAGGCAACTGCTGTTGTGATTTAGTGATATATAGATAAAACTAAATAGAATGCTGGAACAAATCCACACACTCAGCATTCACTAAATCAGATTTTAGTTTCCCATCAGCACGCGGAGCAAACGTCAGAAATGTTTACTACAATCATGAGTGGGTCAGACCGCAGCCACACGCCGACACCGTGCATGACATCATGATTCCCCTGTTTCCTGTTCTGACTGTTGATTGGCTCATTGGTGTCAGGGGAAGGCCAACCAGGGGTTTATAAAACGGAAACAACGCTGCCGCTCTCGCCTGTTCGATCTGTGAATCAGCCCAGAGTATTTATCTCTGCTGCCCCCGAGTGGCCAAACCAAACACCATCAGCAGAAACTCTCCTCCTTCCTCTCCTCCAGGTCCCCGACTATCTGATGGTGATTAAGAAGCCCATGGACCTCTCCACCCTGCTCACCAACATCGACGAGCACAAGTACGTCACCGTCGGCGAGTTCATGGCGGACGCTGACTTCATCTGGAAGAACGCTCTGGAGTACAACCCGGACAGCGACCCCATGGGTGAGACGATGTCACCCGTGACCGTTCTCTTAGTTTGTCCTCTGCCCCACAGTCTCCATCCTTTTCTTAAGTTTCTTCTTCTTCTGCTGTCTGTATGAGACAGACGGAGCAGGCGTCTCCAGGTGGAAACATTTCCACAATGGGCGGGGCTATAAGTTCAGCTGTTGGGTGAAAAAAAAAATCCTTTTCTGTTTGTCTGCGTCTGTTTGAGGAGAGACGAACTAAACAGAAGCAGTTTTCTCAGCTGGACTCACCTGCGGAGAGGTGATAAAAAAACCTGTTTGTTTTACTGTGTGTGTGTGTGTGTGTGTGTGTGTGTGTGTGTGTCAGATCGCAACATCCGTCACCGAGCGTGCGCCCTGAAGGACACGGTCCGCGCCATCATCAGAGACGAGCTGGACGAAGACTTCGAGAGAGTCTGCGAGGAGATCAGAGAGTCGCGCATCCACAGAGGTGAAACTCAGCCAGATGTTCACACCTCATCCAGCTGCTGCTAACAGTGTACGGTCAAACTTTATATTAAGACTTTTATTTTGGTGACAGCTCTGATAGCGGCCAACCCGCAGGAGGCCGATGGCGTCTGCAGCTCGGCGTTCACCAGAAACACTCTCCAACGTAAGTTCACCCCTGAACTGAAACAGCACAAATTTGTTTTATCTGGTGTTTTTAAAGAGGATCACGGGGGCGGCTCAGACTCTCTGCGCACTGTTAGTCACAGACGTCAGCAGCTGCTTGACAAAACTGTTAGAAATATGAGTGACGTGAGAGCAAACCAGCAGACATCACATCAGGTCTGATCACCGTCAGGGTCAGCGTGTTCACCAGTGAGCCGTCAACCACCCGTCAGGTTCTCCTCTGCCACTGTTAGCAGTGCTGATAAGCCCCGCCCCTACTTTTAATTGGTCCGTGAGAGAAGTGACAGTTGATGAGTGCACCAGTTTCACTTCCTGTTTCAGAGTCTGGACTCGCGTACCAAACATTAGGACATCAGGCTGCTCCAAAAATATTCTTCAGAAGTTCTCAAAACTCAGCTGCTTTCACAAAATGCCAAAAAGATGACATTTAAATCACAAAAACAGTCGATTTTATAAGATTGTAACCATCAAACTTTATAAAAACCTTAAGTAATGAATCAGTTTTAAAGTCGTCTGTCAGCCAGCGAGCTGATTCTCCTCGTCTGTGGATCTACAGAAATGTGATTTTTCTTTGGGATCGCCTCCTCAGAGCAGCTTTTAGATCAAATGAGAGTAAAACACAAGTCGTCATGTTAACGATGGATTCACAGACTCGCAGCAGGACTGAGGCTCCGGGTTCGTCTCACGCTGTGAAACGTCTGATGAACAGAAAGCTTGGCGCTTCTTTCGGCTGCTGCAACAAAAAGCTGCTTTTGAAAACGTCTCGGTGAAAACGAAAGCAGCGAGAGCAGGAAGCCACAGTGTTTGCTCTAACGTGAGAGCCGCAGGGCAGGCGAGGACAGGAAGCGGCAGAGAGGACGAGAAGTGACCTTTCTCTCTAATGACCTTTACTCTTCCTCCTCCCCACTCCACCCCCACTTCTGTTTTCCAGCTCATAAGAAGAAACGTTACAGACGGCCCCGAAAGTCTAAGTGGAGCACCGGCGTCATTAAGAAACCTAAGAAGAAGAAGAAGGAGGAGCCACCAGTCCCATCCTCCTCCTCCTCTTCCTCCTTCACCTCCCTCTCCTCCATGTCCAGTAAGTTCAGCTCTGAGTCGAGTGCGGAGGAGGTCAGAGCTGCTGGACGGCGAGCAGTGAACGGGTCTGCTGGTGCTGGCTCGTCCAGCCCATCAGAGAGCAGTGACGGCGGCCTGAGTGGGTTCCATCGCACCCCAAACCGCATCACGAGAGCCCACAACGGAGTCCTCACGAACGGGTATCAC
This sequence comes from Perissodus microlepis, assembly GCF_051167445.1. Lineage (NCBI taxonomy): Eukaryota > Metazoa > Chordata > Actinopteri > Cichliformes > Cichlidae > Perissodus > Perissodus microlepis. Next base: position 32,412,026 of record NC_140481.1, on the reverse strand, counting down.
CGCCACACCGAGCCGGTTCATCGCCAGCTGGCTGATGGCGTACCTGTAGGAGTGTGTCGAACCCGCTCATCAAAGACCCCCCCAGGCCCGGAGACCGTGCTGAACGGGCAGACCGCGGACAGCTTAGGTCTGTGCGCGTGAGCACGAGCAGTGCGAGCGCCTCGCTGTACTAACCCGACTCACTGGACCGCTTCAGAGCGCAGCCGCTGCCGATCGAGCTTCTACAGGCCGCCGCTTCACGCTACGAGGCTCCGCAGCGCTCCGGGCATCGAGCAGGAGGAGCGTCTGAGGTGTCAGAGCCGGCTGCTTTAGTCTGAATGAAACGCGCTGCAGGAGCGCTAACGCGAAGCTTCCACAGTGTGGCTCTGTGGTTCAGCACACACTGTAAATACCACACACACACACACACACAGCGGAGCTTTGCATCTGTAAATCTGATGGCTGCATCACGCCAATCAGACCTGACCTGTTAGCTTCCGCCTCCAGGTGTGAGAACACTGCAGTTCCTCTGACGTCGATCGATGGTGCAGAGTTTCAGAGTTAGTGACGGAGCTGCTCGCTGCTCTGAGTGGTGTTTTTAAAATTATCTGACCAATAACACGGCTGCTGTGTGTGTGTGTGTGTGTGTGTGTGTGTGTGTGTGTGTGTGTTGCAGCTTTCTAACAAATCAGAATATTAATCCCAAAGGAAATGATGTCTACCGTTAGCTGAAAACTCCAGTCATTTCTTTTTGCCATAACCTGGTTGATTTCAGCTGTGAAGGCATAGAGTTGGCTGTTTGTGGGAGGCACTGCAGGGTAATGCCCTCTTCCTCTGCTTGTCTTCCTCCTCAGAGAAGAGCAAACAGTCTGAGTCGAGGGCCAACAAGGCGGCTTTGGAGCAGATGTTGAGTCGGGACAGGCCGGAGCAGCAGGAAGAAACTCCACCGCTGATCGTCGATCGCAGCAAACTGAAGGTGAGTCTCAGCTCGCCTCTTTAAGGGGCTCAGAGTGAATAAAACGTGACGCTGTGTTCATTAGAGTCAGCGTTCATCAGTGAGCACATCCTGGATCAGCGTGAAGAGAATAACCTTCACACTGTACTCAGTGTGACCGTAAACCCATCAACGCAGAGTTAACAAGGTCACAGACACAGCTGGAGCCCCCTGCTGGCTGCAGATATAACTGCAGATTTACATCTCCAGCTTCGTTTCACTCTTCATACCTGGATGGTCCGTCTGAGTTTACATACAGAGTGAAGTATACTTGACAAACATGAGGAACAAGAAGCTGCGGCTGTCCTGCTTTACCGGTCAGACGCCTTGAGTTTGTCCTTTTACGATGAGGAGGAAGCTCTTCATCGTCTCCGTCTGCTCTCAGCGAGTCGTCAGGAAGCTGAACATGAAGGAATCTGCTCACGTCTGACTGGAGGAAGCCGTCTGCTCACATCTTCAGTCTGCAGCACCAACGGTTGAAGAGCTGCTTTCAGACCGGAAACAAACAGGAAGTCGCACAGCATCCCCTCCCCCACCCCAGCAGCCAGTAATGAATAAAAGCTGCTCACAGGTCTGAAAGCAGTGGCCGTGGGCCCCACGGGCCTCTGCGGGCACCACCTCAAACCGGTTTCTGTTTTCCAGGAGCTCCTGAGGAGAGCCGTGGCAAAGACGGATGGCGCCGAGGTGGAGCCACTGGAGAAGCTTTACGCCCGGCTCGCTCAGTGCATCTACCGACACAGAGACAACTGCAACAAGTCAGAGCTGCTGCAGGTACGACGCCCACAGAGACCCAGAGGGCGCTGTGCTCATGTGACCTCAGTATAAATAACTGATTACAGTAGCTACTTTATCAGGTACGAGCCTCCAGCCTGCAGCGCACAGACACCATCAGCACATTTTCAGTTTTCTCACTTTTGTTTTCCAGGAAATGAAGACAGAAATCGATCGATTCTCCTGACCGCCAGCAGCTCGACTTCAATAAACCTCAGTGTTCAAACAATCGCGTCGTTCATTCGTCAGGAATCGTTCAGTTTCTCCTCTCAGGTGTGCTTTATCGCGCAGTGCTTTTCAAACAGTAATACCATGTTTATCTCCATGCTGTTTATCTGATGTCGCTTTAATAAAGTCTCTGTGAGCGTGAATGAAGCCGCCGTCTCTGTTTCCTGTTCAGCTGACCGCTGAAAGCCTGCACATGTGACTCCAGCACGAAACCACAGAATAAAACCGTGAAAACATGCAGCTGGGGTCACAGGCCTCAGCTGCCTCAGCTGCATGTTTCACTCTGAAACAAAGCTGTAGACCAGGGTGTCAAACACGAGGCCCGCGGCCCTGAAACAGCCGCCGATCGGGCCGGCCGAGGGGTGTTTGTGCCCGAACACAGAGTCAGTCAGATGTGAAGGTTCGAGCTCCAGAAACAGAAGAGTTGACAGAAATGCAGATGCTGGGAAACGTTAGTATCTGAGTGTTTACAGAGAGCTGGAAACAGTTTCAAGGATTTCAGACTCAAAGAGCTTCTTTCAGTTTCTCACATGAATCCGTTAGTATTAAATAAAATAAATGATATTAGTGATTTGTAAGTAAGGCTAGAGTTCAGTGTGTGAGTTCAGTTTATGATGGTGGATTTTTCTCTCCTGTGTGTGTGATGGTACTTTTACTCTGAAAGTCGGAGCGCAGCCATGCGACGTAACCACAAAGGCTCTGCTCGTGCCCTCCATGCTCATATATGTGTGTGTATATTTAAAAAATAAAAAATAATTAATTAATGTCACACACTGACCTCAGCACGCTGACAGACGCTTCCGCTTTACGGAGGTTTCTTCAAAATAAAGTCTTTTTATACATTGTTAGTGGTGGTTTGTCGATGCCACGATGAGCGGAGTGTGCTGATAAGTGATCATCATTAGCTTTCATTTAAATATATTTTCTTAGTTTCCTTTCATCTACATTGCGCTTACACGTACTTTTATTTTGACTGAACACATCCCAGAATATGAAACGCTGTAAAACAAACTTATTGTTTTTACTTGGAAGAAAACACCATCCAGGGCTGGAGCCTGTCCCGGCTACCGCAGGGCGAGAGGCGGGGTGCACCTGGACGGGTAACCAGGCTGTCAGGGGGCTAACACAGACGACCATTCACCCACACAGTCCACGTAGAATCACCAGGTATCCTAAACGCTTTGGACTGTGAGAGGAAGCCGGAGTACCTGGAGATAACCTCCACACAGAAAAGCCCTGAGGATTCAAACCCACATCCTAAACATTATTACACTAACTGAAATTTAAAATAAAAAATAACAAAGGATCATTTTTAAATGAAATATTTCTAATACTATTAGTAATTTGTAAGAACAGCACCGCAGGTTGTAGGTTTTGTGAGATGTAATTTAACGTATTTAAATGGGTTTCGTTGCTGTGGTTGTTGACTTCAACTACAGTTACAGTTACCCACACAGTTCATGTTATTGGCGTTTCTCGTGTTTGCGTTGGTGGTCTTATTGTGAAAAGCTCAAACCGGATACATTTCTCGGCCGTTGCTCGCTTGTAGTGGCGGTATGAAAAATGGCCATCGTCAGATTCGGTGAACTATCGGACCCTTTTCACTTAAACGGTCCGTCTCATTAACAAAGCGCGACAGCGAGCAATGCGAATCGGAGCGGCGACCGGCCCAAACCGGAGCTAGCCGGCGGTAGTTAGCATGTTCCCCGGCCGCTGGAGCGGCTCTGTGTCCGGCTGAAGCAGATGGGAGCCGCGGTGAAATCGAGCAAAAGGCGGAAGACTGCGTATCAACAGACACGGCTACAGCTAACTGTTCGCTCCGACATGCAGGAAAACGGAAACCGACAGTGCAGGTAAACACGCCCGGGCTTTTAGCGGGCTGCTAGCGGCGTCAGCTGGAGCCTGCTGCCCGCTGCAAGGAGCGGAGCGTCGGCTAGCACAGCGCGGAGCGGCGGGGCTAGCTAACGTTAGCGGGAGGATGTTCAGTGAGGACAGGGGAGATATTCGTGGAGCTCTAACATGTTTACGTGTGTGCTGGGCAGGAAGTACACCGAGTACGAACCGAGCCCCCACACCGCCGAGGCAAGGTACTGAGTACTGCAATCAGTGCTGAGCAGAAGTATCAGAAGTACCTTCCCTGCAGGAAATGTATCTCTGACTGAAGTAGTACTGGTAACGGTTTGTAAACCGGTCCCCAAACTAAGGCCTGGGCCCCTCTGAAGGGTCACCAGGGATCATACGATGATTAATAAGAAAACAAAGGAGGACTCTGGACTAATCAATGATCCCGATCTGAAGCTATCAGCTGTTTACAGCTGTTTCAAAGGAATAAAGCACAGACTTAATTAAGTAGAGGCTACGGTCAAAGTAGGGCAGCAACAAGTGCAAATATTTACCTCAGAAATGCAGTACAGCAGCAGTATAAGATTAGGATATACTGCAGTAAAAGTTTATTTAGGTCTGCCAGGGTGCACAGTAGCAAAGTTACACTGGCTTTGGTGGAAAACTGCTTTCATTCTTTTATATCTCCCTGATGTCTCACAGTGAGCTGTAGGGTTAGTGGTCAGAGTTGTTACTCGTGGAAAGGATCCTGTGATCATCCCCCACACTGGCACTGTTTTAATTATGTTGTTGTTGTTTTGTTTACAGTATTTAAAATCATGTGTGGTTTTCTGCATACTCTGCGTTATTGCCCCTAAATCCACGGCTCAAAGGAAAATGAAATCTTTAGGGGCACCATGTTTCTGCCCAAACAAAGTCAGGCAGCTAGGAGCCTGACATAAACAAACAGAAGAAGAAGCCATCAGCTGACACTGACTCAGGCTCCTCCCCTTTCACCGATGTTAGTAAAAAACGAATTAAACCAAAACTGGGACTATTGGCAACTTCTGATTTTATTAACAGTTAATAAACAAAACTGTAGAAAGCAGCTGAGGAGACAGACCCAACCAAGACTGCTTCAACACCTCTGAGTTTGTTTGTGTACGGGGACGGCGGGTTAATTAAGTGGTAATAGAAACACAGTCACGTGGTCAGTAACACCTGATATGTAATATGACAGAATAATGATAAAGACTTTAGGAGTTAAATTGATCATCTAAGGGATCCTGCTGTCATACACCAAAGCTGTTTGTAGCTGTAGTTATGAAGGTTTATGCGACTAAACTATTTAACTCTCATACATTTGCTGTTTATGGCCAAAATATCCGTTTAAGTAATTATTGCTGTCATCAGTGTAAGCCAAAGCCTCGTTGGATTATATAATCCAGCAGTTTGCAAAGTGGGACAGACCATGTCAGCATAGGCTGGCCGTACTTTTCACCATAGCTTACAGGACAATGTGCTGCCCTCTGGTGGCGTCTTCCTGACCTGCAACTCGGAGCAACAGAAAGATTATTTGTTGTTGTTTTTTGTGTGTGTGTCTGTTTTTTTTTTTGTATCCTCTGAGAATCAGACTGATTTCTGCGGCGTGACACTGTTTGTGTTGCCCTCGTTGCCCTGTGGCTACCATGAGCAGCTGCTCTTCTGAGACAGGCTAGTTAACTAGTCAGAGCTGCGGAATAACGAGCTGTCGCCCTCCACCTTTGCTGTAAAAGGACATATTTTTGTATGATGTGTTAACAAATGGATCGTTGAGTTTACGATACTGAGCGTGGTCGTGATCAAGCAATCATAGGAAGGATTCACTGATGGTGCTGGAAGAGTTTAATAACTGTGATTTGATCAGCATGAACTTGTTTCAGCATTTACAGCATAATAACTGCACAGTTCATCTAAAACATGTGACTTCACTGTATACAAAGCCTCTGAAAGACAAGAGCGATGAAGGTGGAGCGACCCGTACGTGATAATTTAACCCTTTAAGACCTACCATAGAACCAAGTCCGCCAGAGCTTACTTTATATTTTTACATGCTGTGGTGCCATTTTTGGGAGCATTTCAAGTTGCTATACATCAATACAACTGTTATAGCCCAAATTCTAATAATATGTATGCATTAAGTCCATAGTAACTACATAAATTGCAAAAAAGTGCAATAAACTACAAAAAAATTGGAAATCGTTTTTGTTTTTTTTACATATATTTCTACTTGGAGAAATTTAAGAGGCTTATCCCTCAAAACTTTAAATACAAAAAAGTTGCAAAAAATAGTTTACAACAACAGGAAATTTATTTTGAGTGTCTTCATAGTTTTATTTTTGAGATACACCAATTTTTATATACTGCAGGAAAAACGAAAAACAATCCTATGATGCAAATTTGCAAAGAAAACAGCATCAAAATAAACTATTTCCAGCAGTGCAATTTGAGTTCTAAGCATCCCAGCAGCTATTCAGAAAAGCATAAAGTCAAACATGACTTATAAAAACACCAGTACAGGTTTTTAAGGCCTACAAGTAAAAAAAACTACATTTTCCGCGAAAATGACGTCACTTCCGGTTTCGGGGAAGTAATGGCGGACATGCGATAGTGCTTTTTATGCAGTTTTTGCAAAGCTTTATGTGGAAGGAAACCGTGACCTCGGACAAGCTGATGGCATAAGATGAAAGTACAACTCCTCCGGTTTCATATGCAAAAAAAATGACTGCGCTAGCTTACGTGGTTCCGGTTCTACAGGGATTTAAAAATAGTTACGCAAAACGGAGCGTGCCCGCTCCGACCGGCTTTAAAGGGTTAACTGCTGATGTGTGATCTTAAAGAACAGGTGGCGTGATCGTGGGGATGTGCTCTGAGTAATGATGCATTTCTGTGCCACAGGGTTTAAAGACAGCGAAGGGAACATTTCGACTGGTGACCTCCTCCTTTATGGAGCCACGACAGGACGGCTTGAACTGAGTCGGCTCCAACACTCGGCTGAACGCGGCGCTCACCCAAACTCAGGATGGCGAGCAGGAGGAAGTCCACCATCCCCTGCATGGTTCCTCCCCGAGAAACTGGGGACTCGGACCAGGAGATGGAGGATGTAACAGGCGCGGCGGATCCAGAGGACAGCAACGGCGCGGCAACCGTCTCCTCGGAGGCTTCCGGCCTGCTGGAGGAGCGAGGAGAGGAGGCCAACGGCAGGCGTGACGTCGCGGTGTCGGACCCCTACCTGGACTTGAATGCAGCGGAGGGAGGCTACGAGTGCAAATACTGCAGCTTCCAAACGTCGGAGCTCAACCTGTTCACCATGCACGTGGACACGGAGCATCCTGACGTCGTCCTCAACACCTCCTATGTCTGCATGGAGTGTGACTACCACACCAAGAGGTACCACGCTCACACCACCTGACAGGAAGTGCGTTTATTTAAAAAGAAATATGAAAGATTAAGAGCCAAAACGGTCCAGATCCAGGCCCTGAAGGCAGGTTAGAGTAACTGATAACACCCAACACACCAACACGTGTCAAAGTTCATCATCTTCAGACAGAAAAACACCAACAGAGCGATTCTGGCTCCACTCGTCCATTTTTAATGTTTCATTTTTAAACCTCCTGTAAATGCACAGCAGCAGTCCTTGTCCCAGCAAGCAGAAGGAAACAAAACTTTCATTCACTTACTTAAAAAAACACACAAACACAGCAGAAAGAGCGATTTTTAATCTCAACAAAGAGACGATTTTAAAAATCACTGTTTTAATCCCTAATTTCAGGGCTGAAAACTGCTACTCAGTGACTTTTACGGCAAGTGTCAGGATGTAAAAATGATCTGTAACTGAGCATCAGCACTGTGGACTTTACCATAGTTTGAGTTCTAAATCTCCTTTTTTTGCGTTATTTACCCATGATCCTCTGCTTCCAGCTACGACACGCTGCTGGCCCACAACGCTCGGCTGCACCCGGGCGAGGACAACTTCACGCGGACGATGGTGAAGCGCAACAACGAGACCATCTTCCAGCAGACGGTGAACGACCTGACCTTCGACGGCAGCTTCGTCAAAGTGGAGGAGGACGAGGCGGAGGAGACGGCGCGCAGAGGCATCGCCTTCAGCAAGACGCCCATCATGAGGAACAAGAGCCGAGCTGAGCCCAAGAAGTTCACCGCCGCGCACAAGATGGCCGTCGACGATGTCATCAAAGTGGAAAGCGACGACGAGGATGACGACAAGGAGCCGCCTGCGCTGTCGCCCGCGCCGACGGCCCCCGCTGCCGTCGGCCCTCGCCTCATCCCCGTCACCGCGCCGCTGCAGGTCCAGGCCGTGCCGCAGAGCATCGTGGTGAACAGCCCCAACGTGCTGCAGATCAAAGGCGGGGCCTCCCCCGCTGGTGGCGGCGTGCTGCCTCCGGGGACGCTGGCGCAGGTTCTGTCAGCCCTGCAGAGCCAGCAGAACAGCACGCAGACGCAGCTCCTCATCCCCATCAGCAGCATCCCCACCTACAACGCAGCCATGGACAACAACGTCCTGCTGGTCAGCGCCTACAACAGGTAAGCACACCTGAGGGGCGCCGCACACGTGTAACCGCCCACTGATTTTAGCTTTTGGTATATTTAATCACTGTCAGACAGTTGGCTTGCTCTTATTTTGAAAGGCCAGCTGTCGCTCATGCTTTATCTTATTTTACTGCACTTTTCTGTGCACCTGATGATATGAAAAAGCAGCCGACCCGCCCGGTTCCTGCACCCGCATTTACTGCATCAGTCACAGCTGGATGGAGGCTGGGTGGTAGCACAGACGGGTGGAGGTTACTGCTTTGCTCCACGAGCACACAGACGTGTTTCTCGGTGTGTAATCCCGCTGCCGTTTCAGTGTGTGTGCTTTTTGTGTCGCAGGTTTCCGTATCCCTCGGTGTCGGAGATCGTGGGCCTTTCGTCACAGACCAAGTTCAGCGAGGAGCAGATCAAAGTCTGGTTTTCTGCTCAGAGGCTCAAACACGGAGTCAGCTGGACGCCGGAGGAGGTGGGTTCTTCAGCAGACACTCACACACGCAGACTGACCGGCTGCAGTTAAACTTCCCGTCACGTCTGATGTTGTTCCGGTTACCACGCGAGAGTCTAATTTGATCAAATATCCTGAGTTTGTGTGTGAGCAGCAGCAGGTCCCACAGCTCTGAAAGGCCACCAGAAGCTTCAAACTGAAAGTGGATTTTGCAGCAGAGGCTGTTCAGCAGTTTGTTTCAACGTGTCGCTGATGCTGCGTCTCCGGGTCCATCTGCAGTCAGCGTCAGCGACACGTTTCCTTCACAGTTTACAGATGACTCCTGGTAAAAGGAAGAATCTGCTCCTATGTCAGATTTACTCTCAGAGAAAAACATCAGGAAACATTATTGTGCTGTTGAGTGTCACACTGTGCGAGTAGAAACTAGTTAATTAACTTTTGTTTTGAAAAACTTCTTCCTGGGTCATTAAAAAAAGTGCTTGAGCACAAACGTGGTCCAGTTAAGAACTGCAGTTATGAGTGTTTATTAACTGCTGCCAGACTCGTCAGGTCGCTTTATAAAACAGGTTTTTATAGGCCGTCACCGCCTCACCGATCACGTGACTCCCGGTCAGATTTTGTTGTGGCTGATGATGATGATTGTGGTTCAGTTTCCTGACAGGAAGTCGTTTTGGTTGTTTCGTAGATGTAGAATAAGTCTGTGGCTCTGAGGAAGCCTGAGGCAGGAACTTGAGCAGTTCTGAGAAACATCTTCACTGCAGCATCTAAACAATAACTCCCACAACTTTAATAACTTTTGAAAGTCGGTGATGTCACACCTTACCTTTGACCTCCTACTGCTCCTCTCTGCAGGTGGAGGAGGCGCGGAGGAAGAAGTTTAACGGCACAGTGCAGACCATCCCTCAGACCATCACCGTCATCCCCGCTAACATCGCCGCCACTGCGAACGGCCTGCAGAACATCTTCCAGACGTGTCAGATCGTCGGTCAGCCGGGCCTCGTCCTCACTCAGGTGGCCGGGAACAGCGGCGCGGTCCCCGTCGCCTCTCCCATCACGCTGACGGTCGCGGGCGTCCCCGGCAGCCAGCCCAAAGCCGCCGAGCCGTCCACGTCCGAATCGAACGCCGAGATGTCGTCTTCGTCGGCCGGCGTGTCGCTCGGTCTGGACTCGACCACAAGCAAGCCGAAGAAGTCCAAAGAGCAGCTGGCAGAGCTGAAGGCGAGCTACGGCCGGCGGCAGTTCGCCACCGAGGCGGAGATCTCGCGCCTCATGCAGGTCACCAAACTCTCCAAGCGAGCGATAAAGAAGTGGTTCAGCGACACGCGCTACAACCAGAGGAACTCCAAGGACCACCACAGCCTGCTGCTGACGCAGGCCACGCCTGGCAGAGCCGCGGCCGGCGGCGGCGGCCGAGGAGGAAGGAGCAGCGGCGGTAGCATCAGCATCAACGATAGCAACAACAGCGACAACACCTCCACCATCGTCATCGACTCCAGCGACGACGCCAGCGACTCCTCGCCGACCTCGGCCGGCGCTCCGGGCTCAGCCGGGTCCTCCAGCGACCTCCGCATTAAATTCCGCCACGCCTTCCCCGACTTCACGCCGCAGAAGTTCAAGGAAAAGACTCCGGAGCAGCTGCTCGTGCTGGAGGCCAGCTTCCAGAAGTTGGACACGCCCTCAGACGAGGAGCTGAGCCGGCTGCGGGCAGAGACGAAGCTGACGAGGCGCGAGGTAGACGCCTGGTTCACGGAGAGGAGGAAAATGCCGTCGGCGGGTCAGTCGAAGGACAGCGACGCAGAGGGAGACGACGAGAAGGCGAAACCGGCCACCGCGCCTTCGCCCTCGGCTCAGGAACGACAGGGCACGCCGCCCATCAGCAGGAAGTTGGTGAAGAAGACGCCGGAGCAGCTACACATCCTGAAGAAGGCCTTCGTCCACTCGCAGTGGCCGACGCCCGAGGAGTACGACCAGATGGCGAAGGAGAGCGGGCTGCCGAGGACGTACATCGTAAACTGGTTCGGAGACACGCGCTACGCCTGCAAGAACAGCAACCTGAAGTGGTACTACCTCTACCAGAGCGGGAAGGTGCGCACGCAGGAAACCTTTTTTGTGATGTAACACAAACGCCACGCTTCATCTCCTGGTAACATCTGACGTTTTTTTTCTTGTTCCAGGTGGACGAGGCGTTGAACGGCGGCGCAAAGAGCCAGAAGAAGTCAAGGAAGCGTTTCCGTGGTTGGTCCAGGAGGACGCGCCGGCCGTATCCCTGCAAGCGCTCTCCACAGGGCGGCGACGGTGCCATCAAGGTGCGTTTTTAGAAATAAAAGCAAGAAATTCCTACTCGGCTGGCCATCGTTGGGCGAGAGGCGGTACAACAGCCTGTCTCTGAACTGCTGGAGAGCAGCTGGAGAACTCGAGTATTCAGCTGGATTTTAGCAGGTCGTCTGCCAACCAGGTCGCTGGTTCGATCCCCGGATCCTCCACATTTCACAGTCCAGCCTCTCCTGGACTCATTGTGTAGCAAATGTGAGGATTATAAGTGACTGACTGAAGGTGATCTTTGTTCCTCCTGCAGGTGAAGTCCGGTAAGGCTTTTCTGAAGGAGTACTACCTCAAGCACCGAGCCCTGAGCGAGAAGGACCTGGACGAGCTGGTGGCAAAGTCCAGCATGAGCTACGAGCAGGTCAGAGACTGGTTCTCCAAGACCGCCAGGAGGGCGGAGGAGGGCACGGAGCTCTTCAGCGATGAGGAGGGGGAGGAAGAGGACGAGGAAGAGGAGGAGGAGGCGACGGCAGAGCACGCAGACAGCGAGGGAGAGATGGAGGTGAAAGAACAAGGAGAGGAGGCATCGGACGACGACTGCGTGGAGGAAGACAAGAAGGACGCAGAAGAGGAGGAGGAGGATGAAGAGATCCAGGAGGGATCTGAAGGTGTCAGCCAATCACAGCCTCAGGCAGAAGAGCAGACGTGAGCAGACAGGTGAGCAATGTTTTCAGTTTTATTCCTTTTTTATTTCCAGAGATTCAGCAGAAACTAAAACCAGGAAAATTACCGCAGTTTGCAGACGCGTGAGTCGACGAGCAGGTAGAAGCAGTTTCTGTTTCATGAAACCTTTTGTTCTTCACTCACACTCAGTCGACCCAACTACAGATAAGAAACAGATAAGAACCACAGCCTGTCAGCACAGGAGGAGCTGCCTGATATTACAGCTCCTGATTGGTCGAATTTGCTCTCTGCAGGGACATGTGCTGCAGTACTGCTTCTACCAGCTTTGCCTCCTGACTTCAAATAGACTGAACTTTATTCATATAATAGTCGTTAACAGGAGACAGACTACATGGCCCGGTCTTTAACACTGCAGCTGTGCCACAGATTTGATGTTTGCTCCACTTTGCAGTGGTTGTTCAGGAGATTTCCATGTTTCTGTGATTTAGTGAAGTTTGATTTCTGAGCTTTGAACTGAATCCAGTGCACAGTCAGTGTGTACAGCGCCGACCCTCCTGTGGGTCCCTGTAGTCAGTGCACAGTCAGTGTGTACAGCGCCGACCCTCCTGTGGGTCCCTGTAGTCAGTGCACAGTCAGTGTGTACAGCGCCGACCCTCCTGTGGGTCCCTGTAGTCAGTGCACAGTCAGTGTGTACAGCGCCGACCCTCCTGTGGGTCCCTGTAGTCAGTGCACAGTCAGTGTGTACAGCGCCGACCCTCCTGTGGGTCCCTGTAGTCAGTGCGCCGTAGGCACGTCCATGATTCTGATTGGTCAGATGCTGCAAACTTGGCCTCGGGTGAAGGTGCTGTTAACCATCTCACCAAACACGGGGCTGACTTCCTGAGTCACCTCCATGTGACGCTGTTGGGATAACAAGCTGAATCCTGAATGAACCGGCGTGTTTCTCCGTAGTTACCTGCCTCTCTTCTCCCCACCTGTCCTTCCTCAGGTTTATCGTTGCTCCCCCCGCGCAGAGATGACAGAGGATGTGGTGTTTCTCAGTTGGTGGTTCGGGACCCAAAGATGGCCGCGGTAAGGTCAGATGGACATTCGCTTGTCGAGCGGTGGGTTGGAGCCTCGGAGGCTTTGGGTCGCGGTGCAGCTGAGAATCGCCGCGATGGAGGACGGAGCGTGTGGATTTAGTCTGCCGGGGACTGAACGGCGCTGCGATTCAACTCTGCTCCTGTACAAACGACAAGCTTTTACTCTGACAGCGACTCGGCTTTTACTCAGATTTTCATACAGAACTAAAAAGAAATCAGCGTTTGTATAAAGACAGAAGTCCAGGACATTTCTCAGAGGTCAGACCTCGCATGGTTTTCTCTTTATTAAAAGGACTTTTTTCAGAATAACGGAGGAACCGCCGGACGTTTTTTCCGGAGGGATCGTCCTCCGGCCCGGAAACACTCGGCTCCTCTGAAGACGAGGTTTTTAAAACCGCTCCGATAAGTCGGATCAGTGCCATTCTGTTTCTACGATTGTTTAAATAAAGACAAACGCAGCGCTGGAAAGAGACCCACAGCAGACCTTTTGTATTTTTCCAGGTGATTTCTTAAAGTCTGAACAACATAAAACATAATGGAAGCTGAATCTGTTTTTGTTTTCAGGCGTTCGGGTTCAGTTTCAACATCATTTCAGTTTGAACCAAAACAACCAGAGAACACGTGACGCACCGTTAACGGGAAAATCCACTTTAAAACTCAGAGCGTGGTCAGTTTTACCCTCTGCAGGGTAACGAGCACGCCTCGACATAAACAGATTTTTGATTCTCGCTGTTGTTTACTTGTCTGTGCCGATGGAAACGTTTAACCGCTGGTTTGAAGCTTCTAATCAAACTACCTGCATCGCGACTGCACCGCTCACACCACCAGCATCCACGGATGGTGTTCGACGGATGCAGGTCCAGAGGGTTTCAGCCTCAGGTGGGTCTCGCTCATAGATCCCAGGATGCTGGAGAAGCGATCCCGTTTGATCCTGGTTACAGAGCGCTGCGCCAGCTGGTCCTCCTGTGGTTCTCAAATATTCCTGACACTCCGGGCTGGGAGTGAGAAGCCGCTCCAAGTTTGTCTGCAGGAACGGGACGGCTTGTCTGTCAGTTTTCCAGATGCTCTGCGTTCCCTGACCCCTGCTGACGGGCTGCGAGTGGTGACCGCAGGTCGGTCGCCTCCTGACCGCCCTGAAAGGAGGCAGCCGAGGTGGCTCGGACTCCCGAACACCTATCAGAGGTGTGTCCAACCAGGAGGAGATCCCGGGGCTGGCCAGGACACACTGGAGAGGTAACAGGTAAACAGCTGTGATCCAGCTCAGCGCTCGGACAGAACAGGGACATCACCGGACGTGTCACAGAGCAAAAACTAAAAGTTCAGATGGAAGTGGATTTTTCCTTTAACGCTGTGCGGACACCGACTCGCTGCTCGGATTATTTTTTCTGGGTTTTTTGAAAAAATAATCTGAACTTTAAAAACCGATGAAGTTGAGAGACGTTTGAACCCGAGCGCCTCCTCCTCGTCTCCTCGTCCAAAAAGCAAACACACACAGGCAGGTGCGCTCTACTTCAGGAAACAGGCAACTTTACCTCAGTCGGTTAAGCTACAAACTCGGCAAGATTGTGACATTTACACTCGACGACAGGTTTCTCCTTTATTGTATGCATGAAAATAATTATGTCTTTCAGACGGCGTTCGCCACCAAAGGCAGCGAGTCGCTTCAAAGAGGAACAGCAGAAGAAGACATAGTTATTACTGCGTTTATTAGCTCAAATACGGGTGAACTAGTTAAACGAGATCTTTCAGGTTTCCTCGAATTAAAGATGATATTTTAGGGACAATAAACCACCAGGCTCAGTTCTTACGGGAGCTTTTTAACTTTTCATATGGGGGGAAAAAAGCTTTTATTTTGCTTTTCTGTGCTCTTCCTGTGGTGAGGGAACCTCGTAGGTCTCTGATAGGATATGCAACCATCAAGGAACAATCAGCAGGTGGAGGTGGGCAGTAAAATCTTCTCTGTAACCTTTCAACCACTCGTCCTCTTCTTCTTTAAATCGCTTTAATAGTCGACGGTTTTTAGTAGTTAATTTATTTATTATATCTGGACTTTCATGGATCTTTTTTTGTCTGCAAGCAAAAAATAAAAAGTGAAAAAACGAGTTTGTTTTCCTGTTTCATGTTTGTGTGAACGCGTTTTATCTTCATGTTCCAAATACAGTCGAGTCTTTGTAAAATCAGGATTTTGTGCCTCTGAACAAACTTATAAAGATGTAAACGATCAAAAAAATGTCTCGAGTAAATAAAACTGACAGCGTGTTGGTGTTACTGAAGGTTAAAAAACCGGCAAATTTAGCGGAAACGAGGAATAAAAAAGGAAAAACACTCGGAAATTTAAGAAAATCTCAGAAAGATGTGAGTGGGTCCTGGATGCTCATGTTTACTGACAGCATCTTACTGCACTTTTAGTTTTTAGTGTAGTTTTATTTAACTGCATTTTCAGATATTGTTCTCAAATTATGTCTGAAACTGTAACTGCTGTAATTTACCTTTAAATTTAAAAAAGGAGTTTTTCTCCATAAATCCTTCAAACATTTGATGTTTTTTAGAAATCATTTACAATAGATGGCAAACTCCGGTCTTTCAGCATCTTTACTCCGGCCCGCGGGTCACCTCGGTGTCTCGGGCGCAGTGTTGGCTCCTCGGCCCGATGAGGACATAAAGACCCTAAAATAAAGACGAAAGCTACATTTTGACGTCATGTTTTTATCAGATGTTAAAACTAAGACCTGTTGTAACGTTTAAAGACACACACAGCTTTGTTGTCTTTCTCTCTCATAACCACTAAAAAACAAACTCTGGGTTTGGGTGTTTTCACACCGGCTCCCAGGGCTCATTTAAAACCGCACTGGTGCTTCTGAAGGTCCTTCGTGGCCTCGCTGATGTCACCGTAATGCACCAGCTGGAGGCTGAAACCTGAAGGCAGGGCTGTTGGAGGTGGAGCCCCCGAGGCTCAGGATCGACCTGCCCAAGGGACGTCGAGGCGTCTGAAAGGCGCTCTGATCTTATTTCAGGTTTTTCTCTTTAGTTTTGTTCTGCTGTGAAACAGGAAGGCGTCGGTGAGCTGAAGCCTGCAGACGTGAACCGCGGGCTGAGCAGCTCAGGTTTATCAGACCACCTTTAATGAAACATCCTCTAAACTCTGGTGGAAACACATGCAGATGTGCAATCAGCAGTAACATGTGAGGCTGCTGGATTTCTCTTAAATTCCTGAAACCACCAGCAGGTGTCGCACTGGCACCGGCGCTGCTGTGACAGCTCAGAGTGACTGATGTAGAGACTTCAGCAGGACGACACCGAGGCGTTCGTTTCAGATTAACGACGTGCTCGTCGGCCCTGGATGTGAGTCTCACCTGACCCCCTCCTCAGAGTCAGCTGATTGTTGTTTTTTTTAGTTTTCTGACAATTCGCTGAAAAAAACCTGTTATAAACTACTGTGGAGTCACATGATGCAGCAGCTTTGCTGGTCCTTGTAGCTGCTGTGGTCTGAAGCTGATTCTTGATGCCGTGCGCTCCAGCGTTACAGACGCTCCTCCAAACTGGGCCTTTTTAATGTTCGTGAGGTTCGGACAGATCAAACTGACACAGGCTGAAGTGTGCTGGTGGCCACCGGTGGGTTTTTGGTGATTCCCAGTGTTACCAGCTGGAGATGACTGGAGCTTTATGACGTGGTGTGTTGTCCTTTCGGAAGCAGCCGGGCAGTGTTTCCCGGTGGTCTGTGTCCAGTTTTGTTGAGTCTGTATGAGCTGTAGCCTCAGTTTCCTGCTCTGAGCCGACAGGAGCGTCGCCGCTGTGGTCTTCTGCTGCTGTAGCTCATCCGCTTCCATATTGGACACGTGGTGCACGGAGAGATGCTCTTGTGCAGGCCTCGATTGTCTCCTCTGACCTCGATAAGACAGATATGACGCTTACTGGATATTGTACACTCTAATCCCAGTAAATGAGTTGCTGTCATGTGATTGGCTGATTAGATATCTGTGTTGACAGTCGGTTAAGTGACCTGTGCGAGCACACGTGTATATTTACTTTGAGCTTTACGATATCTGTGTCTGTCTGCGTCCAAAAAGATTCATTTCCAGCGTTCTCTGATTGTTCCTTCTTTAACTTGCGGCGCTGTTTTCCCTCCTCGCTGAACCGCCTCAATTATTCGAGGTATTCAGCGCCGCCACCAAAAACACCGCCACCATAGAAACCATCAGCACCATAGAAACCAGCCGAACCAGTCCTGGGAACACGCTGTTCTCCTCCAGATATTCAAACCACTGTATTCTCCTCTACATCTTCGCTTTAGCCCTCATCGCTCGGCGTTTCAGCGCCTTTCAGAAAACATCTTTGCTTACACTCGGTCCGGGTTCGGTGTGAATTTGTGCCACATTTTTGGGAGCCATGATGGGGCATTTTGGCTCGTCTGTGTGGTTAAAGGGGGGCTTGTCCTTGCGCTGCCGCTGCTTTCCAGCAGATGGCGGTGTGAGCTCAGCCACCCGCCCCTCTCTAACCTCTACTGTAAATCATGTAAAGCTGGCCGGGTTGGGTAATACACCATTTGTTCACAGATCTGGGTTTTATCCAGCCTTCCTGGAAGTTCACTGGCTCCGTTTCCCCCTCTCCTTAATTTCCCAGATTTTTTTGGCCTCTGTTTTTAACTCGAGCTTCGGGGAGAAAAGGCTGATTCATGTCCTGCCTTCACAGCGCTGAGCTTGGCCCCATTTTGTGGCGTCGGGTCTCCCTCAAAAACACCAGTTACATGCCGCACATGGTCTGGCAGAGGCCTCGGTGAAAACACGAGCCGACCGCCGAGGAGGAACCTCGCAGGGAGATAAAAGTTCACTCGGAGCGGGAAGAGTTAACCTACAGGAGACCCGTCTGAACCAGGGGTGGGACCTGCTCCCCTCCTAATCGGGGCAGAGAGAAAGGGATGAAGGGGGAGGAGGAAGGGGGCAGTGGGAGGAGGAGGGGCGAGGAAGAGAAAATTGGAGTCGACGCGAGTGGTGTGACGGGCCGAGCAGAGGCCGTGTGAGGACAGCCGAGAACCCTTTCACTACTGACCTACTTCCACGCACGTGTTTGAATCTATAGCGCCGCCGACGGGGCTAAACCTCCCGTTTAATGCTCCGTCTCTGGAGCACACTCTGAAAAACACCGGTCCTGCTTCCCACCGCGTTAGCTTCACACACGAGCACGTAGAGCGTGCAGGGCCCTTTTAGAGCTGAGGCTTTCTGAGGCTGACAGCCTCCGCGGAGGAAGCCAAGCAGGCATTAAAAGTTAGCTGAATTCATTATGAACAGCTCCTCTTTGCACTGCTGCAAACACACAACTCCCACCAATGAGTGCAACACTAACGGAGACGCACACGCGCGTCAGGCACGATCATGGGTGTCACTGCTACTGGGGTCATTAGTACAAAAAAAGTAATCTATTACTACTAGTACTTTTATCAAAAGTAATGCATCATCTACCGAATGAGTTGCTAGAGAAAGTAATTTGTTACTTTTACTCAGTACTTTTGTGTTCAAACTTTCCTTTTTGCTAAAGCATATAGTTGTGACTGGACCAGGTGACCCTGAATCCTCCCTTAGTTATGCTGCAATAGACGTAGGCTGCCGGGGGATTCCCATGATGCACTGGGTGTTTCTTCTTCACTCACTATGTGTTAATACACCTCTGTACGTGTATAACCCCAACTAGTCACAGCTGGAGGTTTCTTCCTGTTAAAAGGGAGTTTTTCCTTCCTACTGTTGCCAAGTGCTTGCTCACCTTGTATGAAGAACCTCGAGGTGACGGCTCTCGCATCAGCTGATCGGAGCAGAAGTGCGCATGCAGAAAGAGACCCGGTGTGCAGATAACTGAAGAGCTTTGTGACTCATTACATTACTGTATTACTGAAAAATGTAATGTGATTACAGTAATGTGTTACTTTGGAACATGTTACACCAAACATGTTTGACAGAGTTTGGACCTCGGAAACGGTTTCCTGATGATTTTATGTGTAAATCGCTCGGTGTCCTCAGCCTGCTCAGTCACGTCCTCTGGACACGAACCACGAAACGAGTTAAACTAACGTTTTTTCCTCGGCTCTCCGGAGGATAAATCCCCGCGTTTATTTTATGGTGAAAGTCAGAAACCAACGGCTGCTTATTGGTGAGCATTCTGTCAGTCAGAAGTCGTCAGCCAATGAGGATGCAGTGCGCCTCGGAGTGCGGTCAGACCAAAAGGGCCAAAGTGCAGGTGTGAGCAGGTGACGTCACTGCGGCTCCGTGGTTACGGGGAAACCTCTGAGAGGAAACGGCGTCCGGTGTGAGGATGGTTACCGTTTCCGCACGTCGGAGGTTTCAGTGAGATTCAGCTCACGTTAGCATGAAATCATGTGACGGCGTCAGAAAGGCTGTTTTGGTCAGAGGTTTGGGTTTAATGAAGTTGCAGATCACAAAAACACTTCCTGTATTCATCAGAGTTCGGGAACCCTCGGTCCCTTACTGAACCCTTCATGAGACGTTTTTAGAGTGCAGGCGTCCCGCTCGTGTTCCTCTGCTTTTTTTCCCCCTCGCTTTCTTTTTTCAGCCGCTTACGCAGCAAAGAGCGAGCGAGCATGAGGAGATATAGAGTAAGAGAGAGGGGGAGGGGGGTGAAGCTGTCTGGTGCTGATGTGGGTCATTCTGAGGACATCTCTCCTCGCTTTACCCCGTCGCTCTCTCCATCGCTCTTCCTATACCCCTCCACAGACCCCTCCCATCGCGGCTTGTGCCCGTGGTCGCTGCCTGCTCGCTGCATCGCCCTACATATCCACACGCCTGGCTGCACGCAAACGGATCGCTCGGCCCCGGCAGCTTATTCATCCGTTCATTCGTTCGTGCGTCCCCTCGTTTGTATCGTGAGGACGAGATGGATCCCAACTGTGCGTCTGACAGAGAGGAGCTGAAAAACGAGGCCGCGTGCCGACTCGCCGTAGATCCACATGTAACGCAGCAAACAGCTTGAGGCCCACAAACTCTGCAGATCCAAATCTGTAGGAGCGGCCAGAGCAGTCCAGACCCAACGAGACCCAACGGGTCAGAGAGGACCGGCGGTGCTTTTCTCATCGCGTCATATTGATGTTCCTACGGTAACAACACCAAGGAGAGCATCCACAGACGGGCCGGGGGGTGAAAACAGTCAAATACAGACCAGTGCGACCCCCCTCGGTGTTGATCACCAGGTCACCGAGCCGCTGACCCTCGTGTTACTGTTTCAATCATTTCTCTCTCACAAACTTCAAAGTCCTCTGAGGTTTTAGTTTCACCTGTGGTGTCAAATATAAAGAGAAATATTTTCACCTGCACACGGCAGCTTGTAGAGGGTAGAGCAGCCGCTTGATCTGAAACAACAGATTTAATCTCCACATTTTGTTTGGCCTTTTTCAGCTTATTTCACCGACACAGCGAAGGAAGGACAGGAGAGCAGGTGCAGGGAGAGAAGGGGGAAGACCTGCGGCAAAGGACTCGAACCCAGGCCGGCCTCTGTCAGCCGTATGGCATGTGGTCGCCCGCCCAACGCACTGAGCTAAACCTGCGCCAGTCTCCACATTTAAGCTTTATTCTCAGACCAAACAGCGTTTTTGTTCTTAATACTCTTTCGAACATATCCGATATGACACCAAAGTAAAGGCTGACTCGTTATGTTTAGACTGTTCGGTCTTTAAAGTCGTGGTTTGGTTTTATGGCCTTTTGATTTTATTCATTTTCCCCCCAAAATAAAAGTTGAGGCCTAAACTTTGTCCAAAGTCAATAAAGGAACAAATTTCAGCCTAAAGGTGGAGGAACGAGTCCCACCCCTGCCCTCCTGTAACGTCTTCAGCATCTACACAGACAATCACTGTGAAAACTTTGTTTAACTGGAGTTCCTCTAAACTCTGAGGAGAAGGCGGGACAGGGGGAGGGGTTTGTTTCCACGAACATGTGCATGACGATGACCTCATGCGATCCGCTGACCTCAGAGTGTAACTTAGCCTCCCTCTGCTGCGTCTGTGAGCGTGATACGTACGACTCTGAGTCCAGGTGGCAGCTGTCCTGTATTTATTCGTCATTCTAAGCTGTCGGTCTATTTTTTCAGTGGCGATCTCTCATAAACGGAGAAGTCAGTATCCACGCTAACACGCTGGCTGGCAACCTGCTAACAGTCATCGCACCTCTCATTATATCCATTCAATCAGAAAAAACGGCACAAACAGCGTTTCTCTCCACTCCTCTATTAACTGTCAGAGCTCCTCCCCCTCCTCCCCCATAATCCCTCCAACATGAGAATAAATAATTCACCGCTGTCGGCTCGCAGACGCGTCACTGCAGCTTTTTGTGTTTTCTCCTCCCTGGATTCCTGAAGTTTACAGCCTGCACGTGCGAGCCGAGCGCTGAGCCTTTAAATACGACATCAGAAGGAACGCTGCTTAAAATTCATCCAGGATTTTCCTTCAATTACACATAATTTAATTATACATCATTTTTTCAATAGGAACACACGATAATAACTCATTAAACCGCAGTCATAAAAGGAGGGGATCGCTATCTGTCCGGCACACTGCACTTCATTTACTGGCAGCTCTTATCAGGGTCCCTACAAGTGTTTTAATAATATTGATAAGGACTATAAGTAGCCCCTAAAAGCAAACAAGTCCATTCTCTCTGATGATTATGTTCAGACCCGGCAAACATCGATCCTATCTTCCATGTTAGAGCTGGTGAAAAAAGACGCAGACAAACAGGTCTGGTCACATTCGTTTTCTCAACTGCACATCTGGCTCAGGGCCGCTGGGGGGGTGGAGCCCGGTAAAGGCTTGATTGACTAGGCTCCACCCACTGCTGGTGGTTCATGGGTGATTCAAGTTGGCCAAACAGTCACAAAGAGAACAAGCTAAGTCTAACAGTAAGGTCCAACGTGAAGATACGATCCTTAGAAATGCGGTTCATTCAGACTATGATGCGTCTGAGGCTTGAAGCAGGTTAGAGAGACAAACCGTGCTGAGCAGAAACTTTAGATGCTGACCCTCGGAGTGGCTGTAACCTCGGTTTGGTCGCAGGTTTTTCAGCCCTGAGGTTTTCCGCTGGATCTCCTGGATTCACAAACTTCTGACGACTCAAAAAATCAGAATCAGAAGACTTTATTTATCCCCAAGGGACAATTAACAAAAACAAAGAAGCTGGAATTAGAAACAAAACAAACACACACATTTCGACCCACCCAGATACTTCGAGGGCCTAAATAAATCCTGTCAGTAACTCTGAAAGTGTTTATAGCAGGCTTTGTTAAATATAGCAGTTATTTTAAAGGCTAATCAGCTGATTCTGATTCAGGTGGGATTCAGACTCAAACATCTCAGATTCTCTTGGCTGAAGTCTGAATCAGGTTTTAGACTTCCTGCCTTACTGGACCTTTCTTCCTACTTCCTGTGCTCATGTGTCTACATATTGTTTGGTTTTTTGGGAATTGACAGTTGAAGTTGTGCCAATGGAGTAGTGTGGACAGCTGCAGTGAACTTCTTAGAAGTTTATGTCGAGGGTTTTTTCCCCAACAGAACAAAAACCTGTGAAACCTTTAAAACATCAAAGGGAAAAACAAACTGCACACCTGACCTGTTGCTTCAGGGTCCTTTTCTTATCCATCTAACTGATGCAGACGTGATCGCATTTCAGGTTTATGACGCTGACAGAGACGAGCAGAGAGGCGACGGCTGCGACAGTCCAGACACCGTGCAGACACCATTTAGATGCAGATAAACAAAAGTGGTGTTGTTCATTTCTTTAAAAACAGGCTTCTGGTAACACCAGTCTGCATCTGATCACAGCCGCTTCATAACCACATTAGTTACCAAATATTTTTTGTATGAAACAAACACGAAACAGATAAACTGGACCTCTGTTCTCCGTCTGCGGATCAGATTGTGCGGTCTGGTTTTGGGGTCATAACCCTCCAAACCCGCATTTAAACATGAAGGACATACATGGATATTGACACCTTTTCTTCACTGAAGTTTCACAACCATGACACACGTCTGGGTTTGGTGGGATTAGTGAGCACTGTCGGTGGTTTATATGTCTCCTCCAACTTTGAATGAAAGAAAAACGGCTGAAATCGGGTTAAAAAGGCGCCGTTGTGCTGACCTTTAAAAATCTGAAAACTTTTTTGAAAAAAAAAAAAAAACAACACCCTTCACTCATCAAAGCAGAGGAAACAGTTTGTATCCCGCCGCAGTGAAATATAGTCCCTCCAGCCCGCCGCGCTTCCCTGGCTCTGTTCTCAGATAATCCCTTTAACATGAGAACATTTGCCGCGGCCTCCCCTCACCCAGCCGCCCCTCCCTGAATTAACTGATGGCCGCCTGTCCCGGATGCCTCAGCTCTGACAGATTGCTTGGCTGGACCGCCGTGTCCTCAGAAGACCCCTGACAGGCTGAAGTCTGGCCTTCGGTGAATGCTTACAGGGAGAGACAAATATCCAGCACTCACTGATTCTTTGTTTGAATTGAGCTCAAGACTGAACTGCATTTACTTTACTGCACGCTGGTATTAAAACTGTCTAAACCCAAATCAAGAGTCAGCCGGCTTCATGTGTAATGCACGCTGACCCTCTGAGACCGACCTGAAGCGCTGATTTATTCTGGTTACACCCAGGAACTCTAAGCTCACAGAAAATGTTCAAGACGAACCCAAACCACGCATAATTAGCAGAACACACAACACTGGGGCTGCATGTATAAACTATGTGTACTTTAAAAAACTTATATACGTCTTTTCCCAGCAAGAGCCTGAAGAATGAAGCCAGAAACCGCAGAGTCTCCGATGTCCACCAGAGGCCACTCCGAAAGTGAATCCATGGGTGAATAATAATTAGCATGAGCTGCATGCTAAAAGGGTTGGCATAATAAGCAAATGCTTCAGCTAATACCTTTTGATTAGCCTTGTCTTGTGCTTTCTTGCTTTGTGGTAGATCTTTATTCTGTATTCACTGAGACATTTGAATGCTAATCAGTAAATCAATAGTCAATACTCAATCGCAGTAGGTGCGACTTTGGCCAGAACGGGCTAGGACAATGGTCCAGTCTGTCCGACTGGATGGTTTTGCAGCGTGAAAGGACTCAGTTTGGATTTTTCATGGAGGTTTTGGCCTGTAACAGCAGTCCTGGACGCCTGTTGCGATAAGTTGGACTTTTTCCTGGAGGGTGGTGGATTTCGCCAGGACTGATGTTGTTCTGCATCATCAGGTGGTGCCCTCCAGCTCATGCTGAAGTGGTTCACAGCCGAGTGTGAAGCAGCCTTCACCTTCAAGTCTGAGGCTGTGGTCCTCAGCCAGAATGTTAACTCTGGGTCAATGATGAGCTTCCGCCCCAAGTGGAGAAAGGTAGTATCTCTGGGTCTTATTCACGAGAGAGGGCAGCGAGAGATTCACAGACAGATTGGGACGGTGTCTGCAGTCCATCGTGGTAAAGAAAGAGCTGAGCAAATACATGAAGCTATCGATTTACTGGTCAATCTATGTTCCTACCCTCATCTATAGTATGGCGCAAGTTTTGATAGCGACTGAAAGAACGAGAATGCAAATACAAGCAACAGAAATGAGCTTTATCCGAAGGCTGGCTGACCTGTCCCTTAGAGATAGGGTGAGGAGTTCAGTCATTCGAGAGGGTCTCAGAGTAGACCCGCTACTCCTCCACATCGAAAGGAGGCAGTTGAGGTGTTTAGGCATGACGATGGGTCTCCTGGCTCTGTCTTGCTTGTGATGAATAGATTACATTTTGCATCAGGAAGCATCATAAACCGAACACGACACAGCAAATAGCAGTCAGAGTCTCCAACATTACCTCCGTCAGAGGTGGTGGAAGTGTCCTCTGAGGACTGCATGGCTGGGTTGTTGGAGCATCAGCTTCAGGATGCCCTGTGACTGATTGGCCACCTGTCCCGGATGTAACCCCACCTCTCGATCTGTGACAGCTGGGATAGGCTCCAACCACCTTGGACTGGATCCGCAGAAGAAGATGGACAGATGGGCAGTTTCTGGGTTTGGCGAAGTGTTTAAGCAGCAGCTGGATCCAGAGTTCAGCTTTTAAGATATTTGTTAGCAGTCAGTTTAGCTGCGTCTCCCTGAGCCTGGTTCTGCCCAGGGTTTCTTCCTTTTAAAAGGGAGCTTTTTCTTCCTACTGTTGCCAAGTGGTTGGTCATAGGGGGTCGTCTGATTGTTGTGGGTTTTCTCTGTATTACTGTAGGGTAATACGAGATAAGTCTGTTGTGAATTGGTGGTATAGAAAAAAACACACCTAAAAAAACCTAAAATATGATTTCATAAATCACATTTCCACTTACTGTGTACTATTTCTAAGAAACTCTGCAACCCAAGGACAGCACTGCATAAACAAGCATATTTGCTCCCAAAAGCATCGCTGACGCACAAAACTGGTGAAACCCGATGAACTCTCAGAAACAGACAAACAGCACTTTGCCAAATTCTGCTTCAAATCACACAAAATTATGTGAAAGGTCAGAAACACGAGACAGACGTCATATTCTGGCCTCCTCACTCACCGAGTCTCCTAAAACCGGACGAGTTGGTTATTCACTTGCTGTCAGGCCCACCAGAGATAATTGAAGTTTATTGGTTCATTTTACTTCTGTATTTGTCAGCTTGTGTTTATAAATGGGCAGTGCTTAATTGCAGTTCCATGTTAGCTGCCTAATCTGCTGCCTCTTTGTCTTCTGGAAGCACATAATAAAAACATCGAGCCCCTCCCAAGCATCGCTTTCTGTGCATGGCATTGGCAGAACTAAACCCAATATTATTATATTTGCGCCTGCAAGCACGAAGTCGACTGTTTTCTGCTGCAGTTTTACTTTTTAATACATCATCTGTTCACCGCAGTCACTCGGTGCAGTTATTTATGAGACCAGAACAAACCCTGAACGTCTCGCGCTCTCAGACAGATTTTTATCTCAAACCTGAAGACAAAAAAGTCGCCCTCACGTCGAGGTGTTTCCAAGTCTGACCCCGATGCTTCTTATTGGCTGCTGCACAAACAAACTGCACCAAGAAGCAAAGCGAACCAAGCTCCTTTTAACCAGACGGAGCAGGTCCGGTGTGAGCCTCCCTCAGACTCTGTTGTCCTGGTTCGATTCCTGTGACAGAACCACAGTCGAGAGACGCTTCCACGAAATCAGTGTAGACGAAGGCTGATGTGTGTCTCATAGTCTGAACGCAGCCACGCTCCGAGAATTCAACCTTAATTAAACGACAGTATGGTGGCGTCAACTGATTTAACATGTGAATGAAGCTTTTGCTGATGTCACAAAACGTCTAATGTAAGCATTCAAACTACGACACGTGTGACCTGGATATGAAACAGTTATTCTGTTTTTCTCTTCTTCTGTTTTTATGTCTGTGAATTTAAGATCAGCGCCGTTACTGAAGCCGACTTTTTCTGTTGCACGATTTTGAGAAATTTCAGCTGCAGCGAAGTCAGATAGAGGTCAAACTGAGGACATGTGTGACTGCAGAAACGCAGGAGATGTAGCTGTGTGTGTGTGTGCGCGCGTGTGTGTGTGCGCGCATGTGTGTGTGCGCGCATGTGTGTGTGTGCGCATGTGTGTGTGCGCGCATGTGTGTGTGCGCGCATGTGTGTGTGCGCGCATGTGTGTGTGCGTGCATGTGTGTGTGAGATAAATCTGCTTCCAGAGTCCCGCTGTAAACAGAAAGCTGCTCCTCATGATGGGAATCAGAACTTTAAGGATGAAGGCTGGGTTGATGCGAGGGTAAAGTTGAGGGTAAGAGTGTGTGTGTGTGTGTGTGTGTGTGTGTGGCAGAAAGCCGGCCTGTGTGACAGGTCTTCCCAGGATACCAGGCAGCCGGCTGAATGTACACACCGCCTCATGTTCTCTGACGCTCTCACGTTTGAGCGAACAAACACACTCCGGCTCGGCACGTGTGCGCTCGCCCAGGGTATATGACCTCCATTTAATAAAAAAAGAAAAGAAAACATAAATACACTCCTCGGCGGGTGAGTCACCTGGTCAGGAGAGACCTTATATACTCTCACTCCTGTTTGTTCATGGCTTTAAAACCATCCGCTCACCAACTCCCAGTTTCAGGTCAGTGCGTCGGGAAACCTAAACACACGCCGGCCAACACGTATGCACGGATGCAGGCGGGGGGGGGCGGGGGGGGGGGGCACGCATGAGTGCACAAACACACTCTGAGCCTCCACTGAGGAAAAAACGCCTCTGAGCGTCCTCAGGTGACCCCACATATGCTGCTTCTGCACGGTGGCTTTAAATAGAAACGCTTCCATCTCAGGGAGCGACCGGCCCGACTGACACCTCCAACACCG
Source organism: Perissodus microlepis (assembly GCF_051167445.1). Classification (NCBI taxonomy): domain Eukaryota; kingdom Metazoa; phylum Chordata; class Actinopteri; order Cichliformes; family Cichlidae; genus Perissodus; species Perissodus microlepis. Next base: position 32,384,832 of record NC_140481.1, on the reverse strand, counting down.
ACTGGTTGATTCACTAACCCGGTGAATGCAGCGTGACCTCTGCCGGACAGCTGCTGAAGCGGGGAAGACAAAGAATCAACCTGGAAATACATGTGGGAGGAGCCAACATCTGGATTCAGCAGGAGATCAAAGGGAAACTGCTTTTCCTCACTTCCTGTCATGCTCCAGTGATGGCTGCTCCTACTAAACACGTCCATAAACTCAAATAATGAGGTCTGCGTATGTTTAACAATCCCTGAAGCTCCTCTTCGATCATTCCTGCATCTGCGAATTAAGAAAATATTCTGTGACCTGTGAGGCTGCTTCACTCAGACTGTAACACAGACCTGCATCGCTCACCGAGTCCAAGCTCAGCCGGTATTTATTATTTATGAACACATTTCTGTATATACGCAGTGCTTCCCACACGGACTTTAACCATCCACAGTAGAAAAGATGGACATTAGCTTCAGGGTCGGGAAGTGACGCCTACGTGGAGCTGCACTCTCTCTGATGACCATCAGGGGGCGATACCTGCAGCTACAGAAGGACCTCTGGCCCTGACCTCTGGAAGCGCTGTGAGTCACCAGCTGTTCGTGTTTCTCTGTGATTTCACAGTCTGAGTTCAAAACACCGACGTGACAACAGGAAAATGCTCGGAGCTGTTTAACCAATGAGTGACACCGCAGCAGCTACATCCACCCTTCAGGCTCTGGACACCTACATATATTACCCATTACTGCATCACTGTTTAGACAGTGAACATCTCTGCTTTGTGCCATTACATGATTTACTGATCTCCAAAATAATTTCTTTAGAAAATATGTAAACAAGCTGATCAGACAACATAGCCCCACAGAACAGCCAATCAGATCTGATTTAGGAAGTGAGACACACTTAGCTAGTTACAGCTGCGCTCCATGAATCTGAGGACAGTTAGTTTGTAACAGCTGATCACCGAGTTTCCAGATGCGCTCTGAGGGTTTGGACCAATCAAAGGTTGGGGAGACGAGTCAACAACCATCAGCTGAGAAAAGTGTGAAGACCCCACAACGAGTGGTTGCTGGAGGTGGTTGGCTCTCGCTAGCGTGAAATCTGAGCTTCATCTTTTAGGTTTTGTGCTCGGTGAAGTTGGTGAGAGCGCTGCTCAAACCCAAAGACCTGGCAGGCGTTTTTTTAATTATGCGAGACATCTTTGAGCTGCCATCAGCAACCAGAGGAAAGAGCTCAGGGTCGAGTTTGACTGTAAAAATCAATCTGGACCAACGCCCTGCTGAAGCTAACGTTAGCGGCCGCTGCTCACTGTTGATGCAGCGAGGCTCTGGGCAGCGAGCGCACACGTCACACCTGTGCTTTCACTTGCACTGAGATAACTGCACAGTACTTCAAACAGTCAGCGAAGCTCTCATTATTACATTTCTGTTCAGAAAGCCAATAAACACACGGAGAAATGTTAAGTCTAATTGTTGAATGTGTCATTGTGTTTCTTAAATTTGTAAACTCTGAGTTCAATCTATAGGATCAAGACATTCCTTTGATCCTGACCACCTCTGCAGCCACTCGGTGCTGGGGGAGGTTTTATTGCAGATACATCCGATCTGACAGATCTGTTCTTGTGTTGTTGCTTCCTGCTTTTATGACCCTTTTGGTGAGCAGGAAGTCATGCATACACACACACACACACACACACACACACATAGTGCCTTGTCTTAGAACCACTGGGGGGTTTACGGTGGGAGGTGCTTTTGCTGTGATGTGTTTTGTGTGAACTGTTTTCCCAATAAAAGGCAGCAAGCGGAGGCCGTCGTCGGGGTCAGTCTGCGGTAGGATTCAGAGTGCTCGCTGAGGCACCGGCGGGGCCTCCCTTGATGTTCGCCTTGTTTGTGTCGTTAACGGGAATACGTTTCTAAACTAGCGGGGCTTGTGGAAACACAGACCCAACAGAAAGTTTCCAAACACACGTTTAAGTGTTTAGCGTGTTGGCAGAAGTGCGACCGCACAGAAACGTGTCGGCTGTATTTCACTCATCGAAATTCACAAAGTGTAGGACCCGTCACCGCCGCTCAAACGCCACCGCATTACCGCCACCGCATTACTGCCTTTGTCTAATTGATGCAGTCGAGGACGCTGTGAGCACGAGGAGGAGGAGGATGATGATGATCACCTGTCACACGTTCTTCTTGTTCGTATATAGAGAGTCCCTCTGTAAAGACCTCAGACAAACTCCAGCGGAGGAGTGTTTGTGTGTCTCTCATCTATTAGTATTCTTTTCGTCACTCGTCTCGCTTCGTCGCTTCTCCCTCTGCTCGGTTTTGTTCTCTCCATCCTCTGTCTACACTCTCTCCCCCCGTCTCGCTCTTTTACGCCCTCCTCACTCCTTATAACCTGATCTCTGCCTCACCCTGCCCTCATTCTCCAGCCTTTCATTTCGGCTCTCCGCCTGTTTTTCTGGCTCCCAAATGTCACCAAAACAGAAAATGAGGCACTATTTTCTCTGCTTCCAGTTTCCTTTAAAAGCTGCAATTGAAGTGATTAAACTGCGGCACGGCTCGCTCACACAGCTTGCTTTCGATTTTCACCGTTTCCACGTTGCAAACCGAAGCCTTTCGCCTCCTTCGCTCAGGTGTGGCAGGGCCGTTCTCCTCCTTTGTGCCATTAAAAATATCCAGCTGGTTAGAACGATCAAACATAAATGTTTTGTGCAGAGAAATATGAAAAAAAAAGAGTCAGCCCAGTTTAAAGTTTGAGCTAAGAAAGCGTTTCATCCATTTTCATATTCTCTGTGACGGCTGAACCTGAAATAAATGCCAGAAAATTCACATTTTTCTCCTTTTAACTGCAGTGTTTGTTGACAAATTAGAAATTAATTAAATAATGATTTTGCATATATGAGTAATAATTTTTATAATTTTCCTCCATCTTTTATTTTTCACAGTTTATCTTAAAGAAATAAAAGCATAAGAATAAAAAAATCACCCTGATGATGATGGAGGATGATATCACATACTGGGTAATGAATTCAGTGCCTAAGATGGAGCATTTGTTATTTTCATGGGTAGCAGATTCAAAGCTTTTATTTTGAAGGGGAACTTTCTCTGCTTCCAGGTCGTGTCGAACTTTTTACGGCTTCACTGCGGCTCAGAGAGCAGCTGTGAAACATCTGCAGACAAGTCGACATGGTCAGCGACCAAAGCAAAGAGCAGTTTCACCCGGTGAAACCAGCTGGTTTACAGAGGTTACCCCGGGGTCAGGGGTCAGCAACCTTTAACACCCAAAGAGCCGTTTGGAGCAAAAGAAAACTCTGGGAGCCGCAAATACATCTATGCTGTTGTTGGTGTGTGTCGGGCTGTGAGCTGAAGAGCTACAGCCGGCTGTGTGCGTACAGCAACCGTGTGTGTAAAGTGGTCAATAAAGAGATGCTGTAAAGCGTGTTCATGCAAACATCGTCGGGTCTGTCGTGATATGTTTACAATGGGACTTCTGCTCCTGAACCTCTGCGCACAGCGTCTGCAGATCGGGGCTGTACGACGTCACTTTATCTTTACAGGACTGTAAGATGTCGTCTGTGAGGCGTGAGCGGTGTTTGTTTCTAACATAGTTCACGGTGGAGAATAACTGCCGCAGGTTGCCGACCCCTGCCCTAGCAACAGGCAGTTGGGGTCACTGACCTTATTCAGGTTACCTTGACAAATTAACATGGAGTGGTCACATGACTGCCATACATGGGTCAGCAGGGCAAATGTGTCCATATAAAAACTGTAAAGACACAAAAAGGGGAAATAAATCTGAAGCTAAGTTAGCATGAATGCTCACGGCTGGTCCTGACCTACAGTGGATCACACCCACTGGTACTCATACAGGACAACAGCCGAAGCACTTGTAGCCTGACGTTCACACACTCACACTCCTTTGGATGCATCGGGGCAAACCCGCGGTTCGGCATGTTGCCAAGGATACCTGCAGGAGCTTCACTGGCTTTCTGCTGGTTAACGTGAGCTTACCTGAGTGAGCAGGCGTCACATCATTGCCAATAAATAAATAAACACACCATTATTTATTGGTGTTTATACATGTATACATGTGTGGCTCAAAGTCCAAACTCTGATAACTGTGTTAGTATCCTAATGTCAATCATTACCTCCCGTCTGTAACGCACAGGGAACCCTGACTGCATCGCTGTGACACTAAAGGAAACACTCGTTACTCCTCACAGGAAGGTCCTGACGAGTCTTTTTGACACATCTAAGCTGATTTAATGATGTTTCCTTTCTTCCTCCCTCGGATCGTCCTGCTGATTATCTTGTACAAACAAGATCATGTAATTTTGAGAAGTTTAAAATCCCATCCGGATCGGTGCCCAGGAGCCACATCCACCTCCCCAAAAGGTTAATCCCGTCCAAAATAGGGCTTAAAGGATAATTCTGCTTTATTTCAACCTGGTGGGTTTCCCATTAGTGAGGCTATTGTGGCTCTGTGTCTCTGTGAGTTTGTGCTCTCCTCCTCTGCCGAGAGGCCGGGGGGAAACGAGGAGCCACACAAAACATTACAGTGTGTGAACAGAGAGTCTCGGGGAAGCATTTAAAATAAAAAGTGCACTAATCCAGCTTTTTACAGTCCACACACCACTGACCTGAACACAGTGACCAGCTGCCACTGATGTCCAATCCAGCTCCGTGTCAGGCGCACCATCACCAAACGGGCCGGCGGGCCTGAGGAGTGACGGTAACATGAAGCACACGTGCTAACTCCACCACCGTGAAGCTCGTCATCGACTCTTTTTGAAGCCGTTTGAATTTTGTGTCAAATGAGTCACTGACATTTAAAGGACGCTTGTAAAAAAAGGTTCAAGACTTTGGGTCTGACTGGAAGTTTGTACACGTTTCAACACTCCTGGATCTTTATGACTTTAGAAGGAATGGGCTTATATGGATGCTATTAACAAAGAAGCTCCACCCACCTGCTGTTCAAATGTTCTGTTTGAGGGGCAGCCAATCAGAAGAGAGTTGTCTTGGAACTGGGTGGAGCTAAAGCTGCTGGTTTGAGACAGGATAAATGTTTGTTTGCACTAAGACCCAGAGTGGGAGAAAGGAGGATTAGTTTAAAATGTGAACGGCTAAACAGTCCCAGGATAAGAATATGGAACACCAAAATACTTCAGGTACAGGAAAAGCCCGTGGTGTGGGCTGAAGGTAACCTCCGGGAACACATCTGCTTCTGTTTTCATCAGCTGCTGAGTAAAAATACTTGAATGTACTTTTATTTCAGCGGGTTTCTATTCTTGCTGAAAGCAAGCGCGCGGTGGATCTTTCCTGCAATGACGAGCTGTTGCTACACGAGAAAAGGAAGAAACAGATTCTGGTTCATCCAAATCTCAGCAGCAGAGGAGCAACGTTTTAACGGAAACCTCACGAGCTGCTTTACTTCCACAAACTTTGCTCGAAGTGTTTCCTGCAGCTGCGACGTCTGGGGAAATGCTGATTGTGACAGCTGTGATTCAGAGTCAACGTGTTAATTATTTGGATGCTAAAATGCTACACAACACCGTTGGAGGCGCGACGAATTCCTGTTAATTTTACAGCTAAAACACTCTGAGCCACCTTCCAGTCGGTTCTACACGGCTGATTCTTTTATTTCTCAGAATAAAATAATGCCCAAAAGTATGAGGACACACTTTTTTATCCAACTGAATCTTGGTCTTGGGCTATTTTCCAAGGTTCAGACTAAGCCCATCAGTTCCAGTGAAAGCTAGGCTCCTCCATACTATTGTATCTGAGTCTCGAGGGTAAAGACCTCTCACATTTATTATGTTTTTCTTGTAATCCTTTTTTTTGTTGTTAAGTGTGCCGCTGCTGTGGTTTTGGCTGCTCTGACAGTCAGTCGGCCACTTTCAGTCAGATACGTGAACGGAGAGGACTGCCTGCTCTCGGCTGCTTCAAGTGGAGGAGTTCAAGTACCGTCAAGCCTGACACACAAGTGGTAAAAAGGGACGAGGGACACCGACAGGTGGATCGAAGTGGGGAGCTGACTGTTTACTGCTGATCTATATTCCCATCCCCACAAACGCACCCCGCCGTGGGCAGAGCCTGAAAGAATCAGTCAGAAGATACAAGCTTCTTCCAAAAGCTCGTCTGGGATCTCCCTACGTGCGTGGAGCGTGGTGGCTTTAATCTGATGTTCAACAAGTGGTGCACAATTTCACTGACGGCACAAAAACGTGGACACTGGCCCGGCCTCGGAGCGCCGCGGCCACCGAGGTGACGCCTACTGACGTCAGCTGCGACGAGGACTTCCATTATCCCGCGCGCCGTTTCTGCTCAGCGCTGCAGAAGTGCAGGCTGGTTCACGGAGCGCTGCGGGTGAAACGTTTCGTTGTGTCGACGGACGGTGAGGTCGGGGATGGACGACGGTCAAAGGGACTGGTGGACGCTCCCTCATCGAGGTGACTTTACCTCGGTGCTTTAAATGATTATGGGACTCAGCCGCATCACGGGGTTCATGTAGCGTCTCCACAATAACCGCACAGATGTGTTTGGGTGTGTGTGTGGAGTGATCCCTCATCATCATCATCATCACCATGAAAGAGAGATGGATGGTTACAGGGTCTCTGTGTTACGATGTGAATGAGGAGATACACTGAAGTAGTTACAGTCACACATCCTGGTGTCCACATACTTCTGGCCCAACTCTCACCCTCTCCGTCTTCTCCCTTTGGTTTCACCCCGTTTTTCCTGCTTTCCTTTTCCTCAACAAGTCTCTGCGTCTCCTCTCTTCATCCTACACTTTTCACCCCTGCGCTACTTTCCTCCGCCTCCCTCCTCTCGTTCTGCCTCCATCTCTGTGAAAGGAGGTCCGTTACACAATTGCATCGAGGCTATTGAGGTCTTCAGCGCACAAAGACTGCATTCAAACCTCTGTGCTATATTCAGGGAGCCGGCTCAGCACAGCCGCACTAACCATCTGCTGTGTGTTTACAGTATGTGTGTGTGTGTGTGTGTGTGTGTGTGTGTGTGTGTGACCTCTCTCACCAGATCTCATACAGATCCAATTCAAATCAGCAATGAACCGAAATCCGCAGGGTCAAAACTTTTGAAACAATTGTGATAGGAGGATTGTTCAGCGTTCACAGGAAACTGCATGGCTGGGAAACTGGGGTGCAGCGCTCCTTTAACTTATGCACGTACACACACACACACACACACACTCTCTCTTTTCAATCCTGTATTTACATCTGCGAGGCGAACTCTCAGAATCTTGTTTCTGACCTCAGATCTCAAAAATAAAACCTTCCCTGAAGCTGCCAGACCTCACAACTAGAGTAAACCCTTATCTCTCTCTCTCTCTCTCTCACACACACACACACACACACACACACACACACACACACACACACACACACACACACACACACACAGAGCCATGTGGGTCTATTTGGGTCAGTGCTGAAATGAAAGTGTTGTCACAGGAACAGAGAATTACACCAGCTCGGATTCTGTGTGTGTGTGTGTGTTCATATATATTGATGTGTGTGTGTATACGTGTAGCCCGGTGTGTATACATGTGCGTTGGTGCCCCTGTCAGCGGCGCTCCTCTTGTCGGGCCACGTTTGGACACGAGCGTCAGCGTTCCTCCTCTCGAGCTGTCACGTTTATTCTCGGCTGTATACCTTTATGTTCCCGTGTCGTATTAACCTATATTAACACCGCAAAGCGGCGTACAGAAACCGCCTGACTCCTCTGCATCAAAGCTGCCGCAGCTGTTTGAGTCTGTCACTTCTAACTAGACTAACGTGTTTTCCTTTACATTCCCTGCGCGCCGCCGGGTCGCCGGAGCGAGATGCAAACTCCCCTGTGTAATGTCTGAGAGTTTGAAGAGTGGCTCTCTGCCTGCATTAGGAGGCAGATCCGTGTGCAGATGTGAGCGCTGCAGCGACGTTATATAATGTTCTCAGAATTTAGTGTTAGCCTCGGTGGGGCAGCAGACGGGCGTGGATCGACACGCCAAGACAAACACGCGCCAGTTTGCAGCTTAAAGTGGCAACGCGTCAGTTTTAATGCCGTTTATGAAGATTCATTCCAGTGACTACGTCACGGGTCTCAAACATACGGCCCGGGGTTTAAAACTGGCCTGTCGGACGCCTCGATCCGGCCCACTGAAAGGACTCTGTGTGGTTTGTGGAGTGGATCACGTCACGAGCCACAGGTCTGAGTCACATTTTTACCGTCTCAGCTTTTATCTGTGAGGATGACAGAAAAGAATTACACCTGGACTGTTGGCCCAGCCTCCATCTCTGTCCAGGAACTGCCTGCACACTCTCGCATAGGACGATCCAGGACCCCTGCACCAGCATAGGGTCAGCAGGTCCAAGGACTTCGCCCTGATACCTGATGGCAGTGAGGGTGGTGTAGCCTCGTCTGTCTCTACACGGATATGCCTCCCCGGACCATCACCGACCACCACCAGACCATGTGCTGGAACGATGCTGGGCAGCATTTCTCCAGACCCTGTCACATCTGTCACATGTGCTCAGGCTGAACCTGTTTCTATGGTAAATGCCACTCAGGCCCCACGGTGCCGGGCAGAGAGCACAGCGCCCCCTAGAGGATGTGGGGCCCCCAGGACACCCTCATGAAGTCTGCCCCTTCTGCTACTTAACTGACCGGATCAATATCCCAGAAGTTTACCTGACATGACCCTGTCCTCGGATTAAAAAGTGCTCTTTTGAATTCACTGCTCTAAAAATTACGTTTCAAGGGCTGTTTTTCTATCATCGTTTCAAAATTCCATCATCTAGAAAACTTCTTGAGAGTTTGACAGTAAATATCGGTACCACGGCTCTGTGAATGTGGGCTCGGGTTAACGCCGAAGTCCCTGAAACATGTGGATGTCTGACAGCAGGCTTGGAGGCCTGCAGAAACCACAGTTTTGCAGGAGGAAGGCTGTTTTAGTTACAGTTTCTCGTATATTCTGCAGAATTTTCTTTAAAACAAATCAGGTGAATGCTCTCTCACTTATTAAAGCTTGAATATGTTTCAGCGAGATATTCCCCAGGTGTGACACCATGCACCAAAGCCAAAAATTGTCAAGGTATTGTCTCTCATTTCCCCCATTATGAATTTTTTAAATGCTCATATTTATGAACGACAGCCAAAAATTTGTTTCAGAAGTAGAAAACGTTTTATTTCAGTTTCGTCATCGTCACAGCCCAGCAAGGAGTTTCATCCTGGCCAAGAACAGAGGACGCGTGAGTCCTTCCTTCTTCCAGGCAAATCAGGTGGGACACATTTGATGACACAAAAACATCCACTACAGTCCACACTCGCCCATTTCAACACCACAATTCAGTTTTTAGAGGCTTTATTATCTTGCCTAAGGACACTCGATAAACAGTTCAGCAGTGCTGGTTCTACAGTCTGTCGTGGCCCCGGGCAAAAACTCACAGGGGGGCCCTTCAGCCGGGCTTCATCACATTTATTTAATCAATCATCTGACACCAGCGAGGACAGCAGCAGTCCTGTAACACTATACTACACCAATACTCTGCTTCATTTCAGCGACAATGCTCAAAGGTAACCGACGTCACCATCATGAGATACTCGTGGAAGTTGTTCAAGCGTCTCTCCGTCACGTTTAAGGCTGAACTAGCAGCGTGCAGTCTCTCTCCATCCTCCTGCTCTTCCTGTTCTTTAACTCACACGAGGAGATCTCTTCTTCTTTCCCACTGATGGACGGATGAATTTACTAAGGAGGTGCTGTGTCGGGTGTCTTTGCCCTTGCTGGGTTTGACTAAGCCTCAATCACACCGCCTACAGACCACTTGGTGACCCCTGGTAACTTTCAATCACTGTTGTGACAGATTTCATCCCCTGTAAAGAGGACACAGCTCCAAAAACCCCATCACTACTGCTGTTGTCGAACGTGCTCTGCTGACCTGTCCCCAAAGACTCTGAAACACCACCCAATGAGACAAACACCTCCCTGAAACACCAGCTTAGGTCTGAATCATTTAAAATTAATAAACTTAAAAGATAAATGCTAATAAACCTTTAATAGATCCCCTGCAGTATTTGGCTCTGGCTCTAAACTCACAGATTAACCAGGACTGCTGAGTCCCATCGTGCAAATCAGTGTTTCTATTTCTGAGATAATAGTTAAAATCAACAATAAAACAGTAAAAAATACTGAACCAGTGAAACGATAAACCTCTAATGATCATTACAACAAAGAAATCAAACATTGTGTCTGATACATTTCTGTTACATCTGAAAATCAGAAATGAGCTGAAATTAGAGCGCAGACATCTTTAATGTGTAAGCTGATCTTGTTTGACGGCGTTTCTGTTAGAAACTCGGAGACACGCTCAGGTAAAAGGTAAACGCAGCCTTTCTTACTTTAAGAGGATTAGTTGCAGGGCGACAAAGTGAAAACAAAATGTTCTGTGGAACATCTTCATCATCTTGTTTAGTGGGATTCACTCTGTGGAAAATAAGACATCAAACGCCTCCATCAGAGCAGCGTGAGCGTCTCATTCACTCAGCCTTCAGTATTAATGGAAGACGATGGTTATTTATGTTAGGTCAACAATAATAATAAAAAGGATTCATGGATACAGGTGGAGGTGATGGAGGTCATTCCATAGATGTCAGGTGTGAAACTAGCGTACGCTCTGACCATGAAGTCCATCTCGTGGAGAAACCGCTGGTCCTGCAGCCTCCACCTCAGGATGGCGGGGGTAACATGGAGACCCAGAGCTGAACACCAACCAACACCTCGGTTGTACACCACCCAAACATGGGGGTAGCTTCCGGGTCGGAACAATGAGGCTAATGTGGAAATGCCCTAAACCTGCATTCTGTCTGAAGACCACCAGATGGCGACAGCTGTGAGTACAAAGGCTTCCTGGCAGGAAGAAGTTTTAAAAAACGTCTCGGTCAGCTCTGGAAACAGATTCCTGCTGAGCTCATGAGCTCAGGACTCGATACGCGTCAATAAAAAGTCTGGTTTATATTTCCTGGTCGTCAGAAGAACTCCTCTCGCGTCAAAAACAGGACTTCACGCCAGCGGGTGGCGTCACGGTCGCCACGTTCACAGGATACGAGCTTAGCATGGAGTCTTCTCCAAGCTACTTCCTGTCTCCTCCTAAAATCTGCCCCTCAGACGGCATTCATAAGCTCCTTCTCCATTTCTGGTGTTTGGTGAAGAGCTTTTCCCACCAAAGTTGAAATATTTTAACTCAAGCAAACACAGACTCACCTCTGTTACTTCAACCGGCATAAACTCACCTGACTGGACCTTGAAAATAATCGCACCGCCTTAAAAATTCGCTTCTCGGTCGACATCAATGTCCTGGGGAGAGGCGATAGTCACTTCCTGTATCCTTCAGTGACTTCAACTGATGACAGGAAATAACTGCTGATGATGCAAATGTGTAGGTCCGAAATACGACTGATGACATCAAAGGATTCTGTCGACTATAGGACGGCAGGTTACCAAGGCAACGAAAGCCTGTAACGTCTGAATCGCTTCATCGTTTGTTTTAAATGTAATTCTCCAACAGCAGCACACGGAAACTAGCCAAGGTCCAAAATATTTTATTCTTACGTTTCCTAAAAACTCAGATTTTCTGCATTAACAATAAAAAGTCGTTTATCTTTAGGGCGAGAAAGTCGCCACTAGGGCAGGGCAATATGGCCAAAAATATTTATCACGATATATTTGAAAATTTGCGATAACAATAAAACTGACGATATAATTGATGCGAGACAAAATACTTTACAGCTCCACAACTTTATTAGTGAAAATTAGTGCACCGTCGATTTTTGAGAAAGTGAAAGTCTTTTAAGAGCGCCTCATAGTCCGAAAAATACGGTAATAACGACGGCTCGCTTGCATGCTCCACAAAAAAATGTGCTTCGGTTTGTATCTGATGGACGAAACTTAAGTTGCGCCATTTTTACAAACCAATTCTGGTTCATCTGGTTCATTCAATGATCCGCTTTTGCTCTTCTCGTTCTCTGTCGCCGCCGTGCTTTTTCTACCATGTGCGTATGAAAACAAAGGCATTGTGCATGCGTTTTACCCATATTCTATCGCGATATTTCATTTTCTAATCATTGCCTAACATTATACCGGTCTTACCGTGAATGGCCTAAAATGGCCCAGCTCTAGTTCCCCCCGTCACCAACGGGTCAGATTTCACAGGTCACGCCCCGCCGCGAGTCTTCACCTCACAGTTGGCAAAATGTCAGGTAAAGTCAGGTGTGTTTGCAGTTTTTGCATCAGAAACTATTCAATAAACTAGATTTTTTTCCAAACATAATTCAGAGACATTTCAGACAGTGAAGTTACGATGCTGAAGAGCTGCGGGAAATTGTCAGTTAAATTAACAATACTGTGCACCGATGTTGATAATTAGATAATAGTTTTAGTCATTTTGAAGTAAAAAACATTTTCCAGCTCCTGTGATAATAAACCGACTTGTTTCCTATTAAATTAGTAATCAATCAATTCAAATAAATTTAAAGATAAAAAGCAAACCTGCAGAATAGTCTCTGGATTCAGGATGTTTTCCTGTTGAACAAAGAAGTGACGATGACCTGGTGTTTGCTTTCTGGAGGACTTTTTCACATTTCTGAGACGAAACGACCAATGAGGTCTCCGGAGAACGGATCATCCAATTAATTAGATGTAAAAAAAAAAAGAAAAAGACAAAGTGTGAAACTACTAAATTACTCGTCTGTCTGAGGCTGCTGTTCGTCTGTGCAGGTGTTTCTATTTTTTGGTGTGTGATCACAGCATAAAGACGCTTTAGTCTGAATCCCAAAAATAAAAAGCAAAGCATATGACACACACACACACACACGCAGCCTTATGATGATTTACAGGACATAAGTTCCTCCATTGATCACCAACAGAGACAGCCTGACTTCAGGTGCTTTAATGAAACATAAAACAAACCATAGAGGAACGTTTTCAAAGAGTATTTGATCAGAGCGGGAGACATTTAACCAAATCCCCAAATATAGAGAAGTCACAGCTGCAGTATGGGACAGATAATCCTGTAAAACCTCTAAAAATCAGCGAGTTCAGCAGGCGGCAGAGTAAATATGTGTGTGTGTGTGTGTGTGAGCGTCTGCACTTCTGTGTGTTGCTTTTTTGCTGTTTCTGACACCTTCTGCAGCGCCGCAGCCTGTCAGATGTCTCGTTTTCAGATACTCTGACAGATTGGGATGTTAAAACTGTGATTTCAGCCTGGTTACATCAACCCCCAACTCCTCCTCCTCCTCCCCCATCTAACAGCGCAGGAATCAGCAGCAGCCATTAAAGATGTTGTCAGAGGGAATTATAGCGTGTCCTCCGAGCGCTCAGGATGTCTCCTCCTCCTCCTCTGCGGCTCACCTGGAGGAGCTGTGGGAGCTACAGGAGGAGGTCAGGTGGTGTTTGTCGTTGGGTTTGCTGTACTTTCAGTTTACATTTGTCCCGTGAACAGGACTGACAAAGGCGCGTCTGCTTTAAAAGCCGAGCGACGCCGTTTTAAGCGACTGTGACAGAGCAGGTTCGGGGTCAGGCTGAGACTCACCTCCCTGTGTGTCAGAAAATTTCACGTCAATTTGATGCGGGCGACTTTTTTTCTCGCTCTGACGAGAATACATTAACACGGTTTCATCAGTGATTATTTCTAATCTCCTCAGATTGTTTGAGATGTTATTTATTTGGAGGGAAATTGAACAAACTGGCAGGTTTATGTCTCAGACTGGAACAAGTCAACAAACAGCAGCAGAGACGAACACGCCTGAAATCTGCTTCAGTTTCTGCTCATTGTTTTTCTCTTTTGGCTAATTCTTCCATCCATGTTTCACTCATTAAAACATTGAATATGTTTTCAGTTTAAACACAAAAAAGTCTGAGGTTCTCCAAGTTCAGAAAAGCTCCTGCTTTCAGTACAGACAAAGATTTACTCTGATATTCAATAAATCCTGAAAACAGTAAACATCTAAACCACTGCAGGTATAAGCAGTTTGTTTTAAGATTTAAAGCATATTAAAGGGTAATTCAGTTCAGTTTTATTTCTACTGCATCAAATCATGACAACAGTCGACTCAAGGTGCTTTATATTGTAAGGTAAGAACCACAAAATAATACAGAGAAAACCCAACAATCATGTGACCCCCTATGAGCAAGCACTTTGGCGACAGTGGGAAGGAAAAACTCCCTTTTAACAGGAAGAAACCTCCGGCAGAGCCAGGCTCAGGGAGGGGCGGGGCCATCTGCTGTGATCAGATTGGGGGGGGGGCGCAGGATAAAGACAGGCTGTGGAGGAATTCCATATAAAATCACTAAAAAGGTTCCCACCTGGTCTCCTCAGAATCAGGAGAACCAGAAATAAGGTGATATTATTAGTGGAGAACAAAATGATCAATATAAATACATCTGTAATGATAAACAGACCACCTCCCCTCACAACTGATGAATCACCAAACACAGTTCTTTATATAAATATACTGACTTAGACCATCTCACCAGACAAAGACTTTCATTTCATGATAAAGCGCCCACTCACTCGCCTATTATACTGTAAGGTAAAGACCTTAAAATAACAGTAACCGACCTCCACTTTGGAGAACCCAAAATAAGATGTTGACCCTGCTGTGCAGTGACAGGAGATCCAAACACGTAACCACATGTTCACCAGAGACCCAAAACACGAGGCCAAACAAATGTGGCCACCAGACGATCAAAGACACGAACACGTTTCTGATAACCAAAGATAATCCCGATGGAGAACCAAGCAAACCTACACAAAGACACACGCCTGACTTTCCTGTCAGCCAACCAGCTCCACATATCAGAGAACCAAAAATGCAGAGACGTCATTGGTTCTCCGTTGTTTGGAGCTGAAAAACCAAAGAAACCATCCTGTCACCTTCATACGGTAAAAATCTGAATCATGGAGCTCTTGACGGTAGGAGGAAGAGGACCTGCCAAATATTTAGCTCATTTACAACCAACAGAGGCTAAAGCAACCTAAAAACTGCAGTTCCTCTAACGTCCACTAGAGGCGCCAGCAACGAGTCCGCCCCCACAGACTCCTGTGTTAAAAATCCAACTTCACGGCAGAAATAAACACATTCACAGCCTCTGGTCTCGTCATAAGAGCGTTACAGAGCGTTAATAACTCACCTGGCCTGTTTGACTGACAGGTGGAGGCCGACACAGGCTGCTGTAGCTGCCAGCCTTCACCTCCGATGTGTTTGTGCCTTCTGGATCACTTTCAGTGCTCTGTCTGTGTTTGTGCTTCAGCTTTGGAGGCTGAGGTTTGAGTATTTTATTAGTGTCGAGCTTAAAACTGGACGCTCGAACCTGAATTAACTACATCCATCGTTTTTAAGCATTCAGTGCTGTCAGATTTAATGCTTGAACAGACGGAGGCGCTACATCAAAATAATCCAGTCTTTCATTCTTGGGATTCAGGCGCTCTCTAAAAATGAGAGGAAGTCATCACCGAAGACATGCGTGTTTAATTTCACTAAACACAGGCTGATTTTCTCCTCATTACTACTGAAAGATTTCGTGTTGCATTTGCACGAAGAAGAAGAAGCTGATGCAAGCAGCGGAGGACTTCAGCAGGAAGCAGAAACCCTCGGCGAAGATAAAACTGCGGTTTGGATGTTTACTTCCCCCGCGGCTGCAGAAACGATGAACACGAGGACGAGAATAAGACGTACCTGGGACACATCGGGAAGCCGGAATCACGGCCCCGCCTGTGCAAGAAGCACTTTATCACCGTCTTAAAGCGGAAGCGGAGGATGATGAAGGGCCGCTCCTCAGCGCTCGGCAGGATAAACGGTCGGCTGCACCATCAGCAGCTCCTGCACGCGAGTTTGATCCCTGAAGGGGGACGGAGCGTTATTACAGCGGCGGGTTCATTAACGAGGGCGCTCGGCTAATTGAAAACACACATTAAAGGAAATTCATTAAATGCAGGTTATCACGAGCTCCTGAATACAGGCGCGATATTAAAGAGACTAAATGAGAAGCCAAATGTGTTGAATCTTTACTTTCTGATATTCTTTATGAAGCGTTTGATTGCGGCTTCAAACACACGTATATTCTCACTCACACGCTTTCACTTCACAGGCAGGCGACAGATGATCAAAATACCCGCGGCTCACACACAATCCCTGCCGAAGGATTCGACCTGAAACGGGCTCGCACTGACGATGAATCACACAAACATCTTCACTAACAACAGGTTCAGCGATCGATATGCAGCAGCGTAACCCCCGAGTCTTTATCGCAGCTTTGATCCGCGCTGGCATGCTCAGACAGCGCCTAATCAATACTGCATTAGAGCTGAATCAGGTGAGCTGGTGGTGGAGTTTAAAACGTACAGCGAGAGGCTGCAAAAACAAAGCGGCCCGACAAACAGCCTGCACACATCGGTTTTTAAAAATGTGTGATTGTCTTGATTTTTCTCTGCAGCGAGCGGTGAACGCTGGCCTTGACTGACAAACGCAGAGGCTCGGTTTCTGATTACACATCCTCCAGGTGGATGCAGGTGCCAGAAATGCAGCACACAAAAGCAAAAACATGCGATATGGCAATAAATGAAAGAAAAACAAACTTTAGCAGCAGTCAAGAATAATTTCTGACTAAAATCTTTACCTGACAATAAAAGGTTTTAGAGGAAAGTAACCTTTACGGTTGGTAGGCCTTCGGCCATATTCCACATAAATACTGTTCAGGTTCCTTCACACAGCATCAAATCACAACAGCAGCCACCTGTAAGGTAAAGACTGCACAAGAATGCAGAGGAAAGCAACAACCGAACGCCCCCCTGTGAGCCAGCGCTTGGCGACAGTGGGAAGGAAAAAAACGTGACGTAAAGATGTTGCGTCACACTCTCGGGAATAATGCGACGCCAACAGCGAGACCAGCGGGCACGTTTGGGGGAGAACCTCAGGTCAGCCTCCGATGACGGTTAAATACCCCAAAAATAAAGAAGAAGAGCAAATTCAACAACCTTCAACGAAGCGCTGTGCTATTACATTACCGCTAAATATTCAAGAAAACCGACAACCAGGCTATAAAGAGGACGCTGGCCTGTGACAGGAAGTATGGAGGGAAGCTGCTGATGTGGTTAAAACGCAGAACTTTCGTGACTAAAAAACAAGAACAATCTGCAGGGTTAAGCGTTTGCATACAGGCTCAGATAAATGCTGACAGGGCCGAGGCCTGTTAACTCCTGGGTAGTGTCCATGATCGGCTGCAGCTGGGATCCTCTTTGCAGCATAAACAGGATTTGTTTGACAGAACAGACGGACGCTCCGGACAACGAAAAAGTCAAAGGAACTTGGATTTAAGTTTGGGAGGTGGACCCATTTCTAAAAATCTGCAGATTTCACAATCATCAGTTCAACCAATTATTCATAAGCAGAAGTTATTTGGATGTTTGTGCACTTTGCCAAAGTCTGGAAGGAGATCCAACCCGTCGCCCTCAGATGAGAGGAAACTTGCTAGGATGTTCAGGAACCGTCCAGGAGTCACAAGCAGAACTGGGAACAGCGTTTACCTGGCAGTGGTACTGGTAGATGGAATAATGATTCTTCACATCAAATCAGCAGCCAGACGGTTCAAACTGGGACACAGTTGGTGCTCCTACAGGACAGTGATCCCAAATAAAGGATACAGGATAACATCAAGCTTCTGGAAACAAACTCTGCAAACAACACTGGTCAGATACCCAGACAGAGTTATTGCAGAAGCTTGCTCACAAAAGCATCCGGCCGAGGTTTAACGTGCTCTGGAACTTTTAAGCAAAGATCAGCGGGGTGTTTGTATTCGAGCCTGTGTGGATCAGAGAAAATCCAAAATGAATGAACGCTTGTGCACACAGTTCTTGATTTTAAGGTCATTAAAGATGTTTACTGAACAGATCTCAGCTTTACAACGTTTTAAAGAAATATCACAAAAAATGGCAAGCCGAAGAAACCCATCAGCACAGCTCACTCAGGTCTGTACATCATCACCACACTGGTCCAGTATTAAAAATGGACATTTCATTTAAATTCACAGAATTTTATTTTATTAAAGAAAACTCCTTTGAGCTGCAGAAACTGTTTCTGCTTCCAAACTGTATTTAAAAATTAATATTAGTGAGAAAATGAGCGCGATCACAACCACAGATTTTAAATCTGTTTTGTTCTTCCTAAAAATATAATTTGGATTTGTTACCTGGTGAAATGCTGGTGTGTTTTTCCATATTCAGGTTTTAATCTCTGTGAAAGCATTCGGCTGATTTGGATTGTTTGGGGGGGAAAAAAAATCTGTTTTCCACTTATGAGGAAATAAAAAAAATCAGCCCCCTTCCTGCCAACTGTGATTTCCACAAAGCTCCAAACATTTCAGGGACTTCAACCTGAGCTTCACTGTGAGAGCCAGAAACGTCCAAAGGTTTTATTGGACAGTCGGGACCTGAAGTTTTGCACGTCATTGATTTTATCTTCCCTTCCTGGTAAGTAAGTCTGTGACGTCAGGTTGTTTAATGAGATGAGGCTGAGGATATGAACGGGTGTTTCAAGGCGGTAAAGCTGATAATGATTTATGAGTTTGGGTCTGATTAAAGTTCAGTGATGACAAATCAAACACACACAGTCATAAAGAAACAGGGACTCACCGGGACGAGCAGCAGTGAAACTCAGGTGCTCAGTTGTCTCGTCTTTCCCACCTGCTGCTGATCTGCAGCTCGGGCTCTCTGCTGCCCCTGCTGGTGGGAAGCTGTAATACAACAACGCTGCTGAGGGAGCCAGGCCGGCTGGTTGTTTTTGGTTTTCTGTTTTTGAACAAGTGATCAGAAACAGATCAAACATCCAGGCTCGTTTCTGCTCCTCAACGCCATGGACGTTAAACTGGTGCAGGTTTGGGGTTGAAACCAGCAGATGTCCCGTGATGCCGGCGCTCAGAGTTGGTTATGGAAATAAATCGTGCTGAACAAAATCAGATTTTGTCTTGCAACAGCAACCTGATCTGTTTACAGTTGTGAACAGAGATTAAACGTGTTTTTCAGCCCTGAACATTTCATGTGGGTACTTCAAAGGCTCCGAGGGACGAGGTGAGAGGCGCTGCTGATGTTGTATTTTCTCCAGCTTGGATTCTGTTTTGCTTCCTTGGTTTCTGTAAGTGTGATGTGTGTGTTGCTGCTCTGGTGGGGTCTTGACTTCAGTTATCTGTTGAGGGCTGGCTTTGGTTAGGTTTTCAGTGTGAACAGGTTATAGTTCTGGATCCCATATGAAGATGAAGGTTTGCCAACGTGAAGGCTCAGATCTTCACTGGGAGTGAGGAGGATCTTTAACTTGGTCTGCTGGAGAACAGCAACAGTTATTTGGCAGGTGGGGAAACCCTGAGATCAGATGTAGTGGTTTCTCATTACTCACTAGAAGCAATGATGCCTGCAGCACATGAAAAATGACCCGTTCAACAGTAAAATGGATTGACCTGCTCTCAGACTGAATTGCTGAAGGTGCTGGAGCGCCATTCAGTCGAACCGGTTTAAACCCAGGGGACGATATATTGGATTAAAGATGTGCAATACGGAGCATCCCAGTAGGAGGAAAAGAGGAACACTCTGGGAAGATCCATGGATGTACTGGAGGAGGACATGCAGCAGGTTGGAGTGACAGAGGATAGAAGGAGATGCAGATGATCTGACAGCAGAGACACTCGATGCTTCGATGGGTTCATGTCTGTATATTGAGCAAAATCCTGTTTTGGTTGTCCGGTCGGGGTCTTTGAGGTCTTTGAATTTCATGTTTTGGTTGTTTTTGTTCTCCATTTCAAACGTTGGTGGTTATTTATTTAGTTCTCCAGATGTGATTTCATTTTTGATTATCCAGCAGATGTGTCCAGATGTTTGAGTCTTCGTGGTCCCAAAGGGGCTGTTTGATGGCAGCGCTGTTTTTACTGGCCTTTCCTGTCATGAAACTTTTGGTTCCCTCTTAGAGTTTGAACCTTAATTTGGGCTTCTCTTCTTTAAAAGTCTCTGTGTGATTGTTAGCGTTAGTCGGGCAGGAATGAAAGCTCCCTCTTCATATCTGTGTCTCCCACAGACACTCAGAGGTTCAGAGACTGAGGCTGTAAATGGGACTCAAACCCACAGCCTTCATGCTATCAGCTCAGTCCTGCAGCTGCTTCACTGGCAGCTTTTCAGTCTTTACACCGCCGCCGGCTTTCAAACAGCCTTTCAGAAGCAGAGATGTGACTTGATCTCATCACCTCTAAACCTGTCTGCTTTGCTGATTGAGCCATTGAGTCTTCATAAGCGAGAGCTTTTTCAAGTTTTTCCTTTAGATGCTGCCTCTTGATTGTCAAAAGCAAAAGCAGTGTGTCAACTCCAAACACGCCACAACTCAGCGCAGCTGCGTACTGCAGTGAGCTAATACTTTGCATAGCCTCAGCACTCTTCTCGTGAAGCTTTTCAATATTTCCACTACATGTAGGCTTTGAAAACACTCGCAAATTAGAAATTTGAAAGGAAACTTGAACCTGTGACCTTGAGTTCTTCATCCAAGCTCTTGGCCCATTCAGCCACTGAATCTAGTTATTTCTGAGTGTATTCTCTCATATTTTTTCTTCTCTTTTGGATGCCGGCACTTAAAATACAACCACAAATTTACCATTGGCATATAAAGGATTGGATTCATCCTCTTCGCAAATTAGCGAACAGCTCCTTCTTTCATGCCGGTGAATCGGAGGATGCTTCAGCTCATCTGAGGTTATTCTGAACCGTCTGTTAGCGCTCAGTTACAAAACAAAACCTTCTCACCCGGAGGGTCTGACAAACGCGACGGCTGAGTTCCTGACAATGTGCTGAGCTGCTTCAGTTACAACGCCTGATCATGAAAAAACGTCTTTTCTTTGATTTCCCATCACGCTAAATATGCTGTGGTTTTTGTATCATGTGGTTAGTCTGTTGTCGTCATCTCGCCCGGGGTCACCGAGGCCACAGAAAAACAGTGAGAATGATTAATAATGAAATAAAACCGATAAATATAGCTTTAGGTCCAGAGCAGGTCGTACTGGGCGCGTGCTGGTATTATCAGCTGTTAAAGTTTTTGTTGCTGCATCCAAGTGGAACACGTTTCATGTTTCCAAGAGGATCCACGACACGAACGACCTTCATTGTTCCTAGATTGCAGTTTAAGGGCTGAAGTGCTTTGTTATGAATAGATGGTAGAAATGAAGTGAAGACCAGAAGAGTTCAGGGACGTTATCAGAGAACTGGCCCGCAAAGAATTCAATAGTGGCAAAGATGGTGGCTCATCTGCCCCAAACAGCCAATCAGCAGCTAAAAGAGAAACATATGATCAGACGGTGCAACGGAGCTGTGTGATAAAAGGCTTTGTTAAAAAAACGTGGACAGCATTCCTGACTGTGCTCTTTGTTCTTCCCTGATGAAACGTACCAGCTTAAATGTAGGGAAGAAACGCTTAAAGGGAGGAAAAACTTTTCAGTTTCTCACTGCAGTGTTTCTTCTTATACTGTTAGCTGTGAATGGCTCTCTTATTTATTTCTTATTCCAAATACGTAGTTTTGATCCATAATCCTAAATAATGTGGTCACGCATGGCCACAAGCCTCAGCCGCCTGGGCGAGAGTCCAAGAGTTTCGTTAACCTTTCAGAAATTAACAGAAGGGCTCCAAAGTACAAACACGTATCTTTGACTCTACCAGCCTCATATTCTTATTACTTACAGGTTTCTGATTAATCTCAGAGGTCCAAAAACAACAGCTGGAGTCAAAGTAGGGCTGGGCATCGATTTCCATTTATATAATCGTTTCAATTTGATTCACAAGGTCGATTCGAAACCCCTTAAAAAATATCCTGCAGTAGATCAAAAACTGAAGAAAACCACGAATCAACATCTGAACATTACCTGATGCTGCTGAAGTTACAGAGGTTTGATTACAGACACAGCTGAGCGTTCTGCAATTTGGCATCATTTTAAAAACTTTTCATTTCTTCAGTGTTGAACAGCAGAAATGAGGCTTTCTTGTCGGAGACCGACAGCGCTGTACACAACAGTAGACTGGTGACAAAGTGATAAAGTGTGGGTTCTTCTTTTTCTGCCGGTTCAGTGAATTTTAGTCAGAGTGACGAAACCTGCATCATCAGAATCTGTGAGCTGTCGACTTTCAGGCCTGACGGCGTGTCTGTGTGCGTGCCGTCGGGTGAATGCAGGTTTCTCTTCAGCTCTGTAGCCAGGCTGACAAACAGTCAGAGCTCTGTTGAGCCAACCATCCCTTTAACGTTAACTAGTAATGACTTCATGAACTTCTTCACAAATAAAATTTTTATCATTAGAGAAAAAATTACCAGTAATCATCCCACAGATGTAATATTATCTACAGCTACTCTTAGTACCATTGATGTTAAGTTAGACTCTTTTTCTCCAATTGATCTTTCTGAGTTAACTTCAATAATTACTTCCTCCAAACCATCAACGTGTCTTTTAGACCCCATTCCTACAAAACTGCTCAAAGAAGTCCTGCCATTGATTAATTCTTCGATCTTAAATATGATCAACCTATCTCTAATAATCAGCTATGTACCACAGGCCTTCAAGCTGGCTGTAGTTAAACCTTTACTCAAAAAGCATCTCTAGACCCAGCAGTCTTAGCTAATTATAGGCCAATCTCCAACCTTCCTTTCATATCAAACATCCTTGATAGAGTAGTTGTCAAACAGCTAACAGATCATCTGCAGAGGAATGGTTTATTTGAAGAGTTTCAGTCAGGTTTCAGAGCTCATCACAGCACAGAAACAGCTTTAGTGAAGGTTACAAATGATCTTCTTATGGCCTCTGACAGTGGACTCATCTCTGTGCTTGTCCTGCTAGACCTCAGTGCAGCGTTCGATACTGTCGACCATAAATCCTATTAGAGCGATTAGAACATGCTGTAGGTATTACAGGTACTGCACTGCAGTGGTTTGTATCATATCTATCTAATAGACTCCAGTTTGTGCATGTAAATGGAGAGTCCTCTTCACACACTGAGGTTAATTATGGAGTTCCACAGGGTTCAGTGCTAGGACCAATTCTGTTTACATTATACATGCTTCCCTTAGGCAGCATCATTAGAAGACATAGCATACATTTTCACTGCTATGCAGATGACACCCAGCTCTATCTGTCCATGAAGCCAGATAACACACACCAATTAGTTAAACTGCAGGAATGTCTTAAAGACATAAAGACCTGGATGGCCGCTAACTTTCTGCTTCTTAATTCAGATCAAACTGAGGTTATTGTACTCGGCCCTGAAAATCTTAGAAATATGGTATCTAACCAGATTCATACTCTGGATGGCATTACCTTGGCCTCCAGTAACGCTGTGAGGAACCTTGGAGTCATTTTTGACCAGGACATGTCCTTCAACGCACATATTAAACAAATATGTAAGACTGCTTTCTTCCATTTGTGCAACATCTCTAAAGTTAGAAATATCCTGTCTCAGAGTGACGCTGAAAAACTAGTTCATGCATTTATTACTTCCAGGCTGGACGACTGTAATTCATTATTATCAGGATGTCCAAAAAACTCACTGAAAAGCCTTCAGCTAATCCAAAATGCTGCAGCAAGAGTCCTGACAGGGACTAGAAGGAGAGAGCAGATTTCTCCTGTTTTGGCTTCCCTTCATTGGCTTCCTGTTAAGTCCAGAATTGAATTCAAAATCCTGCTCCTCACATACGAGGTCTTAAATAATCAGGCCCCATCTTATCTTAATGACCTTGTAGTACCATATCACCCTATTAGAGCACTTCGCTCTCGCTCTGCAGGCCTACTTGTTGTTCCTAGAGTATTTAAAAGTAGAATGGGAGGCAGAGCCTTCAGTTTTCAGGCCCCTCTTCTGTGGAACCAGCTTCCAGTTTGGATTCGGGAGACAGAAACTATCTCTACTTTTAAGATTAGGCTTAAAACTTTCCTTTTTGCTAAAGCATATAGTTAGGGCTGGACCAGGTGACCCTGAATCCTCCCTTAGTTATGCTGCAATAGACGTAGGCTGCCGGGGGATTCCCATGATGCATTGAGTTTTTCCTTTCCAGTCACCTTTCTCACTCACTATGTATTAACAGACCTCTCTGCATTGAATCATCTCTGTTATTAACCTCTGTCTCTCTTCCACAGCATGTCTTTTATCCTGTCTTCCTTCTCTCACCCCAACCGGTCGCAGCAGATGGCCCCGCCCCTCCCTGAGCCTGGTTCTGCCGGAGGTTTCTTCCTGTTAAAAGGGAGTTTTTCCTTCCCACTGTCGCCAAAGTGCTGCTCATAGGGGGTCATATGATTGTTGGGTTTTTCTCTGTATCTATGAAGCGCCTTGAGGAGACTTTTGTTGTGATTTGCGCTATATAAATAAAATTGAATTGAATTGAATTGAATTGAATTGAACGCTCCACGCTTTGTGCAGAATCCGTGTGCCTGCTCTCATTTACTGTTTCAGCTGTTTGGATGTTGTTGAAATAGTTTTGTGAGCTTTAACCTGAGATTCTGGCGTTTCAGGCAAAATACGTTTATATTTAAAAATCGATTTATGATTTAATGCCAAAGTGAATTTAGCGTTAAATCATGAATTGATATGGCGTTATTTAATTTAAAATTGATATTAATTGGGAAATTGATTTTTTAAACCCACCCCTAAGTTGGAGCAGTTTCCTCCATCTTTCATACAGTTTATTCTCACTCAGTGCAAATATGACACGCAGAAAATGGGCAGAGGTGAGTAAAGGCAGCGCAGAGCCTGCAGGTGGAGACTCGATGTGACTGGGATGGTTTGGAGAAGCCGTTCAGACGAGGACGGTATTGCACATTCAGTCTTTAGGTAATCGCTTTGTTGCCACAACTACTTGCAATCAATATCTTTGATGTGTTCACGAAGCAACCACGAGTCTTCCTATTCACATCATGACGCATCGCAGCTCAAGCTTCAACCACCTTACAGACTTTACTCGATAAATCACCTGAAGCCAGTCACGAATACTGAAAGGACACATAATAAATGTAAATAGAGACCAATAATGACATCAGAGCCTGGAGTCAGAGTTCCTCAGTAAATAATATTGATAAAGACTGAGTTTGACTTTGTCTTACTTCCAGGGACAGAAGCTCCTCCACACCTGGAGGAAATATAGGGCACAGTCCAAAAATACTATGGGAGTAATGATTCGCCAAAACTACTTTATCTATAACCCTCGTCTGATGCGACTCCCCCCTCAGGACTCCACGTCTCGCTGACCGATTTGTTCTTAGATAAATGGAGCACGTTACACCATCAGGGTTTTTCCAGCTTTTGCTCTAATTCTTGATGAAACGATGGAGCAAACGTAACTGTGATGAGCACCTTTACACAGAGAAAGGATGTCATTACAGTCATTAACACTGGAGTTTACAAAGAAAGTGCATCCAAATATTCTCAGTGACCTTTTCTGTAGAATTATAACATTAATTTTGTTGCTTTGCATATTTCTGCCTTCTTTTGGCAGATTTCCCGACTAAGCAGGTGAAGAAGGCCGTCGAGACAAATCTGAGAGCAGCACCATCAAGGGCAGGCTGGCTGACAGTGAGCAGTCTTTACAGCTCCAGTCATTTTTCTCAGCACATTTTAAAGGACGTCCATTCTTCTGGCGCCTTCAACCAGCTGACCGCACCACATCAAACGGCGCGTGTTTAATCGAGAACGCTTCCAGGGCTGGAAATAAAAAAATGCCTCTGGAATTAGAAAAATGACTGTGCAGAGCGATGCTTGTTTACCAGCAGTGAAAGCAAAGCAGACACTGAAATATTCAGACCTGAAGAAACTCGTTAGGGAAGTATTCATGTAAATGTGAACGGCATGAGTTACATTACTTTGATGAAATCATTTAAAAAGTTACATTGCTCATCGGGGAAAAACGGTCCAGATTCTTTCAGCTGCCATAAAATGATGATTGCTGCTTTTCTCACGGCTGTTACCATAAAGCTTAAGATCCAGACACGAAAACGAGGATATACAGGTCTCAGCGTCAGAAGGGCGTCAGCGAGCCCGTTTCCATGTAAAGGAGATACACGATGGTCACGTTTCTAAACAGATCCAGCTCTACACTAGTGTTAAACGACAAAAATCTGAGGTTTGGACGGTTAGTGAAGTCAGGCTAGCTGACGCATGATGAGCTGCTAACTGCTGCATAGCTACAGATGGTATGGCTAGGCTCATTACCACAGGGAAGATGGAGAATTAGGGTGAAATAATTCTCAGTAAATTTCATCTTGAAGGGCAGAGACGAAAGGCATCATGTGACAGGAAGACAATGCTAAAAACTGACCAGACTTCATCCCAGAGAACAGAGGGGATTGGTTGTGGCTCAGGTGGCAGAGCAGATCAGCTACTGATCGGGAGGTTGGTGGTTCAATCCTTGGCTTCCCCAGTCTGCATGCCAAATGTCCTTTGGCAAGATATTTGATGCGTTCATCGGAGTGTGAATGTAGTTTAGTTTGCGTTTAGAAGTGCTTGTATGATTGGGTGAATGTGGCATGTTGTATCCAGCGCTTTGAGTACTCCAGGAAAGTAGAAAAGCGCTATAATAGATAAATTACCATTTATCTGAGCTTAGCCCTTAAGTCACGCAGACTGGTTGGTAAGTGGTTGCTGGCTGGAGGAAACTGGTCATTCAGAGATACACTGCACTGCACCAGAAACCTCCTGGTGGATGTTTTGGTTGCTGGCAGATTTTCACGGCCGCGTCTAGTTTGGATGGACTTTTCTGCAAACAAAAGACAAAGCTTAGGTAATGTGAACAGATGATTCACACACAGCACAGAAGGACCAACCTAGGCAGGCCGCGGGTTGCAAAGCAGCTTGCAGATACAGCTTAAACAGCTGGACTCGCTTCATTGTCCTGTTGAACAGACACGACCTGACTCTGCTGTCAGAGGAAGACCTCGACTATGTTACACATGCGGCACGAAGACTTTCTGCATCGCGGATTCTGCACGAAGCCGAGCCTTCAGCGGGCTGATGCTGATTTTCTGGATCTTCGTCTCGAGCAGGCAGATGACTTAGCATCTGTGCAGAATTTAAATGAGGACATTCAGGTTGATAGTCTGCGGTTCAGGAAATTGTGTCAGCTAACAAAGATCATACAGTTTGATGCATACAATATGTACTTGTATCAGGCCGTGTGTGTGTGTGTCTGTGTGACCTCTCGGTTGTCGTCACAGCTCCTCAGATTTCCCAGAGGCCTCGAGGATCTGAAGACCATCTTTGTTCCAGAAAGTTCTGCCAGCGAAGCCGAACCATCAAAGACTCATATTTATTCTTCACAGCTGGTTACGCTGCAAAAAAATCACATTGTTAGTTTATTTATTGTCATAATTTTCTTTATGAAGTAACTGAGAAGCAGAAGTGATAATTTGGTGTCTTTTTAATTCAGCTCGCCTTGTTTCAGGTGTTAGCGGAGATGAAGTGTTGACATTTTGTGATCAGGCAGCTCGTACTTGATTTGAAATACACCCACTTCAGCGAAGAATGAATTCCTGAAGCGATTTGTGATGCAATTAAAAAAGAAAATGAGTTCCCCTCAGTTGTAGATTGTTTGTTTCAACGTTGAATGAGTCCAGAGTTTTATCTAAAATCCACATTAAGAGACAAAATGCTGCAGAGACAAAGGAGCTCGTCTCAACAGAATAAACACAAAGTAAAAGAGAAAATAAACTTTGTTTTGAATGTTTTTATGAGTTCTGCTGAAGTCTGAGAAGTGACTGTGCTTAAAGACAAAGCTGAATCCTCGTCTTAAATCACTTATCTAACGGAGCACTGTTTTAAAGTCGCGGTGAGCTGATATTTCATGTGATTAAATCACATTTCCAAGTATTTTGTCATTTCTAAGTAATCTGTTTGTCTTTGGGGCAAACTGGGACAATCTCAGACTTTCTGCAATCAGCACAAAGTCCATGAAGTCCCTGCTTCGGGCCAACAGTGAGGTTAAAAACTTCTTTAAAAGTCAGGACGACACTTTTACAGTAAAATCTTTCAGATTTATATGTTTGTTTCAGACTTTCAGACGGGCAGCAGACAGACTGCTCGCCGCTGTGAGAGATCTTCTGGTTGCATACATTTGAATGAATGTCCTGGCCTCGGGATTTGGACCCTGGTGAATCTTAATACGCTGCATGTTTGGTGTCTTATTGTTGTCGTGTTTCAGGTTTCGGGAGTCTTTGAGCTTTATAATGAACAGCAGGCAGTCTTACTTTATATCTCAGCATGGTTACACATACATCACTTCCTGCACAATCTTAAAGAAATGTTAGAAATGTTGTTCAGGTTTATTTCATTAACATTGTTTTGGATTTCTGGATTTCTCTCGTTGGTTTTGAGGTTTAGTCTGAAGTCTCTCCATCGGACAGACGGACACGTAGTAAATGGTTTGGTGTTTTTATCGTTCCTGTTACTCTTACTGAGCATGCAGAGCTTTAGAAAGCACACTGACATTCTCACAGTGCTGTATTTGATCACACTCACACTCAATTTAGACTTCAATATCTCACTCAAGGACACTTTCACATAGGAGATGACCTGCCGTACCTCCCGAGCCACAGCTAGGATGGACAGATGGATGGATGGAGTGGGCTCCAGGGGTGGATGAGGTTCACCCTAAATTCCCCGATGCTTTGGATGCTAAGGGGCTGTTCTCGCTGACATCCTTCTGCAGCTTTGCCCAGAGGTCAGGGAGTTCTGCAGGCTTCATCGAGCGCTGACCTCCAGCTTGAATTCACTGAATTCACTGCTCCAAATGGACGAGTTCAAGAATCTCAGGCTCTTGTTTGTGAGCGCAGTAAGAGTAGAGAGGGAGCTGTAACGATCTGTTGTGGTAAAGAGAGAGCTGAGCCTGAAAATGGAGCGATGTGGTGACTGAAAGAATGAAATGAGCTTGTCTGGATCTTAAGAGAGATGCTCATAGTTACTCCTCCACATCCAAAGTGTCCAGATGGTGGCTTCATGTACACCTCCTGGACAAATATTTCTGGGCATCTCCTGTAGGGAGGAGACCCCGGGGCAGATGCAGGAACACCTCAGAAGGTCTCAGCATCTCTGCTCTGCACTGAGCCGCTGCAGACAGACAGTGTTAGCCTTTACCACCACAGAATATTTGTCTTTCATTATTTAGTTCAGAAAAGTTTAGAAATTCAGACATCTTCAAATAAAGACAGGAAACCCTTGAAATAACTTTTATTCTCTTTTTTTAAAATAAACTTTTTAAGAACAGAAATTCTTAAAAAATCCAATTTCATTGAAGTTCGCTCCCTCTTACAAATATGGCACATGTGGACATAAAAACCCTGCAAAAAACCC
The DNA here is from genome assembly GCF_051167445.1 of Perissodus microlepis. Taxonomy (NCBI): domain Eukaryota; kingdom Metazoa; phylum Chordata; class Actinopteri; order Cichliformes; family Cichlidae; genus Perissodus; species Perissodus microlepis. Next base: position 32,355,475 of record NC_140481.1, on the reverse strand, counting down.
TTTTAGACAAATCAAGTCAGTTACCTTGAAACAGGTTCAATCCTCAATTATATTTGGTGCTCGGAAAGATCATTCTTCTTCGATTCTGAAGAAGATGAGGCACAGTAAAATAAGACTTTCGGACTTTGTTGATGTCCTTTTGTTTTCTGTCCTTTAAAAATAAATCGGTTCAGAGTTTTATGGTATTCGGTTTTTTTACCTCAGGTTTTTATGTGGCACCAGATAACAACGATTGCCTTGGCATGCTTGACGCTGTAAAGCAAAGACTCGACAGTATTACAGAGTAAACCCAACAACCAGACGCTGCTGTGAGCATCACTTGGTCACAGTGGGGAGGAAGAACGCTGTCCTCCTCCTCAGCCCAAACCTGGAGGAGACTGATGGCTGAAAGCTGTGCCTGCAGGCTGAGAGTGTGTCAGCCTCCCAATCAGAGATGGGCAGTAACGCATTACTTGTAACGCGTTACTGTAATCAGATTACTTTTTTCAAGTAACGAGTAAAGTAAGGGATTACTATTGCAAAAACGGTAATTAGATTACCGTTACTTTCCCGTAGGAACGCTGCGTTACTGCGTTACTAAAACCGTGATTTTTTTTGCGAGAATGTCTCATGACAGTGACGTAAGCGAGTGCGACGTTCGTGACAACAGCTGTGTGCAGATCAACAATGGATCATATATCGAGTGCAGGAGAGAGTATGAGCGTGCAGCGTTTAAAGCGTGGAAGTACTGACCTTACTTTGAGTTTGATTCCGTAAAAAGTGACAAAAACATTAGTGTCTGTTGTGCGTGGGAAGAAAACTTCTTTTTACAGCGAAAAAAACCCCCTAAACTTCCAAGCAAGCACCGAGTAGCTACGACGTAATGGGAAACTCACAGAGAAACTCGCGGATTCTTCCACTGACCGCTGCGGCACACCTGCACCAGGGTAAACCTCCGCCTACCCTACTCCTGCTTGACAGGTGAAAATAGAGCAACAGGACCGCTGGTCTTTGATTTTATTTTTTTGTCTGCTGTGTTTTACTTGCATCTATTTGAAAGACTGAGTGTAAACACAAAAAATATATATTTTATGTGCTGGAATGTGCAGATAATAGGTTTAAATATTAAACAAATTTCTTCCAGTCAGAGAATGTTGCATATAATAAAATTTTTGCTTGATGCATAAAGTTAAAAGATTAAAACTAATAAAACAAGTTTTAAAAAGAGACTTTTCCATTTGATTACATTTTGTATGATGGATTATGTAGAAAAAGTAGAATTGGCTGAAAGATCTATCACTTTATCACCTATTCAGGTTGTAAATCGTGTTTTTAAAAAGTAACTAAGTAACTAAGTAACTAAGCAATTAATTACTTTTGAAAATAAGTAATCAGTAAAGTAACGGGGTTACTTTTTTGGGGAAGTAATCAGTAATTAGTTACTGATTACTTTTTTCAAGTAACTTGACCAACACTGCTCCCAATGCATATGGACAGTTTAACCCTTAATAACGGCTCTGTGGGGGTGTGGTCAGACACAGGTGGCTGAATGTGACACGTTTCAGGGCATTTTTAATGTCAGAGTCTCCCGAATGTTCTTCTGGGTGGACTCAGACCGGACCCCCCTGCAGCAGCCTGTGCCATGGTTGCCCACTCAACCAGTGCAGCTACTCTTGGATGCCAATTTCACATTTCCTGAGAACATTGAGACATTTCCAAAAGAAAAAATAGAAATGGACTATACAGACATCACTAACACTACGTAAGTGAAGTTAAGTGACGCCCAGTCCTCAGGAGGAGAGATCGGCTGGTGTGCATTCTCCAAGACTGACCTCACAGCCCATCGTTAGTCAGTGGGCTAGTGTCAGTCATTGTGCAAAGGTAGTGATTGTAGGTTTGGGAAAACCTGCAGTCAGCTGAGACTGAAGAAGTCAGTTGGATGAGTAACCAAACGCTTCTGCCAGCTTGAAATCATCAAGACTTCTCCAGCTGCTGACAGTCACCGTGAAATCTTCAGACTCATCGGTGACCCCCACCCGGTTCCCTGAAGTCGCTCGCTGTTGCTCTGTTGCCTGCACTTTGTTTACAAGACGAGGACAAATCAGCAGTGAAACTTTAAGCGAAGGCTGTGCCCTTACTGGTGCATCCAACATGTTAACATGCAAATTAACTAAGACATAAGAGCCAAAAACAACACAGCCGAACATAATCCCTGAATACTCAAACGTCCACACCCATCACCAGACAAAGGCCGTCACCCACCCGCCTCCTGCTTAAAGATCATACCTCGCTCTAAGGGTAGCGTCCCTTGGCTCACTAACAAAGTTTACTTGACTGTTTGTGGTTTTGGCATTTTGATGTTTGACCTTTCAGTGAGTAGTTTTTCCTCCTCCTCGCTGTGCCAACCTGTTTCTCCTGTTCTAGACTCCTGCCTACAGTCGCCACTTTGCTGCCAACTTTTTGCTGCCAACTTTTTGCTGCTGCATTTATTAAATTCTGTCAATCATCGGTGTCTCCTGCAGCCTTCTCTGAAAACCGTCACCCATCCACCAACAAAGAAGAGAAACTGTTTAGTGGGGTTAACAAACACAGATTCATGGGTTACATTATAACCGCTGAAATTTGATAATACGTGTCCACACAAATCCACAGTGGAACATAATAAACATGTCTCGTTGTCAACTCGCAGGAGACCACAGCGCCTAAAATCAGACCCACACTGGTTAAAGTGGTTCAAACACAGTTTTCTTCTCAAACCACGTCAGTGGAGATGATTCAAGCCACATGAAGACAGAGGCGGGGGCGCCTGCCCTTTTTCATAAGATCGAAGCCAAAGATCGTGGCTAGTTTGACAAACTGCACATTATTTCTTTTGGCAAAGCGGCGCATTGGATATGTCGCCTAACACGGGAAGTCGAGCTGAGCAGTGTCCCATTTTTAACCCCGAAGAGCCCCAACGATCCCCACAGTGGTGTTCAAGGGCAAGCTCATGGCATCCAGCTAGACAAACAGAGTTCTTAGAGCCAAACACACCAACTTGAGTATTACCTGCAGGTAATAATCCAGGTTTTCATTAAAAACATGGAGTCTGAGCTTCCCGGGCATCGTGAAGTTTATTATCTTCAGCAATGACGCTTAAACTCGACAAAGCTCGTTCACAAGCCTTTAAAACATTGATTTCACCAGCTGAGTCTAACTAACCGCGACAAAAGGACGGAGACTTTAAAGGAAGCTTTCTCTCCGCCTTTAAGACCACGCCGCACTCCCTCTCTCTGTTTGTTGTGTTCTTGTGATCACAAGAAAGCAACTACTCGACCTCGACACAGCGAGCTTTTATCCCCACGTCCAAAAATAACCATCCCATGGAAAACAGTTAATTTATGATCATGTCAAAACAAACAGTTACCCAGTAACACAATGATGTGTCACAGCCACTTTTCCTGCTCAGTTTGTCACTTTAGAAGCAATGAAGACTTAAAACTCCTTTTTTCCTGAGTGGCTGTGAGTTCAACATCAGATAAACTCCGGCTGTGGATTTCAATGCGCCTCAGTGTTAGTAAGTGTCTGACAACCTGCCTGCAGGCCTGTAAACACGGGAGTCAAGAAAGCAGCGGGACAACGGCTCGTTTGTTGGTTTGAATCATCAAATGAGGAGGAGGTGTCGTCACGCTGCCTCTGACATTTCTGCTCATTGGATCTGGACTGACGAAGGTCGATGGAGGTCGAGTAAGATTTCAGATGGCGATCGTAGCAATTCCGTACCGGATGCTCCACCGTGACCCGGTTACGAGCCTTCCACTTCTTTGTTCGAGGAAGAGAAACAAAAACCTCCCAGAACAAACAACTTCTGTCTCCTCATTAAAACGGGACCTCTGCTGATCTAATTTTTCTGCTCTCCTTCTCATTTTCTCTTCTGTTCCCGGTCCCAGGTGTGATCGTTATGTGGAGACTCTGGCACAGCCTCCTGTACAGTTGGTTTGTGTCAATATTAGCAGATAAAGAATTCAGTGAGACTGGCAAAGAAAAGAAACAAAGACAAAAAGAAAGAAAAAGATGATGCCCAAAATACAGCCCTACAGTTCTGTGCAGTCTTCGGTGCAACTCTTTAACGTGCTCTTGAGCGATATTTCTCCGTTTTCAGTCCGGTCCTTGTACCTGACCACTTTCAGAGGCATGTAGCTCTGACCTAAGAATCATTCAAGCACAAAAAGGCTCCTAACTCAGCGGATGAGGCAGCGTCTTACACATAACAATTTAGCAAAGAATGCATTTTATTTGTATCTTTAGGCTGTTTGTTGCTAGCAGCCTGTCACTGAAACACATCTTTGTTCCCATTGCCTCAGCCCAATCTAAGACAAATACCAAAGATAATACAGTTTGTTTCCCAAAGAGTTGTTGGCCAAAATTTAGCACATCTCGTCATGGTGTGTAGAGCATCTGGACAAGTAGAGGACAAAAGAAGTCTCAAGCCTGAAAACTATCTACAACAGATGAACAATATCTGAAAGCTGATTTATATATGTTTAATTGTGCCTTATGTCCAAATGGTAAATAACCCTCCCTGGATCGGTCTCAACTCCAAAACCTACTGAGTAAACCTGCAAACAGAAACAGAAGCACTGTCCTCCAGTGGGTTTTCAGATGTTCAGAGATTTTTACCTTTTTAACACAAACACAGGAGTTTAACCGATTTTAGCTGAGTCTTACTCTTTCTGTCAAATCAACCGAGGCTCGTTCATGAACACATGACACTGAGCACCCTCTGCTCCCCCAGGCGGGTTTTTCCCAATGCTGGCAACCTCGTCCGTCCATGCAGGGGATTTTCCGTCGTCACTTTGATTTTTCCATGAACATCATGTCACACATACAAGGATAAATGCCTTAACCCGGCTCACACTCCGTCACTAGCCGGAACCTCTCGACTCTAACGGCGGCCGACTCGCTCCTAAACGTGAAGGAGAAACGTCGGCAACTCTGGCAGATATGCTAGAAACTCACCTGAATGCAACTTAAACAGGCCCTCAAAGTTGAGGTTTCAGAGCTCATCACAGCACAGAAACAGCTTTAGTGAAGGTTACAAATGATCTTCTTATGGCCTCTGACAGTGGACTCATCTCTGTGCTTGTCCTGCTAGACCTCAGTGCAGCGTTCGATACTGTCGACCATAATATCCTATTAGAGCGATTAGAACATGCTGTAGGTATTACAGGTACTGTGCTGCAGTGGTTTGTATCATATCTATCTAATAGATTCCAGTTTGTGCATGTAAATGGAGAGTCCTCTTCACACACTGAGGTTAATTATGGAGTTCCACAGGGTTCAGTGCTAGGACCAATTCTGTTTACATTATACATGCTTCCCTTAGGCAGCATCATTAGAAGACATAGCATACATTTACACTGCTATGCTGATGACACCCAGCTCTATCTGTCCATGAAGCCAGATAACACACACCAATTAGTTAAACTGCAGGAATGTCTTAAAGACATAAAGACCTGGATGGCCGCTAACTTTCTGCTTCTTAATTCAGATCAAACTGAGGTTATTGTACTCGGCCCTGAAAATCTTAGAAATATGGTATCTAACCAGATTCATACTCTGGATGGCATTACCTTGGCCTCCAGTAACACTGTGAGGAACCTTGGAGTCATTTTTGACCAGGACATGTCCTTCAACGCACATATTAAACAAATATGTAAGACTGCGTTCTTCCATTTGTGCAACATCTCTAAAGTTAGAAATATCCTGTCTCAGAGTGACGCTGAAAAACTAGTTCATGCATTTATTACTTCCAGGCTGGACGACTGTAATTCATTATTATCAGGATGTCCTAAAAACTCACTGAAAAGCCTTCAGTTAATCCAAAATGCTGCAGCAAGAGTCCTGACAGGGACTAGAAGGAGAGAGCATATTTCTCCTGTTTTGGCTTCCCTTCATTGGCTTCCTGTTAAGTCCAGAATTCAAAATCCTGCTCCTCACATACAAGGTCTTAAATAATCAGGCCCCATCTTATCTTAATGACCTTGTAGTACCATATCACCCTATTAGAGCACTTCGCTCTCGCTCTGCAGGCCTACTTGTTGTTCCTAGAGTATTTAACAGTAGAATGGGAGGCAGAGCCTTCAGTTTTCAGGCCCCTCTTCTGTGGAACCAGCTTCCAGTTTGGATTCAGGAGACAGACACTATCTCTACTTTCAAGATTAGGCTTAAAACTTTCCTTTTTGCTAAACCATATAGTTAGGGCTGGACCAGGTGACCCTGAATCCTCCCTTAGTTATGCTGCAATAGACGTAGGCTGCCGGGGATTCCCATGATGCATTGAGTTTTTCCTTTCCAGTCACCTTTCTCACTCACTATGTGTTGACAGACCTCTCTGAATTGAATCATACTTGTTATTAACCTCTGTCTCTCTTCCACAGCATGTCTTTATCCTGTCTTCCTTCTCTCACCCCAACCAATCACAGCAGATGGCCCGCCCCTCCCTGAGCCTGGTTCTGCCGGAGGTTTCTTCCTGTTAAAAGGGAGTTTTTCCTTCCCACTGTCGTCAAAGTGCTGCTCATAGGGGGTCATATGATTGTTGGGTTTTTCTCTGTATCTATGAAGCGCCTTGAGGCGACTTTTGTTGTGATTTGGCGCTATATAAATAAAATTGAATTGAACTGAATTGAAAGTTCTGGAGAGGAAACTGCAGCAATTTCACTTTTTTTTTACATCTGTATGAAATACAAAATATCCAGTTTTGAGAACCTGATTTCATTTACAATAAATCCACGCGTCCGCCATTAAAAAGATTTGTTTGGATTTGCTTGGATCAGACAAGCAGAGCCTCAAGGTCAGCTGCTCGGGGTAAGTTCCCCAAAGGAGCTCCACTTCTGCACAAGCCTTCTTTTCATTTAAGCCCATTACGTTCTGCAAAGAGCTCTCACAGTTTCCTCTTTTCTCTTCAAGCAAAAAAACAAAAAAGGATTCTAAGAAACCAGCTCTGTCTACATTAATCATATCCAGCATTTTAAAGGCCTTTTCATCTGGATTGTTATCCTGTGCTTCCAGTATGATGGTCTGGTATTTTATAGCTTATTCAATATTGTGTGCACCTGCCCTTGGACTGTAGATGGAAATGAGATACCTGGGCTCTTTTCGCTAATGAGTTTAGTGTTTTTGTGCAAAGTCCCAGGCAAATAAAAAGAATCAAGAAAACTAAAGTTCCTCATCAGGACGACAGCTTTTTATCTCCATGAGCGCATGATTGGGGTCATTTGAATATGAAGCTGGTGTATTGTTTATGATGGACTCAGTCGATCTGCTGCCCGTCAGATAAGGGCTCTTTTATCTTATGGTTGTTAAGTTGTTTCATTTGAGCTGTTTTTGTTTGAATTTTGTCCTTGAGCAAAACAACTTTATTAGATTATTATCTTTGCTTCTTGAGCTGAATACCACCACAGAAATGCCAAACCCTGCAGTGCCACTTCTAACGAACTTCCAGTAAAACTACATTTCTGTTTCTATAAAAAACACTGAACGCTCAGCAGGTTTTCATGGATTCAACAAAGTGCTGCAAACATTTTCCATGTTGACATGACATCGTCACATAGCTGCTGCAGATGTGTTGGCTGCATCCATGATGAGAACTCCACGTCCCAAAGGTGCTCTAGGGAACGGAGGTCTGCTGATTTTGGAGACCACAGTGAACTCATGTTAAAGAAAGCGTTAGCGGTGCGTTAGCCTGCCTGAAGCAGTCAGGAGATGGTACACAGTGGTCACAGTTCTGAGCTGTCCCGAGGTTGGACGTGTTGTCTCGAGGGCTTGAAAAGAGGGCAGTGGGACGTCTTTTGGTTTGTGGAGATATTTTGCCTCTAATCCAAAAGGTTTCTGCAGTTTTAAAACAACAGTTGGAGTCCCGCGTATTAAACCGGGGGTTAAACAGGGGTTGAGGGGATCCTGTGGAGAGCTGGCCAGGAATTAATCACGAGTCATCAAAAGCTGTGGGTCATTACCATCACCAGCGCTCAGGTGTGAAACCTCTGCAGGACGCGGACTGAGAAGCCTCACAGAGAAGGTTTGACGTGTTGTGCATTCAGAGATGCTCCTCTGCAGATGTTGGTCAGTCTGCAAGGCCGTCCGACCTCTGACCTCATGTCCTCCCAGAGAACTGCAGCTTGCTGCATATTTCCTATTTTCTGAACCATTCTATGTAATCCTCAGAGATGGTTGTTGGGGTAAATCGGCTTTCCACATCATTCTGGTGCTCAGTTTGAACAGGTCATCTCAAACATGTTCATGTGTCTAAATTAGTTGATTAGATATGTGTTAATGAGCAGAAGAACAGGTGTACCTAATGAAGTGACATGTGTAGGTATAAGTAACAGCATAAAGTGCTTCGTTTCAGCCAAGAGTAACTGGTATTTAAAGTAAGGGTAGAAGTGTTAAAAGCTGCAGTTCCCCTGACGTCCAGCAGAGGCTCCAGCAGCGAGTCGGTCCCCCGTTCGCGCATGTTTAAAGTGTACAGCAGAAATAAAGCCGTTTACAGCCTGATGCAAACACTGTGAAATCGACCACGGCTGGGATCACAGTAAAAGAAATGACTTTAAACAAGAGCCCGTCGGTTCATCATTCATATTTGTTCAGCTTTGTTTTCAGAAGCCCACCGCATGATGAAACATGTATGCTGATATACGTGTTCCTGTTTGTGCAGTTTTGCTTTTACCCAATTGAAACCAGCAGTATAAGTGAGGATGCAGAGAGGGGGTGGCATTCAACAAAGGTCGCCAGCTGGAATCCAACTGAGGATGCTGTGGTTGCATGATCCAAATCTTATTATGCCCTTTACTTTTTCCCTGTGATGAATGATAATTTACAGTAATGGTCGTTTTCTGTTTCTCTGGTGCAGTGAACCTGCAGGAGTTATAAGATAAATCTTATTTAACGTTGTGTGACTGCTCCCAACCGTTTGTCTCAACGTCAGATTTAAGGCACAAAAGCGTCACGTGATGGGCATGTCTTCAGGTTTGTGCCATCTTCAGTCGCTCTGCCAACAGGAACCAGAAGTCTCGCCAGGATCAGAGCCTACATGGGTTTTTTGCACTCACAGTTTAAAATATCCAAAGTTATTGCTTTGTTATCATACCGAATGATCACATGGTCTAAAGCTACTAAAATAATTCAGTTATTAATGATGAGATTAAAAGTTGGTTTGAGATGTGAAAACATTTCAAAGAACCAAAGTCTTTGTGTCAGCATCGCCCCAAACATGGAAAAGCACATCAAGAATTTAAATGTTGGGCCTCTAAAGGTTTTTGGTCATCCACACTCTGATGTTATCAAATCAGCTGATCAGTTTTGTAAAAGAATGTGATTTTTATTAAGAGACTCCTACAAACACGAACCTGTTTAAGAATCTGCTTCCATCCCGTTTATTAAGTTGTCATTATAAGATACGGAGATAAGATGAAGACTTGGAGGCTGAAACCTCAGCAGAGGAGTGAAAATCAGATGGTGAGTGCGTGCCTCAGATTAATGCCACTCGTTAATGGCTCAGTCACACTAGAGTAACAGCAGGGCAGCAACCTGCTTGCAACAGGAAAACTCAGTGGTTGTCTGATTGCACTTGACTGCAGGTCCAGGTATCCTCTGCACGACCACTTTTAATCGCACATTTTTAATGCGTGCTATTATTTATTGCTATGTAGTGTTAAAGTTCTCATTTTGTGTTGCTTTCCCTGCATGCAACAAAGGTTTCTGCTCTGGAGTCTGAAGGCAGCTGCACAGGTGTCCTGGTGGGAGGCAACCAGTGTCCAACCAGTCTGCAACCACTCTCAGACAGACTGCCAGCACACTACAGCCAGTCTTAATGCTTTCTGTCATTTTTCAGGTAAAAGTCCAGCAACGACGTCACTATTGATGGGATTTCATTTCAAATCTAAGATGTTCTGTCTGGACTCTGAATGTCAGCAGTTAACGTGAATTTCTGTTGATTTTCACAGTTTCTTGTCATTCGGTCAGAAACAGATTGCAGACTCACTCTGTTTCATTTTTGTCTCAATGCACCAAAGTTGCTTTGAATGAGGCGACTGACTGTGAACGTTTGCAGACCTGCTCCAGTCTCGCAGCCTGGTTGCACACGGATGCAGTAATTCGGTCCCGCTCCCTGTTTCAGCTCCTGCTGAGGTAAATGTTTATGGTACCATGTAAAGATGGAGAGTTGGTGCTGTACAAATAAAACTGAACTGATTATAATAATAAAAGACGGATGATGAGGATTATGATAAAGATGATTACAAAAGAAATTCCACTCGACGTCGTCTCTACTTTTATTTGTTTCATCCAGTTTGTACATTTTTATATATCATTCTCTCTCTGAGCGTTTTCTTTCACCGCACGCTGCTGTTATCGTTTCGACATTTAGAAGTGTGAGGTTCATTAATATTTGTTGGATTGTGTCCCTGTGGCTTTATCAGAAACATATACTGAAGAAGGACAAACACAAAAACATCTGAAAATGTCTGAGAAGCTTTCTGTGAACTTTCTAAAGGCTTTCGCCTGAATAGAGTCGAGTGTTTGTTTAATGGAAGCTGTGCCGTGTTTATTATTCTGGGTTTTCTCTTGTTTTTGAACCGTGGTTCTGATTCAGAGCAGCATTCTTTGTTTTGTATTTCCTGACTCGCTGACGTATATTTTGCCCTTTCTTTTTGTTTTTGCCACAGCTCAGCCTGAGGAGATAACTGTTCTGGGTTTCTTCTTGTGCCCGTGAACTTTATTTTTATTTGTGATTGTATAAAACGATGTAATTATGCTCATAACTTTTTTTAGGTATGAAAATAAGAGGATGATTTGGATCAGCCATTTTTCACTAATCTTTGTTTAAATGTTAACTGGAGGAAGCTCGACACAGAAAAGCCCTCAAAGGAAAAAAAAACAAGAAAAATGCAACAAATTCAGAAAATGACCATAAAATCCAAGACACACAAACATGAATATAGCAAATGTCAAACTGTAGGTGAATAAAGTAAATTATATATTAATAAGTCGCTGAAATTAGAACAGAAAATTACAAGTTTAAATATTTAATGACGTGCAGGATGCTGAAGAAGCATCCTGCACGCGATTAAAGTCTAATTTACCTCTAATTTCTTTTGGAGCCGCCGCTGCTTGGTTTTTATTGACTAAAGCAGACACGGGCCCGCTGTCGTGCAGGAAGTGCAGAGCGGGCCTCGCGTCACGCCGCCTGTGTGTTATTAGGTTTAAGTCACGACTGTGTTCACATCGTGTTGTTTAGACAGCGATTACAGACGTCTGAAAAACCGTCGAGTCCCTGACTCGTACGTCTGCGTTGGAGATAAGAAAAGAACTGCAGACATGTCAACAAACTGTTGGCAGAATGTATGCAAATACACCTGTTAGTCAGGGAAGCCGAGACATGCCTGCATTTCTCTGTGAGCACCGAGCTTTAATACTCCGGCTGTGACGATCGCAGGCGCGCTCTCCTCCGCCGAGAGCTTTTTTTCCCCTGATCACATCCCGGAAAAATCTGCGTCTCAGCTCTGCACTCCTATCAGCCTTTTTCTTCCTCACATCACTCCGAAAATCAGAAGCAGTCTTCTGTATTCAGCCAATAGTAAGAGGTCCTGTTTGTCCCCAGACGTTAAGCCAGAGCAGCTCATGTCGTGGGGATTGATGTGCTGCACTGTTTGTTTGTGAGGATGAATCACCCGCAGACCTAATCCACCTACAGGTACCTGAACCTGAGAGAGGGCCGAATCAGGACGCTGAGGCAGGTTAAAAACACATCAGGCCCAAAGTCTGGATCATACAAAAATGAAATAAATCAAATAAATAAATGAAAGACAGGTAAACCTTTGAGTGGGTTTAAACAAAAACAGGAACCCAGACAAAAGCTTCCGGCCACGATTTCCCCTCGTCTTCAGTCTTTTTTTCAGTCGTTGACGTCGAGATGTAAAGGAAGTGTGTGAAAGAGTCCTCAGAGAATCCAGATGAGACCGTGAGACTCTTCGACAATGGCGGCTGTTGCTGATGGAGATCTGCTGTAGAGGAACTACAAAACTCTGGAAGAGGACCACAAAAAGCTCATCATTCAGCATGTCTTACTGCCTCGTTTCATCCACGTCCAACAGTCTGTGAAATGTTCCTGATCTTTGAACTTTCAGAGTGGATGCGGCTCAGGAGGTAGAGCGGGTCACCTACTAACTGGGAGGTTCGTTGTTCGATCCCTGGCTTCTCCAGTCTGGATGGTAAAGTATCCTCGAGCCCTGAGTCGGTGAATGTGGAATAAAGTGCTAAAATAACCAGTCTGTTTATTCTGAACTCAAATTTGACATTTTCGACGGGAATTTCCAAACGTTGCTTCATGTTCGGAGCACGATGGGTCTGGTGGTGTCCACATTTCCCACTTCCACAAATCATTCTGTCGCTCACACCAAAGATCCAAGTTTAGTCATACCTGTATGAATATGAAATACATTATTAATGAATAATAATGTGGTTAAGTTTAGGAAGTAACTGTGACTGGGTTAGGTTCAGAAAAATTTAATTTCAGGTAAAAATCCTTGGTTTTGTGGTTACCATGGTGATGTTCTCCACTTTTTCTGGACAAATATGTGCTTCTACCATGAAACACACTTACTATTGAAATACTTTACTGTGAAGTGTTCACGGACATGAAGAAAACATAAAAATATTAACTTTTATGTCAGTTTGTGACTTTTTACAAACTGGGCGGGCAGGTCGCCTCACAGAGAAGGAGCAGTGAAAACCATCACTTCTTTATCAAACAGATTATTTTAAAGTGAAATCAAACGTGAGATTAGCTGCTCGTCCTTAGACGCTCCGGAGTATCTGAAGCCAAATTAATCTTCATCCCAAAGGATGCAACACAGCAACGGCCAAACTGAGGACACAAATAATTTGAGATTTATTATTGTTAACATCAAACTGTTAACAGAAACACACAGTTGTGGTCTGTTGGCGATTTCTTTGAACGCTTCCTTTTTCCAGGTGGCACGATAACGATGCACACATCATTATCGTTCTACTTTATACAACAGGAACTTCTTGCATACATTTATACAGATGTTTGATCAGACGTTTGTTCTGGAATAATATCCGATCTCTGTTTTTGGCAGTATTTGTAGACTTCCTTTAAACTGTTTGGTGTCCGGGCACAGACCGCCTTTAAAGCCTAGCTCAAGGGTTGAGGCTATTGTACAAAAGGGTTAGGGTTGTGTATGGGATTCCCTATGCCCCCTGAATGCACCATAGGTGTGCATGTCCGCAGCTTCAGTTCAGAGACAAACGGCAGCCGAACAACAGTGTGTGCGTTCATGAGACCAAACCACACACACACACACACCTGCGGGCACATTCTCAATCAGAAATACAAAGAAGGACAACTTCATTCCTAGACTCTGCCTGTTTGTTCCTCTCACATCTGAACATTTGCAAGTGTTCTGACCCGACACTCTGAAGCGATTGCTGCCAGCTCAGATGTCTTTAACCCTTCTAAACAGTTATCCTGCTTTTTCCAAATTGCGTGTTATCATTTAACCTGCCTCGGTTTGGTTACTGGGATAATTGTTGCTGATCTGAGACAGGCAGAGGTACTGGTGTGGGAATGAATCATACCTGTGCACCACAGTATCATTGGATTAGTAATCTGTGTACAGACCTTGTCGAGACAAAAGACATTGTAGAAGCTCCAGCACTGCATCTTTGAGTGGAGGCAAATATTTGTAAACTTTTGACCCTGAGGGAAAATCCAAATTAAATTCCAGCGTGTTTTTTAAAGTCATTTAAAGTGTTAAATGAATCATTCCACGCTGGAACAACAGTTCAAAGAAATCATCAAAAATCATTAAAAATTCCTGTGACATTCATGTCCTTGATGAGTGGACGTAAACTTCAGACCACAGCTGTCTAATCTGGATGAAAAATTCCTCACACACAAATTTTATCCCAGCGCGGCGTTCCAGCGACGACTCGTAGCCAAACGTCAAACAGCGTCTGTTTTCATGCTTTGTGACAGCTTCATGTGTAATAGCACATTTTAACAGGACGGCTTCTGTCAGAAGAAGAGGGAGCTGGAGGTGTCACCATGGCAACCAGAAAAAACAACAGTCAAAGACTCGACGACCTTAACTGGTGCGTAAATCTTACCCAGTAGTTCCCAGTGCCCGACCCGTACCAGTCAACACATTTGAAATTTAGTCAAATCTGAATCATACAACAGCGGAGAGACGAACCAGGGAACAATGTTCCTCCTTATTCAGCATTTATTATCCTGCAGATATTTTCTGGTCACTTCATCAAAAAACCTGTTTACTGAAATGTGATTTGACCGCAGTGTGTAGACACACAGAGGGAAAGCAAGACGAGTGAAAGGAGGACGATAATCACAAAGAGAGGAATGTCCAAGATAAAGTAGGTTACCATCATCACTGCAACGTGACACAAGCACAACATCATGTCCTAAAAAGTTTGGATGCTGTTTGAAATATAAATAAAATCATTTAAAGCTGATGTTTAACTGATTGTAGCTCATTTTGAATCAACACGTCTCCACATGAATAAATAAAGTGTACAGGAGCGTGCGCTGAACCCTCTGTAAGTCGCTCTGGAAGCCAGCATTTGTTATCCGATATATAATTTCAGCTTCCACACTTCAAGGGCCTCCTTTGTTGCATTTCTTGTTCACAATGTGGAAGTGTTTTCAGGCAGTTTATGTCATCCTTATGAACCCGGTTTGGTCAAGGTACAAAAACAACTTGATTAGGTTTGGGAGAAATACAGGGTTAGGGGTCAAAACAGAGGGTGTTACAATAATAACAACAAAACCTTTTAAAGTAAAAATATTTAATTTTGTGTACGTAGATGTGAATCTGTACATATGACGCGGGTCAGATGAAATAAAATTGTGTTCAGGGACAAAAAGATGAATCAAACAAACCGCTGTGAGACTGTTAACACTTACAGATAGAAGCAGGAAACAAAGAACAACCCTGCGTTTGGTCTGACCCCTCCATCCGACTCGACCTCCTCACAATCCAGTCTTTAAGCGATGATGTATGAACCCTGCTTCCAGGTCCAATCGAATCTGTGTTTATTAAGGCTGTTTTTTTACATGCTGGGTTTTTATTACCACTGCTCATTTTAAAGCTCAGTTTTTAAACCCTTACGCTGTAACTGCAGCCCAGCAGCAGTATATTAATAACTAACCTCATATTGTGGATGGATTATCTCAGTTGTTCTCCTGACTGAAGTTTGGTCCTTTTACAGCATCCTGCCATGCGATTGCATTTGTTCCTGACCATCGAGAACACTCACGTTAACTTTTGTCGAGTGGAAAAAAAGTTAGCTTGTTTATATTATGCTAACATAGCTGTGTCGCTAGCAGTCACGTAGCACATCATTATATACCAGCTAGCCCAACTTCAGTAACCCTACAAACGTCACTGCTGTTTAGTTTTCTGTCTTCATTTATGTTGGAAGTGACAGCAGAGCTGTACGTTTGAATTTTTTCAGAAATCTCTCAGTCAGGACATGCTATATCATGTTTAGCAGGAAGCTAGCGAGCTAACTTCCTGCTAACTTCTAACTTAAATTTAATAAATGTAATAAATCCTGTTTTCATGGATGCCTGGACGTTAAACTTAATTGTTACACCTGGTAAAGCAGCAACACTGATCATTTTATTAAAGATGAAAGAATTTAGACAGTTTGTAACTCTCAGTGATGCTGCAGCGTTCGTTTGACTTGACCAGACGCAGAGTTTGGACACAGAAACTGGTAATGACGTCAGACTTCGGATAGCTCCTGTACGACCCACAGCGCTCCTGTTGTCATTCCCACAACGTCAAACACAAACAAAGCAGTGAGTAAAGTTAGAAAAATAAAGCCTCCAAACTCCTGATGGGGACTTTATCTTCATGGTTTCTTTAAACACAGATTTGTATTTGTTTTCAGAAATATCTCCTTCCAGAAGTGTTGGCCAATCAAAAGCCTACAAACAATAACACAGCGCACACACGTTTGACAGTGCAGGGCGATTGTGAAATAGTAAATGTTTTGTTGCCTCAGACAGATAGAAAAATAAAAACAAAAACCAATAAAAACCAAAATCTGTGTGAGGAAGAAAAACAGCTTTTAAAGTCAAATATCTCTATGAGTAGTAAATATGAGCTTTTCTTTAGGGTGATGAAAGATCATGAAGGAAAAATATCTTAATACTGAACATGTCCATGTATTTGTTCATAATTTGTTAGTTTTAATGTAAACTAATGAATACATTTAATAACTAAAAGTCGATGCAATATTCATTTGACTGTATCGCAGACTGACTCAGAACCGTTGACATTTTTTAAACACAAAGACCAAACAAAGGTGACATTAACGTGAACGCAGATCTCTGTGTCACGTTTCAGCTCAGGTGTTTCAGTGATTAATCCTCTGATGAATGTCTGAGGAAGAAAATCCTCATCCAGCCCGACGCTGTCCACAGGCTCCAACCTCTTCCTGTTCCTAATAAATTGCTTCCTGAGTGTATAATTCAATACATAAAAGGACTCAAATTTATAGCACTCGAATAAAAATACAGGTTAGTAAATGTAGAGCCTGGTAGAAGTTGGCCGAACCCCAGCTGGGATCCAGGAACCAATCAGATCTGTTCTGCCACCCCGTTATACCGTCCATGTGGACCTGAAGTATTTAACACAATCGTGTATTAACTGCTCGACGTAATAAGCAAACAGATTAAGTCTGATACCAGCGGACGTGCGAATCCTCGGAGGGAGTGAAACTGAACTGATCCGAGTTTCATCAAACTTCCTGTTTCTACGTTTCACTTTTAATTTGGTTCGAGTTTGATTAAATTACATTTAGAGGAGGAACGATAAAAATACTGAGTCAAAGGTACTTCAGGAAAACGTGCTGATGGAGCTGAAGAGCCTCGTGGGACCGACACCGCGACTGAGGCCTGATATGAAAATCAGGAAAATTAAGTCTCGGTGTCCTGGTGTCACTTAGTTTGTTGTTTGTGTGATTAAAGTTATTCCCTCCTCTCCTGTGTTCTGACAGCACTATTAAATCCTGAGTTTATAAAAAGCTGCGTTTCATGACACAGGATACGTGTGAGGAATGAGCGCCTTTGTTCGGTCCTCTCTCGCTGCTGTTACAGGTAGAAGAAAAGGAAAATGTCACCTGGCTTCTCTTTTCTCCTTGCAGCGACTCATTTCCTGTGTTTCTTTACCAGATTTCCCCTCGAGATTCGCTGTTTTATTGTCTCATCCCGCATTAATCAACTAGATTAGACATTTTAAGATAAACTCCTTTATCGCCACCTTTTCCTTATTAGTGTGGGATCCACTCCAGTTATTAAACTGGCTGGGTGTAAGCAGAGACAGAGAGGGACCCAGCTGTATGGGAGGCTTTCTGAAACTGTGTTTCTGTTTTTGGCCAACATTCAAGTATTTTTTGTAAAACTCAGACTTAACTCAAGACTTCTATACATGCAGTTTGTGTCATGCTGGCCACTAAATTAAAGATAATTTAGATAAATCTCATCAATTTTCTCAAAACATGAACAAAACAAATAGAAACTATACTTACTGGACACTTTGCACTGTGCTAATAACCAGGTTGGACTCTCATCTTCAGAACTGCTGTAGTTCTTCAGTAAGATGTAGGAAACACTGGTCAGAGATGTTGGTCGATATCAACATGAGAGAACCAAACAGCTGCTGCAGATGTGCGTCCATGATGAGAAGCTCCCCTTCCATCACATCCCAAAGGAGCTCTGCTGGACTGAGATCTGTGACTGTGGAGGTCATTTGAGTACGATTACCTCACCGTCTTGTTCAAGAAACCAGTTGGAGATGATTTAATCTGTGTGCGTTATCCTGTAGTAAGCAGCTATCAGAGGATGATACTTTGATTGTACATAGTGTTTATCTGAGTTAGTGCTACAGGGATGTTCACAAGGACGAACTGCTGCTGACACTGTTTCGCTAGAAGCAGCCCCACATCAGCACCACATTAGTGGAAAAGAGGTCCAAAAGACTCAATGTTACTGCACATGTATCGTAGTTTAAGTCAACAAAGCACAACATCAAATGTAACTTGTGTTGGAAAGTTGTGTCAAAAAGCTTCAATGTCATGAACGTGAGAGGACGTAGACGAACGAAGGACGAGCTCGTATTGAGGCAGATTGAACCCAAAACAAAGTCAGAAACAAAGGAGACTCAGAAGATAGGAATTATACACAGGAAACCACACAACAACTACACTAGGAACAACAGCACAGTACGGCATTACAAAGGCAAACAGAGGCTTTTAATAGACACGAGGTTAAGAGGAAAGTTGGAAACAGGAGGGAAACCAAAGACATCTGAACACAATCAAGGTAAACGAGAGAATGCATAGGAATCTAAGCGAAACGGCAGCACTGAATGAACCTGACATAAAGATGAAGGGAGACTCAAGGAATCAATCCAATACAAACAGAAGCTGGAACTAAGAACTAAAGCCTGAAAATACCAATGAAATATATGAAGATAAAGTAATGCATGAAATAAGAATCAACCAGAATAGTTATAAAAGTCCAGAAATTCAAAACCATGGGACCAAGGCCCAGGAGCATGACACAGAAGGCAAAGAGCTATTAATAATAATGCAAACCACAAGTTCCCAAATTACTTTCTTTAATAAATAATTGATTGTTCGCTTTATTAACTCAGTGAAAGTTGGGAAATATGCCCTGAAGCTCTGCTCATATATTCGGAGCTGAATGCTTCCTTGTTGTTTTAGCTTAACAGTAAAAAACTTTCAAAGTTTAACACAATTGTTTACTCTCGCTGAAAACTGGGAAAATATCAAATACTGACATTTAAAAAGCTTTTACTGGAGATTTTTTAATTGTTGATTAAACCATGATTTATCACACATTAAAAATATCTGAAATTTTCATTTTTTGTCATTTAGCTAATTGAAGAAGTGCTCCCAAAAAGTGCGGGCCAAACAACGGCATAGTTTTCAGTGTTAAAGCAAGTGATTTTGGGGAAGTGAAAAAGGAGATAGGAGGAGTTTTGGGAAAAAAACCTCCAGACTTGGGCTGCAATTCCTCTAATGACCACTGGAGGCTCCAAAAGTAAGTCAAACTCTGCGTTATCAGAGTTCAAGCAGAAACAAACACGATTCATAACAACCTTTACTGGGCTGAATGTTTTATAATTCAACTGTGGGGTGTGGTCTCTGTAACGCTTCACTTCAGGTTTGGATCTTTAGCCATCAGAATTGTTGTCTTAAGGCCAAGAAAGATGCCGAGCGCATTTATTTTACCAAGTGGATCATCATGGCCTTGCCACATTGGTCCATTTGATTGACCTTTATTATAATTATGTATTTATTTTATTTTCAGTTGCTACAAACGGGACAGACGTGACTGGGGGATAGGACAGGGAGAAAGAATGAAAGAAAGAGAGGGAGAGAAAGAAAGCCAGAGGGGAGAAGAGACGGTGAGAAGGGGGGGAAGAAAGAAAAACAAACAAAACACCTGGATCACCTGTATGGAGAAAAAAAAACAGAAGAGAAAGCAAACAAGAAAAAAAGAGCAACATAATAAAAACAGCACCATCACAATAAACTAGCTAGCAGTAGATAACAGTAGATACTAAATATTAAACGCTATTGTGCAGCACGCAAGATAGACAGCGCACAATGTGCTTTGAGGCAGCAGCTAAGAAAGGTGTAGTCCGCATCTGTGAACACCCGTGTGTACACCTGTGTGCATACCTGTGTGGATCAGCATGCTTGTATTCCAAAGGTTTCTCCATGTAACGATCTGCTAGGGAGTGTGGGGAGCCATAGCCCCGTCCACCAGGGCATGAAGCAGGTATGGAGGAGATCCAGGCCCCAGACATCCAGAGGCCCCAGAGTACAAGGACCCGAGGAGGACCACCAAAAGGGGGGCTCCTACTAACAGAGAAAAAAGTCTGTGCTGGTAAAATTCTTGGATTTTTAAAAAATAGATGCATGCTGTTTGGATACAGTAATTAGCAGGCACCCAAAGAACACCCAGGCTATAAAACCCAATGCCGACACAGCAGCTACCAACACCTTTTAAATACTGCAGAGTAACACTAACCACACTAACCACTGAGAACCCAAACTAGACTCCGTTCCTCCAAGACTTTTAGAGGTGATTTTGTTTGCACGATGAACCGATTTCAATGCAGCGGGTATAAAACGCATCTGATCACCAAATGTAAATATAGGATGGATACCATGAGGTCAGAGGTCACATGCAGAGAGCTTCTAGAGACTCGCTTGTCCAGCTGGAGGGCACCAAGCATGGCTGTTGATTCGAGAGCTTGTTAGCACTTTCTCATGTGAAGAACTGCTGGATGACCTTGGTGGAGAGGGAATACAAGTTTGTTTGATGTTTCTGTCTGTGAGGACGGCTAATGAGTTCACGAACAGGTCTCTGTGTGTGTGTGTGTGTGTTTCTAAAGCCATCACAGTGAGGAAATCGTGAGGCCAGTCCTCACAACATCAAAGGGGTTCGCTGCAGGGCTCAGAGTAGGCTTTAGAGTTTGGGCTCGTCCTCACAAAGAAAGTACAAGCGTGTGTGTGTGTGTGTGTTTTAGCAGTGCTTCTAGTTTCAGCTCCACCTTATTTATTATTTGCACACACACACACACACACACACACACACACACACACACACACACACACTCTCTAAGCAGTTTTTATATCCTACACACACACTCAAACGGACTCTCTCTCCATCACTGTATGACTCTCGCTCTATTAACACACAGTTGCAGCTTCGACTGTACGAGCCAATCACAGCGTGAACACACTGAGCACAGGTGAGCAGCGGTTTGACGGCGTGCTTGGATGAAGTCCTGCGTTTACAGTCTCAGAGAAGTGAGTACTGTCACAGATTACATGAGTGTGCGTGGGAAGCTGTGGTGTCGGACGTTTTTATAGTCTCAGCTTCGTGACAAACATCTAACATTTCCATGAGATGCTTTTCTGTGTGAAGCAGGACGGTGCTGACAGTACCATCCCACAGCTGCTGTAGACAAGCACTCAAAGTCCTTCAAAAATAAAATCTAAATTCACACTTTTATTTTGTGCCTTTAAGCACTGAAACTATCACAGACGCTCTTTATGGATGCATCAGTGTCTCTCTGCAGGACGCTTCGACATGCTGAGTGGAGAAGCCGGGGATTGAACCACCGACCTTCCAATTAACAGACGACCTGCTGTACCTGAGCCGCCTCCCAGCGTACCTGGGACTTTTTTATTCCTGGAAGGTTTCGAGGGGATCTCGAGTGTTTCCTCAGCCCCTCGTTGGTGTGCAGATCCACGAACATGAGGCTAATCAGCACACTGATGTGGCCACGGCTGCTTCCCACACATGACGTTATAAAGACGTTAACGCGGGCTGCATCGCGGCGGTCTCTGTCTCGTGTTTTTTCATGTCAGAGCTGCAGGTCAAAGCAGCGACAGCGGGCGGGATGAAGCTGCGCCTCGGTTACAGGCAGCAGCTTCCTGCGGAGGTGTGGGCGGATTTATTCATGCTTTCGAACGCAGCCGCTGTAAAACAATCAGAAAATGACCTTTACATCTCTGATTCACTTTGTTTTCACTCCCTCTCTTCAGGCATGCCCTCGGTGTACCTTATCGGTGATTGGTTCAACTCGGAGAGCATAAACACAACAAATGCCACCTTAAAAAATCCCAGAAACCTCGTAGAAGACTGACGAGGAAGCGCAGGGACTGCTTTCGCTCCTGAAAACGGACCTGAAAGATGCCGTTCGGGGAGCATCTCACACAAAAAGCTACAGGCCGCCTAAAACTGCCTCACAGTGGAAGATGACCACGGCGTGACCGCAAAGTCTGTGCATGTAGCTGCTGGAGGAGAGACAGTAAATGTTAAAATAAAGAAGAAATCCAGCTTTCAAAGCTCCTCACACACAGACAACATGCATGTCCAGCTTCGTGGGGGAGGAAGACGAAGAAGACGAGGGAGGGAGAGAGACATTCACAAACCTCCTCCCCCCCGGGACATCCCGGCATCTGACAAGAGTGTGTGTGTGTGTGTGTGTGTGTGTGTGTGAGGGAGAGAGAGCGAAAGTGAGAGTAAGTGAGTAAGTGTGTGTTCATGTTGTGAGATTGAGAAAAATGGAAGCGTTAATGTGTGTGTGGGCAAAAAGAAGAAGAATGTGAAAATGAGAAATGTGTGAATATGTGTGTGAAACAAATGCAAAGTGTGACTCTGTGTGCGAGTGTGTGTGTGTGTGTGAGAAGAGGGGAAAACGTGTAAATATGTAGACGACAGTTAATGTGAACGTGCGACAGAACGCGAGCGTGTCCTCTCTGCTCTCTTCCAGCTGTTGTTTCTTCTTTTTCTCTCAGCGGAGGAAGAACAAAACTCTCCTGCAGCAAATGAAAAAACAAAAAGCGGCATCAAAAACATAAATTTATCTCGTTTATTTCTTCCCAAACGCACCCACACTGTCAGCTGGAAACCAAAAAGTTTGGCTGGAGCCAGATGGTGTGCAACGTTAGGAGACAATAAAAAATTCTAATACACAAAAAAACATTTTGTTAATCAAACGAACGTCCTAAACTGTGATTTTCTCACTTTCTGCTCTTATTTCTTTACAGATAATCATATTTTATTATATGATACAAAATCAAAGCCTCAGCAGACCCCACGTTAATCATTAAGTCACGAAGCAGAGGAGAGTTCCTCTTGAATTTTTAAGTGTTCGACATCGTTGAAGTGTTTAAATACAGAAAAGAAGGACGTGGTTCTTCATGTGAGGAGAGCAGAAACGTGGCTGAGGTGACGCATTACCCGCTGAGGACCAAACAAGGTAACAGAGACAACACGGCAAAGAGGAGGGGACAGCGAAATGACCGCGACCCAGGTGAGGTCGGTTGACACAGGTGAGAACAATCAGGGGAAAACGGGAAGTAAAACTAGCCTGAAGTTTGAAGGCAGCTGGACTTCCTTTGTTTGCGTTGTTGACGATGCTTCTTCAGGTGTAGCAGCTGATGGGAGTCGCAGGTATTTAACCTCTTAGAGGCGGTCCTGAGAGTCGTTGACCCACCTCGTCGTCTCCAAAGGTTCAAAACCAGCACGAAAACAGAAAACCACCTTAAAAAACCCAGAACAAAACAGAGATCAGAATGAACACTGGAATAACAGAAAAAAACTAAAATCAGATTTATTCACAAAAAACTCGAAAACAACACAGGAGGATGATGGGAATGGAGAAGTTTTAACCTTAAACATCCAGCTCACCAACATTAGCAGTTAGCCCCCATTTCAGCCTAAACAAGAACAGTTCTCACACTGGGAGTTATCGTCTCTCTTATCTGTTTCATCCATTTGGTTTTTCCAAACAGCGAGAGAGTCCACATACAGTGAACCTAACTGAACCCTAAACAGGTAACTGGTGATCAAGAAGTTCAGAACTCAGAGCGTCTCATGCCGACATCGTTTCTTTTACCGTTTTCACGCGGCATAGCGAGCTTTACCAAAACCAGACTGAGCCATTCAGGTACGCAGGGGACTGTCGCCTGTTGGAGCTACAGGTGAGAAAGCAGATCTCTGACCGTCATCACGTTCAGGGTGAACCTCTCTCTAACTCACCTGTGAGGCTTGAAGCTGAGGCACCACGGCTAACGTGTGGTTTTAAACTCCTGGTGAGGACGCTCTGCTCGAGGCTCCAGAGCAGGACTTCACTAATTAACGGGTAACATGAAGGGGGCTATGTTCATTGCATGTATGTGCTAAAATGGACCATTACAAGATTGGTGTATTTTTCAGTATTTGCTATGATTCTCACCGGGAAAAAATCATTTGTCCAGGGATGCACTATTAAATCTGATTTATCCAGGGCTAGCGCTCCTTCAGAGGAAACATTATAAGCTCTTAAATGTTCTTTTTACTGAGTGCAGTTAAAATTTTAACGTACACGTGCGTCTTTAAAAAAATTCAGCAGCAAAATTCAACATCTTTTTAGCAGGTGAAGCGAAAGAAAGTAGAGCGTCGTTTAAAAATGATTAATTTCCTTCATCTGGTAAAGACAGATTCTCCGACACCGTCAGCTCATGGATGGAGTTTAAAAACTGATCGGGTTGCTGTTGGGGGGGAGGGGCGGCGTGGGCGAGCGGAGGGGTTTTGGGGAGGGTGGGGGTGTTTCCACGTCGCCTCACTCACCAGCTGCCAAAAATACTGATGTGTTCAGAGGTGTTTTTATCTGCTCGCGCTCTTCCCTCCGTCTTTCTTCGTCTCCTGAAAGAATGGGTTGAAAAGTTCAGTGTGAAATCACGTTTCCGTGAGATATGGAGCTGCAGTCGGGAATGAAAGCTGTCGTGCCCCCAAAGCTGTGAGTGTGTGTGCGCGCGTGTGTGTGTTCGCCTAAGTGCTTCCAGTGTATGAGTGGGGTTTTTCGTTCTGCCTTTTAGCTCCGTATTCATGCAGAGTGTGTGTGTTTTCCCCTCACCGAGCCGGAGATTTTCCTGTGAATTGCTCCATTTAACACAGGGCCTTGTGCGTGTGCGTGTGTGCGGCGACGCAGATGCAGTAACACTCTGCTCCCGTGTGGGTGCTGACACCGGGGAGAAGGGTGGAGAGGTTTGTGGGTGAAAACGCTCCTTTGATAACTTTGGGATGATTGACGTGTCGGGAGTTCAGGTAAACCTGCACAAACACCGCAGAGGGGGCGGGGCTTCAGGGCGGAGGCTGAGTGGGATTTTTAGCGACAGGAGAAACAAATCCGAACTGGGTCGCTCTAGAACTTCCTGAT
Organism: Perissodus microlepis; assembly: GCF_051167445.1. Lineage (NCBI taxonomy): Eukaryota > Metazoa > Chordata > Actinopteri > Cichliformes > Cichlidae > Perissodus > Perissodus microlepis. The sequence goes on along the minus strand of NC_140481.1, from coordinate 32,330,663 downwards.
CTCTCATTCTATGGAACTCACGCCGTGATTCGTTAGTGGCATCAAACCCAGCGAACCGGTGTTGTGCCAAAAAGTGATTTCCAATGTTTCTGTGTATTTTTTATGTGTAATATCTTTACCTATGTTCGTAAATAGACTTCGGTGAACAGGGTTTACAAAGGGGTTATATATAGAATTAAAAAATTATCCGTTTTTTAGTATCTTTACAACTCTGTGTTATTGTACTTACATTACATTACATTATTAAAGTCACTGCCAAAAACTGATTGCGGCTTCTAGCTTGTTACACGAATGTTGTTTCTGGCTCAAGCTGACTTTATGTCATCCATGAGGGATGCATTTGACATCTGTTTCATATATTATAGCCCAACAAGTTACTTATAGCAGTTTAAATACAAGCAATCAGTTTTTGGCAAATACCGGAAATCAGTTTTTGGCAGACAATCACTTTTTGGCACAACACCGGCCGCCAACAATAACGTTTAACGACGTCTGGTCCATCCATGGACTTCCCCACATTATTCCATCAGGAATCAGCAGCTGCACCCAATCATTGGTTACTTCAAGTCCCATCTTTGCCCGTCTCCAGCTTGCTGTTACATCCCGGGGACTTCTCAATCACATTCCCTGCTTTATCACCCGTTTTACTTTTGTAGTTTATTAAATAAGACTTGGAGTGGGTGGCTGACCCCATAAACTGATCGGCACAGTTCGTGCTGAGGTCACAGAGCGAGGAAGTGAGCGGTTGCCGGATCGCTGTGCGCTTTCAGAGTAGGAAGCTACCTCCATATCGTAAACCACTGATGCTACAAAAAGAAGCAACTAACAGAAAAATGGGCCTGACAGGTGCCAGAGAGACACCGATGAACCTCCACCCTTCATGGAGTCTCTGTAGGTGGTCAGTATTCGTGCGAACGGTGCATCAGCGCTCCAATACCAAGAGATGCAGCCGGCGTCTGAGAAAGCATCTGCCAGCCCCACTTACCGGAATTGGATCAACGTGAGAAATGTTTCACATGTTAAATTTCAATCACTGGCACCACCTTAAAACACCTCCACAAACACGCATGTCTCAGCATTTGTAATGAAAACAACAAAGAAAATCCTCCGTGCATCACCGCTAACAGCCGGTGTCCCGCCCCCTGTGGCATCTCAGTGATAGAAACAGGAAATGACCCCAACCCTAACCTGTGCGCGTGTTTTAAATGTCGTTTTCTTTCCTTTATAACTAAGTGTGAGCTCGAGGGCGGGGTCTGGAGGTGTTTGAGTTATCTGACTATGTTTCGGCTCACTGTGCAGTGCAGACGGTTCTTTATCACTGAGCTCCTCCGTGTCTACTCGTCAGACAGCTTCATGATCTCTTTGGCAGCAAGACGTGATCCACGTCCACCAACCGGCTGCTTTGGATCTACCTGTGCTGGTACAGCTTTACCTGGTTTAACTCATCTGGTAAACCGATGATTCTGATTGGCTGTATGTGTGAGTGTGAATGCAGTTTCCTGCTACTCTGCGTTAGCCCTGTGATGGCCTGGTGACCTGTTCAGGTGTGATTCGAGCCCTAACCCCGAACAGGATGAGGCGGTTTTAAAAATGGGTGAATAATTACGTTCATAATGATCCACTGAGGAGGACACAAATTGTCCCAGAAAAAAGGGAATCAGGACCTCTTTGTCTGTCTGTAATTTCCAAATTAGTTGTCGGTCAGGTGTCAGAAATCCTGTCCTGATTCTCTCAAGGTGACATCTTTAAATATCCTCACGTGCTTGAATTTAACAAAAAGGAAAAACGATGAATGAATTAATCTAAGATTATTCTCCAGACTGATGAATCTGTGTTTCCGGTCTCTGATTTGGAGCACAGCCTCAGTAACTTTGTTGCCGAGCGACGCCGATCAGCATCTTCTCGATCTGAAAACAACAAAATTAAACCTGCTTTGTTTTATGTGAAAAGTCAGACTGTACGAGCTCTCGGGTAACTCTCCTGATGCAAGATTTATGATGGGTTAAACTCTGAGCTGGGATTTATCCTCTAACCGCTGCTCCAGTGGATCTGCTTAGTGCTGACCTGGTTAAGCTGTGGTTATAATGGCCAGCTCCCAGTATGAAGCCGTGGTTGTAATGGGAGGCTCCCAGTGTGGAGCGGTGTGAATGTTGGCTGCGGTTCACAAACCCGCTGCGCGCAAAGGTTAAAAAATAATAACGTGCCGCAGGATGGCTCATCGCGGGTTCTCTGGCGAGGCCCCATATCTCGTCTGATAGGAGAAACGGCCTCTCTGTTGACGAGCAGCCGCCCATTAAAGCGTGATTCACACGCCCGTTCGACTTTTCATTAAATTTCTCATATCGCACGCCCTCGATTGCCCGTCCAAGAAAAGCGAGGCAGTCGAGAAACTTGGCTGCTCCAGATAAGAAATAACTTATATACTCAGAAAGCAGCATCTTAAGTGAGGAATTCGATGTGAGCCGAATGTATGAGCGGCGCTCTTGACCCTAAACTTTAAAATGAAGTTCCATCTGGCGAAGACGACGAGGAGCAGACATGAATTTTTCAGCTTTAATTTCTCCCAGACTATTTCTGCGGCCTTTTCTCTGCCTCTGTTTGTTTCTTTTCATATCAAATCGTAACTCTGTTCTTTTGTGACGTGTGTTTCATCATTTTGTACAAACTGTGATGCTCCGTGGTTGAACAGCAGGAAGAAGCTCAAAGGGAGAGAGACCAGCGTTGTATAAAGAAAAAAAAAATCTTTATACTGAGGTACGTGCTGCACAAAAAGCTTTTCAAGCCTCCAGTGTGTCTTCAAACAGCTGAATGGGGCTGAAAACTGGAAACTCGGAGAGCACGATGACCCGCGATGCCACTAACGCTCGGAGGGTCGGCTTCCAGCTGTGCAGATAACCAGATGATGAGGATGATGATGCTATTATTGTACCCTAATCTGCATGCGCCGAGTGTACTGTTTAAAATCTGTTTGACAGGTGAACGCGGTCCGAGTTAAATTCTGGTTTAAAGAGACCGAGTAACGCTGCACGACTGTTCTCGCTGCATTTTTAAAAATCCTGAACGTCCGCATTCAGAGACACAGAGACACGCTCCAGGAGAGACAACGCCCCAGACCTAAAACATCTATAAAGTTTGGAGTCGGACGTCTAAGAGTTCGTGTCTCGATTGGCAAATAGATAAATCATATCATACTGTGCATGAACAGGTCTCGTTCACGAGCACATTAGGAACAACTCCTGAGTTCAGCATCTTCCCCGACAATACTGTGCAGGCTGGAGCAGCCAGGCATCAAACCTCCAACCCTCCAATTACTCAATGCCCCGATCGGCCGTCTGAGCCACAGCCTTTGGGACTTTTTCACGTGGTGGTCAGGTGTAGGCACCACCAGCTGCTTACCTGCCGTCTTACCATTAACCTGTATCTTAAAAAATGAGGACAGCACATTCCAAACCGCCGACGGGGTCAGGGACGAGGTCAGGGACGAGGTCAGGGACGAGGGTCGGCCCGTGTGGTCCAGGCCCGTGGAAGAAAACACCAAAGAGTCGGAACTGAACTGTGAAGAAGGTGACCTGGTGGGTTGATTCATGTCATCACGCCGACATCGTGCTGACAGCCGAGTGCTTCAGCATCGATTTCCTGGTGAGGAGGTGGCAGCGTGATGGCGAGCTGGCAGAGGCAGGGTGATGAGTCCTGGCATCTGTGTCACCTACCTGAACATCGCTGACCACATTCATCCAATCATGTGAGCATGACTGTGAAATCATCTCAAACTGAACGTGATGCTGAGGCTCCATGGTCACAGATCTCAGCCCCTCAGAGCACCTTTGGGATGTGGGTTCAACATCTGTAGCAGCTGTGTGACGCTGTCATGTCAACATGGAACAAAACCTCTGATGTTTCCTACACCTTGTTAAGTCTGCGCCATGAAGGATTAGGAGACGTTCTGAAGAATAACGGGTCAGACCCGGTCCTGGTAAGTTTTATCCTAGTAAGTGATTCTTTTTAAAATCAGCTGATTTGATTTTGTGTTGTTGACTTTTTAATTCTGTGCTGTTTTCCAGTTTTATGCACACTGTGATTTTGACATTTAGTTTAGACATCTTGGGGTGTCTTGAAAGGTGCCTATAAATAAAATCTATTATTATTACCCAATAAAATGTCCCGTGAGTGTGAGACTTTGAAATGTCACATCTTAATGTGTCCTTTTGCCTTCCCAGCATGTAGCTAAAACAAATCCACACCCCGGGATTAGGGGTTAAATTAGGTTTAGGGTTAACTCCGATCCTCCGTAACCTTCTCAGGTTAGACTTCAGAAGAGTTTGAGACTTGCAGACTCGAAGTTCCTGAGATCTCAGTTCGATTGAGCATCGTTACTGAACCGAGGCTTCAAGGATCTGCCGCTCACAGATGGTTAGTGGAGCCTGATAGGTCGGAGCTGTTGGCACGGTGACCTGCGCGGTATTAGATGGTTGTTAAGGGCTGTATATTTACCTGGAACACAGGAACCTGATAAACACACTTGTGGGTTTCGGCGTGTGAAAGAGTCCGGGTCGTGTAAAGGTTGCACTTGTGTGTGCAGCGACTTCCTGAGGATCCTGCTGTGAATTAAGATGCGGCAATCATGCAAAATACAGCCGGCAAAACGAGGCCGAATCTTTACCGGCTGTGTGGCTGCCGAGGCTGACCTCTGACCTCCGTGTGGAAGATGCCCAAAAAGATTTTCTCCACAAGGATCAATAAAGCGTCTGATTGTTATTCTGCACAGAGTGTGGACCCACTGGGAGCCGAGGAGGGGGCTCCGTCCCTGCTAATAAGAGTGGAGAGATCAACACCTACCTTTGACTGCGTTTTTATTCCCGCTTCACATCCACACGGCGCCGCGTTCGGCTTCTCGAGTACAAATGACTCTTTCAGTGTCTGTGGAGGAATTTCAAAAACAAATCAAGCTGCTGTGATTCATATGTGGACTCATGTTTGCCCTTTGGATTCAGGTTCAACTGAAATAAAAAACGGATTTTTGCAGCTGTATCTCACGGAGGCCGGGCGGCTGCCGGGAACGAAGGCCTTACAATACGAGCAGGACTCAGAGCAGCAGTGATGCAACAGAGAAGCAGCACCCAATTACAGGCTGAACGGTAGCGTTAAAAGGCTAAATTACACAATGACGAATTGCATAAGACTTTCTGAGAATCTGAGGTCATGTGCTGCTGACGTCATGCGCGCGTCCGCGTCGCAGAGCGGCCAGCGAAGACGGGCGCATTACGTAACGGCGTTCCCCCCAAGCCTTGGTTTTCCTGGCCGGTGAGGTGCCAACTCGCTTTATATTTCGAAGGACTTCAGGACTCAGACATGTGATGCTCACTGTACATCGCGGCACAGCTGGGGCAGCGCTGGAACATTTTCAAAGATACACAAGCCGCTTTAAGTCCCTGGAGTTTAGCTGGGGAATGTAGACAGAGACTTCTCACAGGAGACCTCGCTGGAGCTTTTCCCCCGCTCTTTGGTTTTTTTTAATTCATGCCGGGAAGCTTTTCCGAGCCCGTGTTCTGTTTCTCAACAACACCTCGATTCACATTCACACACTTACACTCGATCACACCTGGGAGCTGCAGAGTACAATCACACCCGGCTGCTGAGCGGCCTCGTTGGGGAAGCTGAAGGAAGCGAGGCCTCTGGAGTCCACGCTCCCTCGGCAGGTTTCGTGGCGGGGGGGGTAGCTCGAGCAGCCCACCTTACCTGTGAGCTGCAGTTGTAAAGACAGAATAAAAAATAAAATCTGAATGGAAACTAACCCACATCATTCTTCACACCTCTATTTTGAGACTTTAATATTTTACTTTAGTCACTTTTTACAAATATCTTGTTGAATATTTCATTTCTTTAACAGATGCTGATAAACCTGAACACAGATCCACAACACCGCATTGGACCCATCAGGGTCAGGGGTCCGGCTCGGCTGTCATTCACGCCTTCATCCATCTTCTTCCCATCCAGGTCAGGTTGTAGCTGCAGCAGTTGAAGCAGAGATACCCAGACCTCCATCACCTCCTCCAGCCCTTCTGTGAGGACTCTGTCGTATTCGCACGTAGGACTTTCTCTGGCGTTTCCTGGGCCTGGCCCGGGGCCGCCTCCTGGCAGGGCGTGCCCAGAGCACTTCTTCCCAGGAGACATGCCCGGAGCCTGACCCACCTCGACGGTTCCTCTGGATGTAGCACCTCTGCTTTGACAGAAACATCTAATTTCTGAATATTTTCCTCTTTAGCCTGTGGCTGAAACAAAAACCACCCTTAATGAGTTGCCAGTGACTCTGTGGATGTTAAAGAGCGCACCTCTGACTCCTGTTTAAATGCATTCATGTTCACTCAGACTAAAGTAAAGTTTTTGCTTAAAACCCTCCAGATAGCCAGATACTTGGAATGGGCGGCTATCAGAGTGTGAGGACTCTGTGAGGTCATTTATGACCCGGATATTTCCTAAAATCACACGTTAAACACGTACAACTGCTTTTGTTCATCTGGTCGTCAGAATCAGTAACTTCCTGTCTCAGAGTGATGTGCAGCAAACACAGAGGAGAATTCCTTACTTACATAATTCCTCATCAGCCTTTCAATAGGAAATAGAAAGAGAGAGCAGATTTCTCCTGTTTTGGCTTCCTGTTAAATCCAGAATTCAAAATCCTGCTCCTCACATACAAGGTCTTAAATAATCAGGCCCCATCTTATCTTAATGACCTTGTAGTACCATATCACCCTATTAGAGCACTTCGCTCTCGCTCTGCAGGCCTACTTGTTGTTCCTAGAGTATTTAACAGTAGAATGGGAGGCAGAGCCTTCAGTTTTCAGGCCCCTCTTCTGTGGAACCAGCTTCCAGTTTGGATTCAGGAGACAGACACTATCTCTGCTTTCAAGATTAGGCTTCAAACTTTCCTTTTTGCTAAAGCATATAGTTAGGGCTGGACCAGGTGACCCTGAATCCTCCCTCTTACAGGACCAGGGTTCTGGGGCTTTCCCATGATGCACTGACTGTTTATACGGCGTCTCCTTATAGCCTTCATTCTTCTCATTCACCCTCGATCCGGTCGCAGAGCCTAGTTCTGCTGAAGGTTTCCTCCAGTTAAAAAGGAGTTCTTCCTCCCCACTGTTACCAGTCAGGAATCACCTGACTGTTGGGATTTCTGCCCAATGCTGTCGGATCTTCATCCAACCACCTTGAGGTGACCGTTGTGTGAAGTGGTGGTATGCAAATAAAGCTGACAGGAAGACGTTTTGCAGTGATCAAACAGCTTCAGGCGGTTCATGAGTCATGTGAGATGAATTCTCCAGTTTGTGTTGTACTGTGTAACATTTTCCCTAGCAACAAACATTTACATAACAGAGAAAATATATTCCAAAGAGACGCAACAGCGTGTGTTTGTTTTATGTTTATAATGAGGACATGCTTTAGCTCATCTGCACAAGTGCAAAAAGTTAATACCGAGGAAGCGTCTGCTAAACCGCAGCAGCAGCACGCTTCAGTCATTTCAGCGAATGAGCCTTTCGTGGGCTCAGAGATGGTTTATGACGCCAAGTCCTGTGCTCATTACCGCCTCTAATCTGACACACCACTCACCTGTGACACTTTAATATTAACATACAATAAACAGTGTATATGATAACAATCTTTCTTTTGCATGAAGCGATACAATAATTTTTTTCAAGGTTTGATTTTCAAGCCGTATTTACTGCTGGGAAGCCGGTAACACCAGTGTTTCAAGTAGAGACTTCATATTTAACTGGTTTCCCACGGGGCCTAAACGCAGCATCAGACACAAAAAAAGTCTTTTCTGTAGAAATGTTTGTCTCTTCGATTTATCTGCTGAAAAAACGAGCTGGAAAGCCAAACACTCACGGCACGGTATGAATATTTAGGCACACAAACTGCACACTTCATTAGAGGAGCTGCACACTTCGACACGGCGAGCGCTCCGAGGCCACGGCAGCTTTCAATCCACTGCGCGCCGCTATCAGGCCGAAATGTGATTCCTCACCTTTATTCTTATTCAGGTTTAATTTTTATTTTTACAGCCCCCTTCATTCTCATTGTGATTCCAAAGGCAGAGCTTATCTTAAATTAACACCAGCGCCGTGATATCCTTTGAGAATACCGACCAGATATTACAGCTTGCCTAGGATGGGCTCTGCGACGTGGAGAACATCCACAATGAGCGCGGTGGAAATGCTAAGCAGGCGGGAGACGCCTCCCTGCATCAGGCCTCGACCGTTTCAAGGCCGCCGACATTTCTCTGCTCAAACCGTTTTCCTCCATCCGCGCAGAGCGGTCACGTGACTTCACCAGATCAGGATTCGGTAACGCTTCGTGATTTGACTGCAGGTAAGGACGTAATTCCTCTGTAATTGAACGGGAGTTTTTTATTTGAACTTATAATGTGATTATGTTTACCTACACACACAGGTAAACACCAGAATAAAAGGTAAGTCTGGTTTTTACTGGAAACAAAATCATCATACTGGAAGTAAATTTAATTTAATATCGTTTTTTTTTTAAAAATTGTTTCCTGTAGAATTAAAATTACTCATGCAGCATATAAAAGTCTTTTTGGTTCAGACTGCTGGTGGTTTGATGGACACTTTGGGCCCCTCTGTAACCCCCGAGCATTATTTAAACACACCAGCCCAGCTTTTACATTACACTGTGCTTTTGTTTATACAATTATAGAGGTAAATATGTATTTTTGTTACTTTTATTACCAAAAAATTGAAAATAAATCAGAGAAAAACCGTTCTGTCAGCATGCGTAGGCCGACTGAGACAAAGGTATACGGGGAACTTAGAGCTAGCGTCTCCTAAAACCTGCTGAAAGACGAGAGAATGTCACACAGTTTCATTATGTATATCAAAGTAGCTTATTTTGATTTAAAAACCCCAAACATTATAAACAACACCTTATAAAAAAGTCATTTCTGCAAATACTAAACTAGATGGAGTTAAATCCATTGTGTGTATGCTTCCATGCTCAGCACTGTTACTGAGGCTTAGCAAAGGCAGAATAAGACAGCTGCTTACCAGCAAGCCTGAGCGCTTCCTTTTAGGACAGTTTGAAACTGTGAGCACTGACTTTTAGTGCCAGCCTCAAGTGGCCACTAGAGGAACTGCAGCTTGTGTTCAGTCGCTGAGCTAGGCCCTACCGGCTAGCTCACCACTGAAGACAGGTTCAATTCAAAGTTCAACAAATTCCTCGATTAAAGATACGTTTTAAAAAGTAAGGCTTCACAGTCGCAGGCAACCATCTGGCAATCACCAGTAAGGAGGGTAAAATATGGAAAAGAGTGTATTCTGCAACTAGTTGGGGAATCGTTGCTGCAAACGAAAGTGCGACACAAACCGGAAACGCAGACCGGCCTTCAAAGTAAGAGTCGTGCCTCACGCTGTGGTGAACTAATTTTAAAAGGTGCAGGTTTAAGTTTGCATGCAAATGTTCTCTAGTCTCGTCACTGCGGCTCGTGAGCGTTTGCAGTCGTCCACCGCCAACCTGTTAGCGACGACGACGATGCCTCATGGTGCAACCTCCAGCAACCACTCACCAACCGGTCCAGTAATGCACATTTTTACCTAGCAACCAGAGGTTACCAGGGGCGTGCCATGTGACTCAGGCGTAATTATATTAATTATATAAATTTGTTGTAGAAAAATAATCTTGATTTTAGGCCATAATCAAGCGGCCCTAATGATCCGAACTAATAAATAAGTGTTTTTTGGACACTTGGCAGGGCGCTGATGTTGCCTGTGAAGCTGAAATAAAAGGACTTTGTGTGTGTGTGTGCAAACACCAGAGATTATGTGAAAGGCTGGAGCTTTTCCACGCCATCGGCCCTTCTCTGAAGTGGCTGCAGACCATTTCTCCCTCTGTTTTGTTTTAAAGCTGTCAGGATTTCACAATCAGGTGAGTCAGAGCAGAATGCAGCGTCCATATGATGCACGTGCGCTGCTGTTCGCTGCATTCAGACCACATCACACAGACACAGTGAGAACAGGGTGTACCCTTTGAAAAAGGCTGTGTTTTATTGAAATACAGCAGACATCAACAGGTTGTTTTGCTGGCCTGGGCGACAGAAACAGAGCTCGAATGCTTTTCAAACAACGCAAAAACAAATATTCATGGCTCTTATTTTCTTTTAACCCGACGGACCCCAGAGACGCCGCCAGCCCGCGAACCCAGCTGAGTCAGGACGAGTTCGCTTTTGGGCCGGGAAGGGGAGCGTCTTTGTGGCGTCGAGGACGAAACAAAAACAAGCTGGTGCTCCAAATCAGTTTGGGTTCAAAGATGCTGGTATGTGAAGTTAAAAATCGAACGCGCCTCGAGTGCTGGAGGATTTGAAAGTGTTCAGGCCTGTTTTTGTGCCCAGGGTTGTTGTTAGATAGTAGCAGTAGTAGAAGAAGCAGAACCTCAGTTATGAAGCAGGGCTGGCCTCAACTCCCCTTAAAAACACAATCAGAGCACCTGGTTTTCCCAAAAGTGATGCTCGGCTTTGTAAAGTCTTTTTCTTGGTTGATTAAAATTTTTTTGTGCATTTTTTTGCTGGAGCGTTTGAGCACTGATCCCTTCATTTGACTTCTTTTCACACGTGAACCAAGATTTAAAAACACAGCTTGAAAGAATGCAGTGAGTTTGATGATTTGCATACGCAAAACTTCCAGAAACTGGATCTGATTCAACTTGTCGAACAGCGGAAGGTTTCTCTAAAACTAAAATACTTTTGCAGAAGTCACGTCTTGATTGTCTCACGTCTTAAAATTCCTTCGCTGAGCTTCTGAAGTGAGCTAAAAAAGCAGTCAAATGAAGAAGATATCAGCTTTCTACAGCCTATTTTCTACTTTTTCATTCTTGGTTCACATGTGACAGCGACTTGAAATTCAAAACTGAGGACAGCTGGAGACTGAGGACGGATAAACACCCTTGAAGTTTGCTCGACAACGGAGTCTGGGTCAGAGCGCAGATTTGCTCTGATAGCAGGAATGACGTGCTCAAAGTCCAGAGTCTAGTTCAGAAAATCTAGTTCTGAAACTCTGATGCAATATCAATATTTCAGAGATGGAAATATATCAAAGAAAACCAGAAGACTGCATTGCTCTTTAACTTTTGTGCTTGAAACCGGTAAACAGAAAACAACAGAGCCATCATCAGAGCAAACTTCAGGGAAGGTAAAGGAGTTCAGCCTCGACGTCGTCCCCCCCACCCCGCAAACATCTGAACCTCGCTGCTCTTCAAAATTTGACTGTCGCTGCATAAAAAGCTTTTTTGAGGAAACCAGGCGCTCGCCACGATACAACGGAGCAAGTTTAAACGAAGGAAGCACGGAGCACACCGGTCGCACTGCGCGCCGCTTTGTGTGGTTTCTTCGTCCCCTCGTTGTGACCGGGGCAGTTTCCCCCAAGTTTACGCTCACAGGAAACGACGATTGCAACATTTAATCGCGATTGTCGATTACGTACATTTACAAGCCACCTGGGTGCTGCACACCTCCACTCGTCAGCGTGCGCTAAAAATAAACAAGCATAAATTTGAGACAAACCTCTTTAAGACTGCTAACCTACAAGCCGTCAGTTAGCTTCAAAGGCTTTTTAAGGCTTATATTAGAGGTGCTTTAATTTTTTATCGGGGATTTTTTATAAATCAAACTGCAAAAGTGAACCATGATTGTTGTGCTAGCTGCAGCAAAATTAAAGTTGCTGCTATTAGCAAGCCAGAATGACATCACCAGTATCGCTGATGTAGCCTTCTCTTATTGGCTAAAAATCAACTGGTGGTCCTGATTTCCATTACAAGCGACTCCATCCTGGTACTTTGGTACTCGTAGTGAACTACATTTACATTTTTAAATTAACAATTGTAATTAGCACAAGTTCGTGATTTAGCTAACGGCTATTTTGATCCTTGGTTTTAGCATCTTACACATTCACATAAAAACGGGACAAGATCGCTCTTCGTCCCTTTGAAGGTAAAAAGTGCAAATTTATGTGGAAAAGTTGGCCAAAAATATTTTAATCAACAAAATAAAAAAGCTTAATAGAGTTGAAAGTAGACTACAGTAGAACTTGTGGCGTGTCAAACGTCACTGAGGCCAAAGGTTTGCTCGAGGCACCGGTCTGGGCTAGCGGAAGCGTTCGAGCAAATTTAGTTCCCACACGATCATGTTTAACTTCTGCAGGACCGCCTTTGCTTTGGTGCCAGTGTGCTCGGTTCCCTCCTCTTTCAACATTCAGACAGTAAACCCACTTTCCTCCCCAAAGCAATTACATTCAATCATTCATCAGAAAAATATTCAATTAAAACTATACACTTGCAAAAATAAAACTCTCTTGGAAGCGTGCTAAGGCTGAGCGTCCACCAGGAGGCGCTCTCCGCCGCGCTGCCAGCACTCCTGTTAGGCCCTGCAGCTGTGCGGCGAGAGCTTCAGTGCTGCTGAACGCTACAAGTTTAAAGAACTGCGAAGACTTCGAGCAAACAAAGAAGCATTTTAACCACCTCGGACGAGCGGTCGGAGCTACGCGGCAAACCCCCGACAGCTCGACCGGCCGCCCCGCGGACGGAGTTGGAAACCTCCCCCTGCCGTCGTGTCGTTGAGGCCAGCCCTGGTATGCATTTGTAAATACAGTATTTCAGATATATGTAGTCTTATCATCTTTAAATCTGACCAGGACACTACAGCGGCAGAAGCAATACATAAAGAAGCTCATATTTTGTTTTTTACTATTATTCTTTTTTGTAGGAATGGAACTAGTTTCAACTAATCCTACCAAGCCAACATGTAGTAATGTATCGAATAAAAGGCTATTTATCTTTTTTTTTGTCTGTTTTTGTTTATTACAGGTGTGTATGATGGTGTGCAGGACGACAAAGAGAGAGAGAGGGAGAGAAAAACGAAGGAAAACGGTGAAAAATGAAAGAAAGCGAGGAGAGACGAGAGAGACGAAGAAAAGGAGGAGGGATAGAAACGGAGAGAAAGATCAAAGTATGATTCAGGCAGCGTGAGTCTTGATTGCAGGTTTTTACTGTCGAGTTTGTAAGTTGCGTGATCGTTACCGTTGAATCCTTCTGCGTTTGCCACCGTTTCAAGTCTCTCGACTGTTTTTTTGTTTTTATACTCAGTTTGTTCCTTATCGGGTTTGAAAACAAAGATCCACGACAGTCACTTGGTCATACAAGCATGTTCGTCGGAACGAGAAGTGCAGATTGGCTTAAGTTTCTTTTTGTTTTTTTCCTTTGCTTTTCTTCAAAAAAGGGTTCCAGACAGTGGCTACAATAATAATAATAATAATAATAATAATATAATAATAATAGCACTTGACTTCACTTCAGCACAGTAAAAAAAAGGAAAAAGGTCCAAAGGTGCTTTTTTTTCTCCGTTTTGTTTTTTAAATCTGATTTGATGTGAAGCGAAGTCCCCCCTCTTCCTCCCTCCTCTCCCTCCCACCTCTCCTCTCCTCTCAGCGGGGAAGTGGCGGGCGGAAGTCCAGTGCCGGTGAGATGAACAAGTGACTGAAGTATTGCCAACTGGTCCGTCTTTTTTTTCTTCTTTTCCTTGTTTTTCCTTTTTTTGTAGTGGTTCCACTCTGGTTCAGTACAAAAAGAGGAGAGAGAGATGGGAAAGAGCAAAAACCCCACCAAGAACAAAAAAAGGAAAACTGTTCACGCACACACTGCTGGCACTAGATTTTTTTTTAAAAGTCCAACAAAAATAAACCAAAAAAAAAAAAGCCGAGAGAGGGTTTTTTTTTTAAAGGAAAAAGAAAACCAGGAGGATTTTGGGGGGACGAGTTGCTCCCATTTTACAAAATGTAACAAAATTTTTCCCGCAAAATTTTACAAATCTGTAGCAATACAGGAAAAACAAACAAACAAACAAACATATATATCCTATTTACAACGACACGAAGAAGAACCCTTATTTTTTGAAAGTGTAGTGAGAATGCAGCAGATCCCAGCTTTGGCACTCGGCGTTTTTGTTCGTTTTTTTTCTTGTTTGTTTGTTTGTTTTAAATCCACCCTGTCGGTCTGTACTGCTGCTGCAGGCACACATTCAGTGCTCCGGTTCGTCTCCACGGCAACACGGGTCACACACAACACCGCCTCGGCCACGTCCGTCAGTCCCGCCTTTAACTCCGTAAAATACGGCGTTTGTGACGCTACAGATGGCCCCGCCCCTCCCTGAGCCTGGTTCTGCTGGAGGTTTCTTCCTGTTAAAAGGGAGTTTTTCCTTCCCGCTGTTGCCAGAGTGCTTGCTCACAGGGGGTCATATGATTGTTGGGGAGTCTCTGTAGTATTGTAGGTCTTTACTTTACAAGGGGACGGTTGGTGCTATATGAATAACACTGAACAGCTTTTTCTACCCTTGGGTCTGTGTGATGTCATAGAAAGGAGACAATCCTGCCCACCTTACTAATTTCCCGCTATAAGGAGCAGCCAATCAGGAGAACTTCCCCTTAAAGGGGAGGAGCTGTAGAGTCCAACAATGAAAACTAAAGTCTTTATAGTTTGTAACAGAGGTGATTCACCTAAAGCCGTGAGGAAGTGAAGTAACAGGCCATTTGATTGGACAAAAAAGTTCCTCAAGGTTAAACTCACGCACATATTTCAGAGGGGTTGTTAATGAAAACGTGAAATGAGAAGGATCCACTGAAGTCTAACAGTTATAAATTTAACATGTATGTTGGAGCTCGATTAACAGAGAAATGTTTTCTTTTAATTTCTAACATCGGATAAAAAAATTTCCTCGGCACTCAGACTGAATCACGCAGCGTTCCTTCAGCCGGCGAATCGTTTCTCACGCACCAACCAATCTGAGGAAAATGGAAAACATGAATAAACTCGTCCACTTGCGCGTGAACAAAGCCTCGTGCGCCGTCACGCCGACCAAAGCCGCTTTTAATACGGTGCTGCTGACAACTCCACACTCCAGTGGAAAAACAACAAAAGGAAGTAAATATAGAAAGTTTCTGCGGCGCTGAAGGACTCGCTCGTCTCACAATGCAGCGCTGAGCGAACGTAAAGGCTGAAAACTGGCAGTTAAAGGCTCCAGCTGCAGCTCGGCAATTCAATAAATACGTTTAACAATCATTTAAAAGAAGAGAAAACACTCTGAATAAAACATTCTGGTGACTTCCTCCGACTTAGGTGGAGAAATAAAGAGTTGCATAATGATGCAGGCGGACGGCTGCGACAAGGACGAAGAACGACTGGAATAAATCCTGATATGCTGCACGAGTGAAATACTAATTGTTCGTTTAATTCACCCAAAGCGTGCGCTGAGGAATTAATAAACGAATCCTACTGAGGTTTGGTTTAAAGGGACACGAGTTTTTTTCAGGCATGTTTGTCGTTGCGGTTCACTTAAACTTGCTTTGTTTTCCGGCTCGTTTGTGGATTTATTCTCGGGGGGAGTGGAAGTGATCCACTTCACTTCTTTGAGGGAATGTTTGAATTTTGTCCCCCTGAAGACAAAACACATTTAAAGGGTCCGACTCTGTTTACGGCAGTCTGCAGGACGCCTGTGCGACGGTGTTGTGTTATGATACAATTATAAAACTGAACGCAGCAGTTTGAAATCCACTGTAAAGGTGGGGTGTGTGGGGTGGGGGTGTTTCAATTATCTTCACAGATCGTGACCCTGAATTTCTCCTCGCGCTCTTCAGATTTCAATTTGGGTGCAGCCCACAGTAAAGCGCAGCAGCGGCTCTGTCGTGTTCAAACTCGTGCTTTTGTGTGCGAGCGTCACATCTACACCGCGGTCGCTCCAGGTCGCTGACGGCGTGACGGAGGAGGATGTTGTGCGTGAGCCGGGATGCGACAATCAAGAGATTAAAAACAAAAACCAAAAAAATCTGAAAACATAAGAACAGGGGGAAAAAAAATTAGATAATCGAGAAAGTCTTCTTTTGTTGCTCCATTCTTCATGTTTTCTCCTCTTCTATGTTTCCAGCAGCAGCGGCGGTGGCCGAGGCGATGGAGGCGAATCTTATTCACACCTGAAATGGACAGAGGAGAGGAGAGGGGAGGAGGGTAAAAAACACATTAAAATCTGTCAAATGTTCGGCGGCACAAATGTCAGTGTCACAAGAACTCGGATGATTCTCGGCAAAAAATGAAAACAAAGCCAAACAAAAAGAGGCAGAGAGCAGCGAGCGAGCGAGCGCGGGGGGATTAAAAAGCAATCGTTGATCCCGAGTCGGCGTTCCAGGCCGCCCGGTGCCGCCGGGAACTGGGACACGCTGTGAGAGAACAGCGGCAGACCTGAGCGGCCGCGGCGCGCTCGCTTAATCTGTGTAAGAGGAAAACTGTGCCGAAGATTAAACGAGGCCGCCGGTCGCTGTGATTACAAACACAGTTTTATATCGTGGGACAGAGAGCGGCTCGTCAACAGCAGGTGACCTGTGGGTAAACTCCAGCCCGTCAGGCGGAGCCAGCTGCTGCTCATCAAACAGTATCGAGTAACTGATCATCAGCAGGTCTGAGCTGCTCTGTACAAACTGTTTCAGTCTGCAGGTCTGGGACATTCAGGTGTCGCAGTCTTCACCTGGGTGGACGTCCCAGCAAATTCACCCTGCGGTCACTCTACAGGCCTCGGTTAGCAGCTTAAAGGTTAAAGTTCATGACCTTACACATATGAAAGGACTGAGTAGCTATGGCTCGTTGCCAGGAGAAAGCCTCTTCACCAGCTGTCAGCACGGTGGTGGACGGCTGATGATTTGAGCACCTCACAGTCACCGAGTGGGCCGTGAGGTGCTCTCCAAAGTCAAACATGAGGCCGTGTGACCAAAGATAAAGCCTGGGCTAACCTGGATCACACAAAAGGTGCTGCAAAGTGCAGATGTCAGCCTGACCGAGAGGCTGGACCTTCACAGGGCTGTGCATACACGAAACCTCAATAAACTGAAGCAACGCTGTGAAGAAGAGTCCCCGCCGTGCTGTGAGAGACTGAGCCACCGCTTCAGGTCGAGCTACGAGCTGCTGCATCACAGGACCGTACGCAGCCAGAGTTCCCACAGCGTGTCTGATCAGTGTGCTCGCTGTGTTTGTGGAGACTTTAAATAAAAACTGAAACAACGCCGAACATCACTGCGGCTTCTGTTTAAGCTGCTCTGAGCGCGACACAGATTAATCCATCAGGTCTCGAGTCAAAGAGGAAAAACTGCTGAATGTCTTCTTCAGATGCGAACAGCTGCTCAATCAGCTGTTTAATCACAACACCAGCTGACAAGCCACAACAAAACTTTATTACCCTCACATACGCAAACAGCGTGTTACTGAGTCAGGCCCAGAGTCAGGGCCCTCTGAGCTTCACCTAAAAGTTCCTTAAAAAGACACAAACTGACTACAAAAAGATGAAAAACAACCACAAAACACAGGTTAGAGCAGGCTCACAGATGCACAGCAGCGACAAAGAGAAAACAAACAACTGCAAAGACACAAAAAAGAGTCAGGCGCTAAGACGAGAACTGCACAGCTGCTACAGAGACACAAGAAACAGCTACAAAGAAACAAACGAGACACAAATGAGACACAAACATCTGCAGAGACAGACGCTCTACATGTTCTCCACAGAGAGAACATAACTGAGTGCAGGTTGTGTCTCGAACTCGTCTCCTGTTGCTGGTTGAAGCCGAGGAGCTTTTTTGAGTCCAGGGACAGAAGAAATGACTACAGTGAATTTTATACCCATGACTGTTGAATAAAGACGCGTCTCTGTTTTAATAACTAGCTTGGGAAATAATTGGTGAGTGTCACTGGTTTAGCTGTAGGAAGCTGCCTCTTTCAAAGACCGCTCAAAACCTTCAGCAGGAAAACGACAGCCTGATGTTCCTCTGAGCGCTCACAGATCCCCAACTTTCAGTGAAACTGGGGAAAACTTATCCGAGTGTTCACGTGTTGCTGCCAGTCCAGAAAAACTGCTTTTGTTCAGCGCGTCCCTGCAAACACCGCAGCTCCGACCGTCTCTAGCGAGCGTCTTCTCTCAGGTGTTTGAGGCTCAATGGGGGCAGAAATCACAGTGAAGGTCAGAATCCCCGATAAACACGCTCCTGGTCCGGCTCCTCACCTGACCCTCTGCCTTCAGGCTGACAAACCGCGGACGCGTTAACCAAGAACTGCTGGAGACTAAAACTCATCGATCCCGCCCACCACCTGTTTGACCTGCTGCCCTCTGGACTCCGCCTCAGGTCAATCAGGTCTCACTCCCACAGACTCACAAACAGCTTCTTCCCCTCAGACTGGAAGCTAGCACAGACCCCACCCACACTCTCACTCACTCTTAGCCATGGTCCTGAGTTAGCCTCATCCTTCAGGCCAATCACAGCCTCCACACAGACTGGTTACACATGCAAACGCCACGTCTGACCTGAGCTCCCGTCAGCCTCACAGCAGACACACCTGTGGAATCGCCTTTAACACCCTGCGTCGCCTCGCTCTCAGACAGAGCTCCATCAGCTCGTTACAGGCGACGGGTAAAACTGATTATCCTGTTCAAATGGACCAATCAGATGAGACCACAATAGAAAATAACACAGATGTGGTGCAGCATCAGGAGCGCTGGGAGCTCTGTGTAATTAGGCAACTTCAAATCAAGAAATTTTAACTGGAAAAGAAAAAGAACCCTTTTTTTATTAAAAATGACAAAATGGAAATAAATGAATGTTCTTTAAGATTAAGGCGACCCGGGAGTGACTGTGATCGTCTCGGTGTTTCGCATCATGATGATGACGGCGAGGGAGCAGCTCTGCAGCATGTCAGCAATTAAGGCTTCATCTATAAGGTACGACTGTTGATAAGTTATTACAGGACGCCGCGCTCCACTGATTAAATGAAGCCCGGAGCTGCTGTGATTAGTGAGACAGGACAATGGATGGTGGGCGCACACACACGCACGCACGCACGCACACACACACACACACACACACACACACACGCACACGCACACTCTCACACACACGCACACACGCACACACACGCATGCACGCACGCACGCACACACACACACACACGCACACACACACACGCACACGCACACTCTCACACACACACGCACACACACACACACACACACACACACGCACACACACACGCACACACACACACACACACACACACACACACACACGCACACACACACACACACACACGCACGCACGCACGCACACACACACACACGCACACACACACACGCACACGCACACTCTCACACACACACGCACACACACACGCACACTCACACACACACTCACACACGCACACACACGCACACGCACACACACTCACACACACACTCACACACACACACACTCACACACACACACTCACACACACACACACACACACACACACACACTCACACACACGCGCACACACACGCTCACACACACACTCACACACACACACACACACACACGCACACACACTCACTCACACACACACTCAGATGAGCCGGGGACATCAATTAGCGCTGCTGCAGAAATTTGTTTTTGCTCCGTCGGTCGTTACGACTCCCTAATATAATCTGGTCGATGCCGTCACTCTTTAGCTCTCTTTATTAGTATCATCCTGCTGATGTGACCTTTGACCCCTAACCTCATGTGTAAAATGGAAAAGGAGGGAGCGCGAGAGCGAAAGCAGCTTTAAACGAGCCGATGTTTGGAGCCCTCGCTCCTCTCCATGTTTGAGACCTGTGAACGCGTCTCGCTTCATTTCATCCTCCCATTCTTCATTTTCTCAGCAGGTATTTGTCCCTTTCATCCCCCGTTTACCTTGACCTCCTCTCCAACAGACCGGCCTTACGGTTACAGCAGAATAAGAACGGGAACGTATGTTTAATTTCTAGCATGTTTTGCTTAACGCCTGAATGACTTTTTTATTTTGACGGCTTTGATTAAGCCGAACGATCGCTCTCAGACCAGCACCGGGGGAAAACGGTCGAGTTTATTTCTGCTGCAGTTTCTCCTCTCAAGGTCTCAAATTTGGATTTTATTGACTGGTGTGTGTTAAATTGTGCTTTTCTGTCTGTATTTCTGCTTTTAGATTAATTACAGAATGCAATTTTTTTCTTGTTGCTGTGATATCGACTTTTTTTCACTGGCTGTGATTTGTGGTCTGTTGACAGAGTATAAACATGCTTCTAATAGTTTATTCAGAGCAGCACCAAATCAATATTTTCATCTGAACAAAGGATTAAATGACTGTGTTTAATCCGAAAGCTGTCATTCGGAGTGGTTTAGCAGCCCACTCTTGTTTTCTATTAACTCTGGAGAGCAGTTTAGTGTCTTTCAGCCTGAAGTTTTGGTTTTCCGTCCACACGCTGAGCTGTTTTTATGTTACTCACGTTACGGCCTGCTCGGCATCAAAGAGGCAAAAATTAGACACAAGCTGGTGGAGAAAAACCAACCAGCAGTGAAAAGGTGGAGAAATTCCCTCCAGGAGTTTGTGGAGAACCCGAGTCCCGAGTGTCTGACTATAGAGCTTCTACATATGAACAGATGACGTCATCGTTTGTCGTTGTTTAGGTTTGGCCCACGCTCTCTGATGGAAAAGGGTGGAGTGCCCACTCTGGGTGGAGGGGAGTGGAGCAGGCAACTGGCAGACTGATGGAGGCTGTGGTGAAGGTGAAGCTGTCTTTACTGCCCTCGCATATGGCCATGAGCTCTGGGTCCTGACCACAGGAGTGAGACCGAGGAGGGAAGCGGCCAAAACGAGCTTCACCTGAAGGGAGGCTGGGCTCAGAGCGGAGCCGCCACTCCTCCACGTGGAGGCGAGCCAGTGGAGGCGAGGATGCCTCATGGATGTCTCCCAGGGGAGGAGGTTCAAGCGTGTCCAACCTGGAGGAGACTCCGGACACGCTGGGTAGATGATGTCTCGCGGCTGGCTTTGAAGAGGGAGGTGTGTCTGTGCTTAGACACCAGCGGGTACGAAAACAGATGGATGTGATGGATGGGGGGTGGGGGTGAGGGGAGCAGTGTTATGGTTAGCTACGGCCCTGAGAACGGGGGAGGGGGGGTGTTGCGCAGCCCTCTCTTTAACGTGGCCTCGGCGATGAAGCTGTTACAGTCGGTGCACGCCGATCGACTCCTGTTGGAGGTTTAATGAGAAAATTCAGTTTCCTGTTGCCATGTTTTAGTCGGCGCCGCATATTTCCCAGAGTTCGAGTGTGACTTCTATCTGGAGTAGGTTTTCCATCAGCTGCGTTTGGTGGATTCCAGCGTTCACCTGCCACGCTCACTCGTCGGAGCGCCAAACTGATTTGGAGAGCAGAACTCGGCCTCAAGCAATAACTGGCGCCAGAGCCGAGCGTCTGGCAGAGCGGGCGAGTCTGCGGCCGCCGCCACAAAGTGCCAGGGTTTAGATAGCTGCTCGTGTTAATTTATCATCCCGCGCATGGTCCAAATCACCGAACCCCCCCACCCCCACCCCCCAGCGCCGCTGATGAAGCCACACTCTTCCTGTTTCACTGTTCTGCAGCGGCTGCTGGTGAATGAACTGAGGAAAAAGGACAGTTTAATTTGGGTTTTATCATGTTGGACATCTCATTTCTGT
The DNA here is from genome assembly GCF_051167445.1 of Perissodus microlepis. Taxonomy (NCBI): domain Eukaryota; kingdom Metazoa; phylum Chordata; class Actinopteri; order Cichliformes; family Cichlidae; genus Perissodus; species Perissodus microlepis. Next base: position 32,309,090 of record NC_140481.1, on the reverse strand, counting down.
AAACGGCGACCTGTTCTGATGTGAGGGTTGGAGCAGAGGGGTGGAGAGAGCAGCTGCAGCAGACTGATGGAGCAAACATCTCCAGCAAACACATGCGAGCAGAATCTGTGTCGAGTTTTCAGGTAACCAATCAGAGTGCACCTCGACTCCTGGCTCCGGACGAGACAAAGACAAAACTCTGTGGATGTCATAGCGAAGTGTGAACCCTGAGCTGATGTAAGACGTCATGTCTGTACAGAAGACCCGCTGTAACCGTATGATGTTGGTGGAAAGATGAAAATATTACTGTAGTTAATGTTTTTCTGAGTTATTGTTTGTTTTTTATGTGGTTTTTCATCTTCTTTGACTGCTTTAGTCTCTTCATCATCAACTTCTTTTGGTCTTCTTCTTCTCTGCTTCTTCCTTACGTCCACACTTTGAGTAACATGAATTTTATGAAGTTTATACTTTGGAACAGAAGCTTTTAACAGAATGCTGAAGTGTGTGAGACTTCCAGTTTCTGAATTTTGGTCACTGGGTCTGAATCATGAAGCCAATAGACTTTGAACCTGCTTTACTTTTATAGCACGACTTAACCGGCTCAGATCTGTGACCTCAGCAAACACTTTCCGATGAGTTTGCAGTCTCAGTTTCTAGTTTCAAGTCTGTTTGCAGTCAGAAGAAGACTAAAGAGAGGTAGGTGTTAGTGTGTGATTGATAGGTTGTCAGTTGTCGTGTTGGATTCCAGAACATCGAGATGGTAAGACCCAAAACACTCCACGCTCTGCTGCAGGGTTTTGTGCTAATTAGCACGCTAAACCCATGCATTTTAACCTCTGAGCATGTTAGCATGCCGTTAGCCTGCAAACTCCGTAGTAACCATGTGCAGAGAAACTGACGCGGCTCGTCTTGAGATACAGTGATAGTGACAGAAGCCTAAAGGTTGAAGGTAGCGCTATAACTTCAACTGTGACTGTTTCCAAGCCAAACGCCAGTAATGAGACCAAACTCACTCCACTGTTTACGGTGCGTGATGCATCATCTTCTTTAGAAATGTTTAATAATTAATAAGCGAACACGCCGCCTCATATTTGTTACCCAAACACCAGGTAGTGCCCGTGCCTCGGCGCCACATCGTCGGGCACCGACCACAAAGTCGAGCAGGAAGCGTGACGTTTAAGCGTTTGTCAGAACTTCCTGTCTGACGCAGTAGAGGTCAGCATCGAGGTTTTCCTCTGTCACGGTTTATTTTATTGTGATTTCACTGGAATCCGTCTTTATTAGTGCTGAGCAGAGCGCTGCAACCCGTTTCTTATTTATCTGAGATCAGAGTTTCAGTTTCTGGGCGTCTGATTCAAATACAGCATAAAGCAGAGAGTACGCTGCGTTTTCTGAAAGGAAAAATAACTTTTTACGCTGCTCTGGATCTTTGTGGCTTCTGTAGCGCAGTTGGTCTTCAAAGCTGTGGTGTAATTTATCTCCGGCGCCTTACGTGAACAGTGTTCCTCTGTTATTTTTATGTGGGAAGGAACTACTTTTTCAGATGTTGTATTATTATGTGCACGAGTCACTTTACCTCAGCTTTTTTCCCCTGTGGGATAAATAAAGCCTTTTTTGGACTGAACCGAGGCAGGTAAAAGGAGCAGAAACCTTTTTCAAATATCACTGACAGGAAGCGTTTTATTTCCCACTCCCACACTTACTGTTGGTTTTTTAAAATGCTGCATATTGATTATTGATTCCAGCTGTCAGGAGCTGATTTTGAAGGCACCCGAAAGTGGCGACAGTCCTTCAAAAGTGACACCGTAAGAAGTGGAGTGTCTGCCTCGTTTACAGCCGTTTGTCTTGAGGAAATCATTTGAACAGATTCTATTTTGATAAGCAGAAAGCCGTGTAGAAACATTAAGACTTTCAATCTTCTGTCAGAACAGACAGAGGAGGGAACAACCGGCTCACTCTGTCATCACACTTTGCCCCAGGCGGAGCCTTTTATCTATCAAACTTTACCGCACCGGGGGGTCTGTTGCTATTTTTGGGCCTCCAATAATGTTTTTTTCCCTAAATTTTCCTGAAGTTGGTGTTTGTTGCTGAGCGGTTGTAGCCAAAACTCACACAGCTACACACACAGACGGTGATTGGCTCGAGTGGGTTTGTTTGTTGCCTGGGATCGAGGTGTTGGCTTCAACACTGACAGGCTGAGAGAGGAGGGGAGGGGGGACACGGGGGACCAATGAGGGCTTCGCTGAGTTAAATCAGTTCAGTCTGTAGGTGGTAAAACCTGCAGCCACACATTCAATTCACTTCAATCCATCCATCCATTTTCCTCGCCGCGCGGCCAGCTCCGGTCACCGCGAGGCTGGAGCCAATCCCAGCAGGACACCGAGAGGCGAGGACAGTTTATTCAAATGTGCCAGTTCACAACAATAAACACCTCAAGGGGATTTAAATGGTAAAATAAAGGCGTTATAATATTTATTTATTTATTTTTCCAATGTGAAAAAATGTGATGGTGCCCTTTGAGTAGCATTTGGTGATGGTGGGGAGGAAGAACTCCCCTTAACAGGAACAAAGACTGAGATGTAAGAGTGAGAGGTGGAACAGATAAGAGTAAGACTCAATGATGTTTCAAAATAAAACAGGAAGTGAGTAGATGCAGGTGAGGGAATAAAGCTCAATAGTGTTTCAAAATAAAACAGGAAGTGAGCAGATGCAGGTGAGGGAATAAAGCTCAATAGTGTTTCAAAATAAAACAGGAAGTGAGTAGATGCAGGTGAGGGAATAAAGCTCAATAGTGTTTCCAAATAAAACAGGAAGTGAGTAGATGCAGGTGAGGGAATAAAGCTCAATAGTGTTTCAAAATAAAACAGGAAGTGAGTAGATGCAGGTGAGGGAATAAAGCTCAATAGTGTTTCAAAATAAAACAGGGAGTGAGTAGATGCAGGTGAGGGAATAAAGCTCAATAGTGTTTCAAAATAAAACAGGAAGTGACTAAACAGAGACCCAGAATGACTGTGCTAAGACTAAAGCAAATCTGGCCTCTGATTGTAAAACTTTGATCCAGATGAATTTAAGGTCTCAGTCGAGTTTGATTTCATGTAATGAGGTCGACTCTGTAGATTAGAGTGAAGCAGCAGACAGCCTCAGCCAAAAAGCTGAACGTGAGACCTGAAGTGTGTTTTAAAGACAGCCGCAGGAAGGCTTCAGCGAGCACAAACAACAGAAACACACAAGACACAAAAAAAAGCACATGTTTTTCTAGAAGTGTAGCTATTTGCGAGGGATGTTCGTGTCCGTGCGGGTTTGTTTGTTGTGGTGGAGATCCTGCCGCTGGACTGCACTGACCTCGAGGCAGCAGCGACGTACAGGGAAAAACATGAAGAAGAAAACTGCCGGAGAGCAAAGATACAAACAATGCAGAAGTGGAAAAACATTCCACGTTTGTCAACGAAAGTTTGGTTTCTGGAAAAATTCCACCTTTTACACTCACACAGTAGGTAATTTGTGCTTCTCTTGCTATAGAAGAATGGCCAAAATCAGAGATGCACCACTGAAAGATGTGATTCATGCTTCATTTAATTGCTTGAAAGGAGGTCATTTGTCATTTCTGGCATTTTCTAAAATAAGTGATTAATCATTTAACTAAGAAATAGCACTTTTATTGCCAGTGAATGCAATTCAGTTACAGGTTTAATTAAAAAACGCTGCCCTTATAACACGCGCTAAATACTTTCTGCCGTGAATGCACCTTTCAGCGGCCATCTGCTGTCGCTGAACTCAAAGATTTCAGAAATGACTCGGGAGCATTTCAGCAGCATCCTCTGATCGGCGAGCAGGAGCACAAATAAAACACGAAGCATCGATGAAACGAACCTCACAGGCTCGGCGAGGCCCGCAGATCCAGGGACAGCTGCTGACACCGAAACGCCGCCGCGAAACTCAAACTCACCGTTTATCCGGTCAGCCTCCCAGACGCGTCCTCCGCCATCTTCTTCTCTCTGTCCACGAGCAGCTCCCGCCCTCGCCTCGAGTCCTCCAGCCAGGTCCCGAACACCTCCCGCACTCCTCCGAGGACGCCCCCGTTCTGTCCCCCGTTCTTCAGCTCCGCCACGCTCTGCTGCCTCAGTCTGTCGGGCCGAGAGCGTCACGTTAGATGGAACACATAGCAGGAAATACATTTTAACATTTTAAACAGCGAGAGTGTCGACTGATGTGGGATCACGGATGCTTTAGGAGTTTAACGAGTGCCCACAGAGCTCTGCTGGGGACGCTTTGGTGCAGCCAGCAGTTAAAACCTGTGTTCAGTGTTACTCTTAGTTATCATCTGCACTTCACATCTGAGAAAAACCAACGCAGACATTTTTCAGAATAATTTTCTCTCTAGCCCTGAAGACAGGGCACCTGTCGCTGTTTTCACCTGTCTCGTTAGAGTCACGTAGTGACGATCAGTCCTATAATGATGCTGTCTGTTCAAGATTATTAAATAAAACAATAAAAAAAGATTAAAAAATAATTAACGGTGAGGTAAAAATGTGAAATTAATGGGAGGGAAAGCATAAATGCCGTCCTGGGCCTAAGATTGTTGAAGGTTTAGATTTTCTCGTCATTAAAAACAGCCTGAAGCTGTTAAAGGAAACTAAGTGTTTTAGTTTCAGTGTCTCAGTGACGAGCAGCCACACGTGAAGCAAACATGAAAAAAAGGTGAAAGTGCGATCAGCCCACACAAAGAAACTGGACTAAAATCAGTCGTTTGTCCTTCAGCACCAACAAGAACTGTCAATCAGGTTTTTTAAGATGCCACTGAGGTGATTGCGCACAATCATATTTAACGCGAGTGGGTCATAAGTGGAGCGTTTTTAATTATAACGAGGAGAAACTAATCACCGCAATAATTTAAAACTGAAGGAGGAAATTCTGTGGAAACAGAGCGAACCCGCACATGACGAGCCTCTGTCACAGCCACGGGAACACTGAGACGAGCTGCGCGTTCGTGCTTTAAATCAGGCTTTACATCGGCAAATAAAAGGACGCGATTAACCCCGAACTCCCATCTGAGCGCCGCTGACAGTTTCCTTTATCGCTCTGCATTGTTCGGCCGTACGTCGCACGTCACGCGGCGTGCTTTGTTGCAGAGTTTATGAAATAAACAGCAGCCAGAAGGATTCGAGAGTGCTGTCAGTGCAGGTTCACGCCGCGGTGTTTTCAAAGGCTGAGCCAGAAACCCAGAGCAGGCTCACGGGAAGAATAAAAGGCTTGCCCAAATTATAGTGGAGATATTGGTTTCCAACGTAATGGCTGTGTTATTTGGCCAAACATGTCCCAAGCTCCTTGAAGGAGAGGCAGACTAAATAGAGTCATGTAGATTTGTAGGTTAATGTCCTGAAAACAATGTTAATGTGGCAACTAGAAAACAGCAGCACAAGCCCGCCGAGGGGAAGCGCAAATTTACTTTGGCTGCACAGGTCACCACAAAAGGTGCCAGTGGGTAGAAAACGGTGCTGAAAGTACCAGGGGTGCAGTTCGGTAAACACTGACTGCACGAATTATCGAGGAGAAGCGAAGGAGCGAGGTGGAATTTGGTGACTGGGATATAGGAATAAGATTGACTCGACTCTTTATGAAAAATTATATTCATTTCCATCATTTCATCTACATAATAAAGGAGGTGGTCACACTGAGAAACGGGGGAATTATAGAGGGCTGTCAGCAGCTGTCAGTGTAGGACTACGTATCCGTGATTTCAGGGCTTAATTTGCTGTTTCTCTGCCAATTGTGGCAAATTATTCAGTCACTTTACATATACTTACGCAGCATTGTAAGAGTCCTTCACTACACAACCTGCTTTTAAAAACATTTCAGTAAAAAAGCAAAAGCAGAAAAACTTCCACATTATATCTTCATCCTGTTCTCGTTCCCAGGGCACCGAATCAAAGCGCTTCTCAAATGTAAGACTGAAACCTTAAATCACATCTCTGATCGACACACCGGGCTGAGACTGAGCGTTTCCTTCTTTGTGTTTTCACAGACTCGTATTGATGTCTTGATTAACTTGTTGATGTTGAATCATGATAGCCATCACTCCGCTTTAAAACCTTTAAAATCTTCTTGTAGATCAAACGAGGGCAGATAAATGAAGAACGACATGCAGCTTAAATTCCATTAACAGTTTAGTTTTCTTTATTCTGATTGTTTGCTTTATGTAAAAATGTAATCGTAAACATTTCACAGTAATTTTATCTGCCTGCATGACTGGTTAAACAAAGGGTTTCAACATTCATTACACAGGCCTGCAGGCCGGTCTGTATGGAAGCCACCAACTGGTAAATGTTTACAGACAAGTCTGTGGCTTCCATGCAAATTACAGACAACTGCAACAACCTGTTAGAGACCAAAACAATTCTAAGGAGGTTTTCAGTGCAGCACTGTGGACCTCTTTGTGACCAATTTGATGCTAGCATATTCCATCAAACCCTCGCGAATGCTTGCAAAATACACACCTTTCCACTTACGACCAGTGGCTACCAGTGGATTGAAACTTACTATCGAGCAAAACGTGAACCGAAAGTCGTCAAAGGGAAATAAACCATGGACTCTTAGCTGGTAAAGTTTCAACTTTCAAAATTAGCGGTACTTAGAAGATACCTCATAAGGTTGACATCCACAGCAAATGAAAATGCTTTTCATAAAAAAATCCTTCCAAAATTTTTAACTTAGGTTTCTGAAAATTTGCCTATTCAGCATGAGGTTAAAATAAAACCCTACCCTAACCATGGATGGGTCTGTAGTGGTCCAGGTCTGGAGGTGACTAAGAGGCTAACCACTAACAACGGATTGCCTTTCAATTATTTATTTGACCTATTTGGCAAACCCAAATGGAACTCTTACAATATAATTTAAAAGAACTTTTAAAAGCAAACATCTTCTCATTTCTGAATCTATGATTGTTTAGCATGTGGCTAAAACCTAGTTAACCCTACCCATAAGGCCATCTCTTGGACTGTATGAGGAAAACCCCTTTATATTCTGTGTATTTCTGCTAAACAGAAAACATGTCAAAGTAAAGAACTGTGAATTAAGTACCTGCCAGCAAACTGGTCTTGGAGCTCATCGTGCTGTTGATTGTTGAGGCTGGTGCGCTGGTCCATCAGCCAGCCCATCTCAACCTCCAGCACCTTACTGTTGTTGTTTGTTACGGCTCCTTCCTGACAGCGCTGGATGATGCTGGGTGGAACGTTTTCAGGGGAACACATAGGCAGCCCCTGTCCTCCATTCACGCCATTGTTGTGAAAAAGTTCTGCCAAGTCCATGCTGCCGCTCTGCAGCCGACTGTTGGTGAACCAGCGGGCCAGTTCTCCGCGAGCCAGTCCTGTCCGACCCTCCAGCTGGCTGAACTCCTCAGGGGAAGGCCACCGCGTTTGAGCAAAATCGTCCTTGAGGAGCGCCAGGGATCGGCCGTCTGGAGGCACTGAGCAGGAATTCAGATTGGGGACGGAAGGTGCAATGGTGCCAGGAGCAATCATGGACAGGGGGTGTGAAGTTGGTGGAGAGCTTTTAAGGAGGCCTACACCGGTGCTTGGTTTGTGAATCCCATTCAGTTGCAGTGCTTGGTGCTGATGTAGCTGTTTCTCAGTGATGGCACCAATGCCATTGCCGCCCATCCTTTTAGTGCCCATGGAGTTCAGAAGGGCTTGCTCCAGGTTGTCACGAAGCGCGCGGCGCTCTGCAAACCAGCTGTCGATTTCCTGATGAGACAGGCGGGTTATGGCCGACAGATTATCCACGTCGCTGTGTGTAGGAAAGCTGTTCCGCAAGAAGTTCTCCTCCAAGATCTTCAGTTGTTTTGCCGTTTTTCCTTTCATCCTCTCCAGCAAGGGGAACTGGGTCAGCACCGAGGACTTATGTTGAAAATCTGGTTTTGGTACTGCTGGGATGTCCCCACCGTCCAAATGTAAGATTCCATTATTGTGACCAGGAGAGGTCTGATCAAAGGGCCATTTCCCGTCCATTCGAGACGTTCCATTGGCCTCTGGCAGAGGACTGACTACCTTGTCTCCTCTGGGGTAGCTGGCTTTCAGCTCCACTCCTTGCTGCTCTTTTAATTTCTTGCCATCCAAGGAGAACGCTGAAATGTGGGATGGAGCTTTAGCCGGAGCACGGATGGACTGGATAATTGTCGGCCTCCTTACCTGTGAAGTAATGAGCGGAGGGGAGTTCGGCAAATTTAAATCAGAAGCTGGCAAATTGTGAGAACTGGGGTGTTTTTCTTTGGAAGGGACGGGCACGGTACGGGGAATAAGTAAACTGTTTCTGAACGGAGAGACAGAGATCGGTGGGGGGGCAATCATTGGCCTTGTTAACGACTCTGGAAAGACTATGGAGGGCAGAGACACCACCGGCTTTGTTTTGGGATTTCCTGACGCCGAGAGAATCTTCCCTTTGGAAGACAAAGATGATGATGACAACGATGGAGGCGGTGGCATTAAAGGCACAGTAGCGGATGACCTCTTCATCTCTGTGGTAACCAGAGGAACTGCTACAGGTCTTTTCATCTCCACGGGAACAAGAGGTGGAGCCATTGGGAGGCGGCCTTTTGGGGGAGGAGGTGGTGGGGGAGGAGCCATTAGGACCTTGTCTTTAGGGTCACCAGAGTGGGGCGCCACTGCCATGATGGGTCGCTTGGACTCAAACACTGTTGACAGCTGTGTCGGCAGGGGTCGCTTAAGGGAGTGGCTAGAGCCTGCCGGGGAGTTTGTGGTGACTACAGTTAGCCCATTGGGCGCAGTCGTCCGGACGTGACCGAGATGCTCGACTGTCGTGTGGACGATGGGCTGCTGTGAGGCTTTGGCAGACGGCTGAGAGATGGGGCTTGTAGGCAAGACGGTGAACGTGTGATGAGCAGGAGGGATGGAGCCATTAAACATTTTCTTCCTGGCTTCCTCCACCTCTTCCGGGGACCAAGTGATACCTTGCTTCAGCCGCTGGGTAGTGAACCAGACTTTGATCTGTTCCTCCGGGTGCTTGGAGGCAGCTGTAAGCCATGACAGCTCAGCATGCGTTGGGTATGGGAATTTATTAAAGGAGGCGATCAGCGTCAGGTTGTTGTCTAAAGAAGGGTTATATTTGGTGGTGTTCAAGGGAACGGCTATTTTTGGTACAGAGTTAAAGTTGGGTGGACGCTGGAGCATTGGGGTGACATGGGAGAGCCCTTGGACGATGGTGGGTTCAGGGATGATGACTGTTCCGTTGATGTTCACTGCTGTGATTTGGTCCTTCTGGATCAAACCGTCCAGCTGGCTTTTCAGTTCGCTCCCTCCAAAGAGCGTGTGCATACTACCCGGAGATTTCACTGTGGTAGATATGCAAGGTGGAAACACAGAGCTACTGTGGCTTCCACCTTTTTCATTTGTCACGTCGCATTCAGCTGAATTGTCCTTGCCTTCGATTGTCTGCTCTAAGATAGTCTGATTGTTCATTTTTATCCTCTTGAACTTGAAGTTCGTCTCACCTGGGTGCCGGCTCTCGTTGTGCTCTGTGAGCGAGTCAAACTTCTTGGTGTTGAAGTTGCAGACAGCACAGAGGTACAGTGGATTTAGAATGACGTTAGGATGGCTCGAGTCCACGTGTTCTTTGAAGTCATTCAGGTTCTGCGTCGAAAACGGGCAGTATTTGCACTCGTAACCTCTTCCCTGCTTCTTCTGGGACACCGGGTCTGATTCTGGCGCTTCTTTGTCCTTCCCCCCTCTGGCTTCTACATCTTCGATGACAGGGGGGTGATCTTCACATCCAGACTGCTGCTCTTTGTCTAAGTGTTTTGGAAATGCCTTCCGGTCTGGATTATCTCCATTATCCTTCATGAGGTTTTGACTCTTTTTCGCAGATTCAGGTGGTTCATTTTCTCTCACATCTTTGCTTGCCAATATTTCCATGTCCATCACCTCCTCCGGGTCATCTTGTTCATCAGGCAGGTCGCTGATGACCCGGACCATGCAGGGGGTGGAGGACTTTCTACGACTGGACATGATTGCGGCTGCTGCTGCTGCTGCTGCTGGTGATGATGGTGGTGCTGGTGTTGCTGATTGTGTTGACGATATTGTTTTTGGCTGCTGCTGCTGCTGGTGCTGGTCGAGGACGTCAGCGTGTCTGCGTTGGGGGGTCCTTACTGGGGCGGAACGGAGCAGGAGGTTGTGGAAAGTGGTAGGCGGTTGGATGTGGAGTCTCCAGTGTGTGAGAGGGAGGGCGAGAACCGGCTGACGGCGCTGGCCCAGGACCGGTTGTGCAGTGGCGTCTCCCGCTCACTGGCAGTGTCAGCTACCGACCTCGGCGTCATGGGAGGGCATCACAGACAGCAGCGGCGTTCAAGCTGCGCGGGGACGAAGACAAAGAGAGAAAACGACACATTAATACTGTTTGTGTTCAGTGAGCTGTGAGGAAGCCACTTAGAAAGGGCTAAAAATCTGAGAAAAACATGTCGGAGAGAGAAAGACGTCACTACAATAATGTTTGTGTCTGATGTTCACTCCAAACAGGATAAACAACAGGGAAAGTGCATGATGGGCAATGAAAGAAAGAGAGGAAAACTAGATAATCTGCACTTTGGTAAACAAGCCTTTTTGATGAAACATCCTTTGTTTGAGCAAGGTGAAATCAGCACAGGAACAGGAAAAAAGAGTGGAGAGAATCACTTATAGGGATACAGTTTTAATCAAAAGTTTATCATCTTGGACATGAATGTTTTAGTAATGCTGGGCTTTCATATTTCACAATTTCTGAGAACTTTTTCTGGAGCTGAATTATTTCACAACCTCTAAGATTATGAGAAAAAGAAACAAACTCAATAATTTAGTGAACAAGTTTTAATTTATTTTAGATTTCCTGAAATAAACACAGGGTGAAAATAATATATACGAGGTCAAGAACATTTATACACCCACTTAGATGTCCTAACCAGCCACGGTGGATTCTCTGTGCCAACACATAAAGGGAAATCGTTCGACTGACCGATGCACGGCGACATGTGAAAATCTGGGGAGCTTAGATAAGTCAGGGATATCTTGGAGTCATTTCTAAAGGACTGCATGTTCCAAGATCATCCGTTCAATCCACTGTTTCTTCTCAGGAAGTGCAGCTACTGTGCCAAGGTCTGAAAAACTATCCAAACTTTCACCCTGAGCTGAGAGGGTGAAAACTGCTTTGGTTGGTCCGAACAGACCTGCCATGAACTGGAAACGGCTCAAACATCAGCGTTACCGCCTGCTGTCCAGATCCCCATTGGCTAAAATACGGACACCTCGACTAAAGTTTGAAACTGGCCGAGTGCACAGTGAAAAATGTCCTCTGAACCAAAGTTTTATGATTGCATGAGGAAAAAAAACGAGTTGTAGGACACACGTGCTCTTTGGTTGCATCATCTTATATTAACTATATAACTGTTGCAGCCAGACCGAGCTAAACCCACAAAGGCAGGACCGCAAACAGAACGTATAGAACAAGATTACCAAACCAGAGACGCTGTTTATGTTGATGACGGGTCGTTTAAACACACAACAGGTTTCTGGATTTGTCGACCATAAACAGTCTCTATCTAGAACTGTGTAGTCCATAAACTGGCTCCAGGTTTCAAAGTTCAGCACTAAAGGCCGGACCCTTTTCTAAAGTCAAGTTTTCATCAATAGTTATCAGGAGAGCTGGGAAAGCTGTCACTGTGAATCTGCCAAGGCTAAACTTAAAAACTATCACCACAAAGTCCCAAAACATGCAGACTGATGAAAGCTTACACAAAGAAAATTAAGTCCAGCCATGGGAAGGACGGGAAAACTTTTATTTTGCTTTTTTGCACATGGAGAACCTGGAACGGTCCATGCTAGTGTTTTCTCTAACATGCATGGATGTAGTCACCTATCGGTTAGTAAAGTCCGGTCTTAATGTTCGCCGTGGCCACACACCTGACAGTCAGACGGTAGGCCCACCTGCTTTAAGTTTTTACTGGAATGGGACAAAAACTTTACAAGGTTAATGTTTGTTCAGCGAGACGTGAAACTAGCGCCGGAGACCACAAACTCATCAGGAAAGTGTTACCGAGGCCGCAGATCAAGTGAGCCGAGGGCCACAGACTAGAGGAGTCGCCCCCTGCGGGCCAAAAGAAAGAACGCAGGTTTATGGCACTATCAGGCCTAGATGTTGATTTTTCCCATACATCTGTAATTTAAACAGGGACTTATTACTTGCTCCTATGGTTACTAGAGAGCGTAATTATTACTCTACTGACCTCTAGATGCTTCTCGCAGGCTCTGCTAGGCTAATAATTTCAAGCATTCCCGTATGAAGGCTACAGAGTACCTATAACCATGTTAGGGAAACAAAGTCAGCCATTTTTACTGCCCACAAGTCATGGCGAAACCCTCTGGAGCAGATCTGATCATTTTGTAACTCCCCATCCAAAGATGGGAGGTTCCAAGCTTAATTAGCAACGTGATATTTTGCGTCTCCTTTCCTGTAATGTCCGAGCCAGGTCTGTCAGGTCTGTTGGCGCTCATCTTAGCATCGCACTGGCGCCGTCGGGTCCGGTCTAATCAGGCCCTGGCAGGCAACAGCGTTTGCTGACAACACCAGAAGGCCAGAAGTTAAAAATAAAGGAAGTCCGGCTGACAACTCGAGACGCCACGCTCGAAAATTATGATGAATCAGAGTGCCACTTAATCAGGACACGCCGTTCCAGGCCAATCACATGTAAATGCGATAAATTGAAGACGTCCACGGCAACTACAAAAGACAAAAAAAAGTCTCCAAACTCCAAACCCCATTAAAAAGACATTAAGCGCCTTTCATAGATTCGGGCAAAGACAACTTCACAGGATAATTACCCTGTAATCATGTAATAAGAGAGACTCAGTGATGAGATCTCCTGACAGCTATCATCCACACAATGGAACGGAGAAAGTGAGGTAAAAACAGACGGGGAGAGAGAGGAAGATAGGTGTGAATAAATACAGAAGAGTGCAATAATAAAAGGAGGACAAAAGGAAAAAAGCAGGTAAATGGGAGGAGGGAGAGGAGAGAGAGTGGCGAAGGCGCGCAGAGATAAGGGGAAAAAGAAAGAAGGGAGAGTCTGAAAACTTCCAAGCTAATGAAAGAGAACAGGCACAAAGCAGAAGACGTTTTAACTAGGCCATGGCCTGGCAGACAGAAAGAGAGAGAAGACGGCGAAAGAATGGAGGAGAAGAAGAGCGAGAAAAGAACGCAGATAAACATAAAGGAGGAGGAGGAGAGGAAAGGGACAACAGAGTGTTTCAGGAGGAAGAAAAAGGGAGACGGGGAAAGATAAGCAGAGAGCAGAGGAACAGAGAGTAAGAGGCACAATCGAAAGCAGATGAAGAGAACGAGAGAGATGAGAGGACGACGAAAACATTTCCATTTGACAGTAAAATTTTAACGGATAATAAAATGAGGTTTTGGTGCACTTTCTATCAGGAAAGTTGAAGCTTTGAAAAGGTGCCCCAATCAGTTGGGGGAAAAACACATTTGCCAGGGAAAAAAATGGGTACTTCAACACTTAATTAGTATTGGGCAAGCTGTTATTTGTCCCATGTGTCACTTAATGCTGGACATATTTCATGCTCTCGCAGCCTTGATCAGCTTCTCATCGCCTGCACGGGAGACACATTTTATAGCTGCAGAGTATCCAGAGCCCGTTTGAATTGTTGCACTGTGCAATGAGACTGAACTAATCCTATGTTATTATAAATCTCATGCATTTACATTGCTGCTTATTGCACGCTTCGGCTAATGGCGTTTCCTCAAACAACGAGCATAAAAACACCGACAATCAATTCATAAAAAAACTACTCGGCGGCGAACCCAAACGTGTCCGACGCGCTCGCCTCGAGGAGTTCAACATTTCAGTCCCAAACCTCGTTTGAAAGAACCGAACGCACCGCGGGGCGAATAGATGCAATCCAGAGTCCACCTCCTCTCTCCGTCTGCCTCTAAAACCTGCTGCAGCACAGCATGACCCGACCCCGCGCAACCTGATTAGACTGAATATGGTTTTGGACCCAGCCCAACTCAGGTCCCTGGGTCAGGTCTCGGTTACTGGGTAACCAGAGGGGCCTGTGAGGACCTGTAGCCTGTAGCGCCCGAGTACCGGAGAGTTCACGAGTTTAAAAAGTTTCACTTGGAAATTATTTAAAAATGACTCTGATAGGAGTAAAGGGCAGGCCCGTTCTGCTTCTCCCGATTTAAATCTGTGTCGGTGCTCAATTATCAGTGAAGTCTGTGTGAGGACTTCTAATATGGTCATCTTAGCCACAGAAGCCCCACCCACCATTTAAGAGGGGCGACAAATCAGAAGAATATTAGCTTAATGGACCAAAGCGCTGTACCAGGTCCCAGCGTAAGAGACGTGGCTCAGTCTGAGACTGAAAACACGGAGCTGGAAACGAGCCGAACGCCACATCACCGTTTACTTCCTGCTTCGCCGCGACGCTTCTCTACCAGCCATCTCCGCCCACACATCCACAGTGTTTACTCTGTGAAAAGAAACCCACACAGGCACGAGGAGAGAGCCTCAGCCGGGACTCAAACCCAGGACCTTCACGCCGTGCGGCACCAATGATGACTGAACCACCGACCCTGCAGCTGAAGGGAAGATGCAGTGAAGGACATACAAACATAACCATACAAAAGTTTGGCGTGGGGCACGGAAGAGACTCTAAGACAGGGGGTCAAACATGCTGAAGTGTCCGGTTCAGGCCTCGTGGACGTAGCTGAGCGTTTCACAGGATCCCAAACTGTAACGTGAGTTTAATGAGGCTGGAGAAACGTTTTTCTAAAGACATCTCGTGCCGTTCGTCATCTGTTTGCTAATGAAATGCTCATTAAATGAGAAAAATAATCCAACAACCTGTTGTCTGGCTAATTTTAAACCGAGCGTGGCAGCGGTTGTTTTTCACCTGCTTCCAGCTTTTATAAAATCTTGGCTCCGCTTCAGGAGACACATTTATTTACGCTCAACGGGAAAAATTTGGAATATTTGCATCGTGCATCGTTTTACGGAGCCAGCCAGCTCACCCCTGCTTTAAAGGCGAGTTGCACTTACATGTTATTTAATAATGAGGCTTGAGTAAACACTTTGTGTCCATTAAATTAGGATTTTATAGTTTAACGCAGAAATACATCCAGTAACCTTCAAAGAGAGGCTGCGGAAACGCTCTGTTGCTCTTTACACCCACACAAACTGCAACGCAACGCTCCAATCTGTGCCACACCCACATTTCCAGACACGGAGGATAACCCGCTGCAGCATCGGTCCACCCTAACCTGTGAGAGCAAGCAGCTGATCACAGCTTTTAGAGATGCCCAGGTGCGCGTTTACGCTAAAACGGGAGTTAAGCTGCTCTTAAAAGGCACTCCAGGAAACGGTGCACTAATAACCCAATAAAGCAATCAATACGCAGCCCTAATACGGGCCAAATTCTAGCAAATACTTCAATCTCCTTTCAGATCCTCTCTCCTTGTGCGTTTGCTTAAAATACTTGGCCAGAGACCCAGCTGCTGCCAGAGGTGAAGTGGGAAAAGAGGGAGGGAGCCGGTAAAGGAGATAAAACAAAAAGAAGAGTGTGGGAGGAGTTGGAGAGAACAGAGCAGGGAGTGCATGTATAGGAAGACGAGTGTGTAGGAGCCAAAAAATAAAAGAAGGGAAGAAAGCGTGAGTGCTTAGCAGTAAAGAGGTTGAGAGAAAGGACACGAGAGTGTGGGAGGAGAGAGAAATGAGACGGATGGAAGGAGAGAAAAGGGGCGACAGAGAGGGAAAACAGAGCTGGAGAAAACAGATTGGACGAGGGAAAGTAAGAAGCGTAGAGGCAGACGGAGCTGCAGGCCCGAGCTTTTCATCCGAGCAGCGATGGCAGCCTCGCTTCCCGTCGACGAGGAAGAGCGCTGCGGCTGCCAGCTCGCAAAAAAGAAAAAAGGAAAGTAAAAAAAAAGAGCTCAGCAGTGTCATGTTTTGCTGCATCACTGGGTCGGCCTCGAGGACTCCGGGCCAACTTCTGACGAGGGGAGTCATATGCCGCTTGGCTGCGTCCCATTTTATTGGGCTGAGCTCGCCTCCGTGCATGCTTGTAATTACTCGTACAGTATTTGTGTGCAGGGGATTGTTTGGAGCACGGCAGTGCTTCGTAATTATTGAGGAAATAATAAAACTGCAGCAGTGACAACAGTGATTTGCAAATTGCAGGAAGCGGCAAATTGTCCTTTTGAGAGGCAGGTGAGTTTTTCCTCAATCAAAAACAAGCAAACCTTTGTTCCCTCCTTTAATTGGTGCACATTAGAGTATCAATTTTAGACGGATGCAACAAAGTCTCCCAGGATTCCCTGCGTTTAAACACCACGACACAGAACTCTCCTCTGAAAGTGACACCCAAGTAACTCGATCGGTGGGGTGAAGCAGGGTTCGGGGGAAAAAAGATCTGATTTTCACCTCCGTCAAGGGCAAACCGTCAGTCTAACTGCAAACTGTATCCATCCATCTAACTGACTGCATCGCAGCTCGCACGTCGAGGCGGCGAAGGGCGTGCTGGAGAGAAAAGGGTGTCGAGGAAGCCATAAAACAAGTCGGCGAGGAAAGAGAAGATAATGAGGAGATATCTTGGGAAATGAAATGACAAATTAGGAGGACGAAAGGCAGATTGGAAGGAGCCCAGTGTGCTAATAGGAGGGGTTAAAGACATTTTACTGGAACAAGGGCAAACCGGAGGGGGCGAGGGCTCGTGGGGAGGGAGGCGATGTACATTTTGGCACAGAGGAAGCTCAGCTGCAAACAAACTGAACCGGCAGGCGTCTTGTCATCAGCGGGGATCTAAACTACTGTAGGGCTGGCCTGGCAGCTTGTAATTCATAATGAGACCAAAACAGACTTCGGGGACTCGCTCAGATGACTTTTTCTTCCCCCAAAGCAGCTCTGAAGCCGTTTTTAACACGTGAGACGACATGAGGATGAGGCACCGAGTCTCCAAGTACAGCTCCACTTCACAAACCAAAGATCAACCTCTAATATTTTCAGTTTAGTCGATAAAATCTCTGAGTTTTTAGACATTGAAAAAATATATAAAACTTTTCAAAAAGGCTCATTTCTAATGAGATGACAGCATAAAAACACCCAACGGTTTAAGTTCAGGAGGTGAAACCTGCTGCAGTATATTAAAAACTATAATCTGCTACAGTAATCATGATGGCAGTGTGATTGATGAACGAGGAGGCCGGG
Source organism: Perissodus microlepis (assembly GCF_051167445.1). NCBI lineage: Eukaryota > Metazoa > Chordata > Actinopteri > Cichliformes > Cichlidae > Perissodus > Perissodus microlepis. The sequence goes on along the minus strand of NC_140481.1, from coordinate 32,291,857 downwards.
GTGGATGGATGGTCTCCAAAACATCAAACAAAGTGTGACTTGTGTGCTTCAAAACGAAGCAAAGTGGGAAATGTAAATAACACAGAGTAGTCTGTGCGGTCATACTTCCTGTTCCACAGCGCGTGGCAGCTCGGGTTAACCCCACAGCTGGAGCACGTGCAGAAAAGCACAACGTTCATGTTTCCTGCAAACTGCGTCTATCGTTCAGCATTACTGAGGCCCTCACAGATGTGACCCTCACACTAACATGAACTGTTATAGGCCGAATCAGGTCACGATGCTTCTGTTTTATTTGTAATAAGAATCTATGAGAGTCATTTGCTTTTGGACCCTGTGGGAGTTTTCAGGGTTTTATGATGTAAAGTTACTGTTAGATTCTCTTTACTGGTTTTATTTTCTTTGGAAAGCTGTTGATGGGATAAAACCATCATCAGGAGGTGAAAACGAATCAGAGGAAACACCTCATGTCCTGCTGTGACTGCAGGCCTGAAGTTGTCTGATACCGGTTTCTGCGTTTGATCCTGCGCGTAGGTTTCTCCCTCTGATTGTTGATTAATGCGACCATGTCCAGGTCAGCGGGACGGCGGTAGGACAAGCACAACACTTCCACTTGTTGGTTAAGTGCGATTGTTAGAATGAGGAAAAGGACAGCTCTGATATGTAATGTAAGAGCTGGTTGCACAGTGGTCAGAGCAATCAGCTTAATTAGGCCACTATTAGCACTGATGCCGACTGATCAGGACATGCCTAACAGATCTGAAACACCTGACATGCTAATGGTCCCTTTGGGAAGACGCTGCAGCCGGCGCTCTCGCTGTGTTCCCAGGTACGGTGACTAACAGGCAGGCGAGGAACATGCAAATGAGGCGGCTGAAAGAACCACCGGGGACTGAAAGTTTGGAGCTTTAAAGGCGGCGGCGGCGCTCAGAAACTAAAAGCGTCCTGGTTTCAGAGTCCCCGTGACCCTCCTCCCTCAGGCACACAGTCATCATGCAGCACAAAAACCGCCAGCGCTGTGTGTGTGTGTGTTTTAACATAAGTGTGTGTGGACGCTAAATGATTGATCAAAGGATGGCTTTGTGTGGGCACCTCGTGGTGCTAATGCATCATTAACACAGCTGGTAGTATGACCCAGCTCTTCTGAGAGCTGCCAGGCTATTTCCAGCAGCTTTCTCTTAAGCTTATAGAGATCCAAATCTCACTCGTGTTATATAAGAGTTCTGCGAAACATACTAAAAGGACGTCATGACTAGTTTTACCTCAGGTTATTTTAGCTGGCCCCTTTACAGGAGAGGCAATAAAAGATGTTTCACCGCTACCTGCAGTCTGCAGGAATTACTGACATGATGAAATTACAGACGGAAAACAGCACTCCCACCCGAAGGATAATCTGTCCTAACAGGGCTGCGAGTACATCTGGGTGACACTAACAAAATCAAACACAATCACAGTTTTATCAGGTACCGCCATACTGACAACGCCGACGGACGGGCGGGCGGCGGGATGGCGGTAAAGCTCAACTGTAATGGCCTGTTTGCACAGGATCTGTCAGCATGCAATGCATTCTGGTACTGTGGCGTTTGGAGCGGAGCGTGCGGTGCAACGTTACGGGTAAAAACGTATACCGCGGACGTTCTACCTCTAAAATACAAAGACAACTCCTGTGACTCACCCATCAAGCGTCCAGTGCTGGAAGCGAACATGAACAGGTCACTTTGTTAAATCCTGAGCTTTACAGGCCTGTAAAGCTCAGGATTCAAAGTCAGTTTACTAATTTTGTGTTTTCAGACCATAAAAACGTGTAAAGCTGCTGAAACACTGTTAGCCCACAGGTTTCGTCACATCAAGCCTATTAACCAATGTCCTTGATCCAAACCCAGTTTACTGCGGGGCACCCTGGTTTGGTTTGTATTGTGTAACGTACAGAAAGGCTTAGTTAGGAGGTGGTGATAAAACCAAAATCCCCGGCTCAAAGTGGGCCAGAGCGGCGCCGGAGTCAACCCGCCGAGCTCGCAGCGCCTCTCCCGTTATTCTTCTCAAATGAGCGTTTATTTTTGCTTTGTTACTTCCAGGCCAAAGGTCAAAGTGCGTTATTTATAAAGGTTAGTTTCACGAGCGCACAGAGTACATGTCTGTGCTTTAATGTCGTTTCCCCAACAATAAGCTGAAAATTCAGAACATCAGCTGCTCGACTCAAAACCTCTGTACTTACATCAATATGAATGCCTTTGATTATTCAGAAGAGCCACGCCCACGCACAGCTCCGGATCTGGAATCAATTCTTTTTTAAACTTAGTCTGCAGATGTATATGAACTTTTATCCTGTCAAATCCATTTAAAGTTTGTCCAGCATGTCTCTAGTAAAAGACTCATGGATCAAAAAGGTTCAAAGGTACAAACCGGACCAATCGCATGACCTCATAAAACTGAATAATAAAGTAAAATTAAGTGAAAATGGCAGATCTGATTCGAGCGTTCGTGTGCCTCAGACTCAAAAGGCTGTTTAAAAACCTGGCAGGAGCAGAAAAGCAGCACTGAGCGCGAGCGCATTTTATTTTGAAAAGAAAGGTCCGCGTTTAGAAGCGCGGCCCAAGGCCAAAAGGCCCGCTAAGCATTAGATAACTTGGAAGCGTTAAATGGAAGCGGAGACTTAATGACTGATGGATCTTATGAGGCAATCTGATGCGCTGCTGAGAACAAAGCTGTCTTTTCATTGGCAGAGAACCTTGAGTGCGGTTTGGGTTTCGGGTGATTGGCTGGGCGATTGGAACGGCGCTCTCGGTCACGTGACCGCGATGTGCGTGGAGCCGGTCAAACTCTCGTATCGTTGAGCGTCTCAAGGTCGACCTCGAGAGCTCAACATGAATGACATCGATCCATCTATTCATCCCTCCGTCATTGATCCAACGTCTCTTCAGCTGCCAACTCTCTGCCTGACGTGACGTCAGCGGGGCCTCCGCGGTAATTTAATACAACAGAGACGCAATCCACGAGTTTTACTTTCATTTCTGATTCCCGGTGGGAATTCTGGGAAGCATAAGGAGCAGCGTGGGGGACTGTCAACAAATCTAAAACAATCACTGAAGAATAAATGAATTTATTTAAAGGAACAAAAGAAGAACCAGAAGAAGAATCGGCTCGTTAGACCCAGAAAAATATTTCAAAACTTCTTTCTGTAAAAACTTGGAACGGTCGTCATAAACGTTTCCAATCACGGCTCGTTTGTGCTTCAATATTTAAGTTGTTATTTCTACTGGAAGGTTTGACATCATCCATCACATTCGGTCTACCAGGCTTTTTTCCCTCTGCCTCGACGAGGTAATTATCCCCGTGGCGCTTGAAAAACAATAAAGAGGTTAATTAACGTCTGTCTATTTCTATTATGATTCATCTGGATAGAAACCAAATCAATTTGGTTCTAGTGGAATTTATTTTCCAGATAGGCAGGTCCAGAAGTTTCTTTCGTGCTTCTGCCTCTGCACGCCATCGCAGCTGATTTTACCCTGACCCATCCAGATGTGACATTCAGCTTGAACTCGCAGCTGTTTCTACGCGCAGACAGAAAAACCAGCAGAAACCGAACAGGCCGACCGAAGATGTGTGGACCTGAGGCCGTGCGTCTGTGCACGCAGCTCACGCCGCTGAGCTCACGCCGCTGAGCTCACGCCTACAGTGTGCTCGCTGATACGACCGATCTGAACAAAAATCTGATTCCAGCTCAGTGAAACCAAATCTGTGGATCCTGTGTGGATCCTGTGTGGATCTGTTGGAAACCTGCTGTTAGCTGGAGTTCGTTACAAAAAGTTATTTTTTCACTCAATTTTTCATTAAATATGATTTAAGTGCAGGAGCAGAGAATCCCTTCAAATAAAAAATAAAACAATAATCAGTATTACTTATGATTTTTTATACAGAAGGAAAAAATTGTAATATTTGATTTAAATGATCAGTTTTACTGACGTCTGTTTGCCCCCCCCCCCTTTATATATAACCTTCATGTTTTTCTTTATTTCTAATATTGGCAGTTTTTCTGTGCATTTACATCAATATTATAATAATAGTTTAAAATAACATAGTATTATTATAATATCTAATAGACAGATCGATCCACACACACACACACGCACACGCGCACACACACACACACACGCGCACACAGACACACACACGCACACAGACACACACACACACACAGCTGTAATAAATGAAACTGATTGGTTGCAGTTTCTCCGTTCTGTACTCTCCACTATCACGGATGGAAATATTGCACCTTGTCCTGCATGTCTGAGTTATTGTAGTTTTATACGTAGTTTCAGGGTTAGTCATTCTTCAGGTTTTTATTTTGAGTTAACTGGAATAAACTCGCTGCACACTGCAGATTATAAAACTATTATTCAGGTTTGGATGTATAAATCTAACAGCAGTTCCTGTATGAATAACAATGATCCGTATAAACAGAATTATTTTCAGCGTCTACACTGATAAATCAATAATTATGACCAAAAAACTACAAAACACAGACTTCTGTATGATGAGTACTTTTACCTTTGATACTTGAAGTATACTTTGATGTACTACTCCTTCATTTAAGAGTACTTGTTTGTAAAACACTCGACTCTCTGTTGACCTTTCACCTCATTCAAAACGAGACTTCTGAAAATAACTTATTGATTCAGCATGTGGAGTTACAGCCTGTCCCCCAAATGCTGATGGACCTTATAAAAGTATAAGTGTTGCATTATTAATGCGAGCAGGAAAAGCTGCTGTCAGGAGCTGTTGACACCACAGAGGCTCGTGTGCGAGTGACGCTTCTCCCCCCGACCACAGCCGGGCTTCCTCGCGCTGCATCGGCCGAACTTACGGAATCGCTGCTAATTAGGGACGGCTGATGTGCGGCTCTGTGCTCGTCTTAAAAAGCAAAGAAAAGAAGGTGGAGGCGACGATCAGCAGCTACTGAACGAGCGGGAGAAGAAGAGGAAGACAATCGGTTCTGTGGTGAGAAATTTAGAGGCTGTTGCCATTAATTAAGCGTCATTTTCCCCGTTAGCCGCAGAGCCGCAAAGGAAGGATCACCCGGATCGACCCGCACAGCGCCCCTCGGGATTGGACGTCTCTAATATAAATATAAACACCAGTAAATCTGACATTATAAATCTGTCGCCTCGGCGGCTTCACGAAGCCTGGATGTGGTTTTAATTCCACTCTCACATTAGCTTCATTTCAGCTGCGACTGCCTGACATTTAAATAAATAAAGGCAGACGCCCGACTTATCGCTCCACGCTGACAATATTACACAGGAAAACACACGCCTGTATTCCTGCCACACACACACACACACTGAAACAGAGTTTACAGAGGTCAGAGGTCAAGATCAGCGACAAGCGCGACACCGCTCGGCTGAAGGGAAACGTCGGAAAACTTGAGTTTTAATGAGCGTTGTTTTTGGTGAAATGGCAGATAGTGTACACACACCTGCGCGCGCACACAGACACACACACACACACACACACACACACAGTATGAATATCTATGAAGAGCCACACAAATATGCTGATTCACACACACATACGAAATCCTCGTGACCTCCAGCTGTCAGACTGGACGCACACACACACACACAAAGTCACACAAATACCCACCGGCTTCACACGGCCATGGTTTAGTAATGCAGCACACACACACACACACACACACACACACACCTGACATTCTATCAATTCTCCCACAGCAAACTGTCGGCCCCCCTGCGACCATGAAATATAAATGAAATACAATTAGCAGCTTTAAAGAACTTCATCAAGGCCAAGGCCTCGGTCCAAACACCCCCCGAAACCCCCAGCAAACACACACACACACACACACACACACACACACACACACACAGTTCAGTGAACTCTGTCAGGAGCTAAATAAATAAATAAATAAATAAATCAACAACAAAATAACTCCGTCCTTGGTTGCAGCGACTCATCGCAAACATCCATCTGAGCCTCCGATAAATAATTAAAGCTCACAATGACTATACATTTTTACACACACACACACACACACACACACACACACACACACACACACTTTTTTCTTTTATTTTGAGGAAAAATAAAAAGTTTTTTTTTAACGCCTCAAATTTGAGTTTTCTGCCTCGGAGCACGCCGCTTTGCCCTCGCGAGCGCCCCGCTGTCCTTCCATCCTAAAATTTAATGGATGCAGTGACTCATTACAAAGTGAAGGGGGAGGAAGAGGGGAGGCAGGTAGGGGTGGAGAGGGGGGGGCAAAAAAAAATTAGGAGAGAGATAGAGAGCGCTGTGCTTCATTTCCATGGCGTTACCATAGCAACAGCAGCGCAGGAGAGAGAGGGAGGGAGAGCGAGAGAGAGACGGCGAGGTGCCCTTCTGCCGTCGCAGCGCCTCGCCGCCGAATATTAACCAGGCCTGTACGCTCAGGTGCTAATTAGGAGGAGAGGAGGAAGGGTGGGGTGGCGAAGAGGAGGGAGGTCAGGAGGGAGGAGGAGAGCGAGAAAACAGGAGTGAGAGGAGAGGTCAGGAGGAGGCGACAAGGAGGAGGAGGAGGTGTAGAGAGGAGGTCAAGACGGGCCAGCGGATGGAGAGGAAGAGGAGGAAAAGAAGGGAGGAGATGAGGAGATAAGGGGGCGAAGGAAGTGAATTCTCTTCTTCCGCTTCTCCTTCGGCCTGTCAGGTTGATCTGTTCTGCTCCGGGAGGTCAGAGGAGGACAAAAGGAGGTGAAACAGGAAAAAACAAAAGAGGAAGAGGAAGATTAAAGGAAGAGAGGGAGCGAGAGAGCGGGAGATGAAAAGGGAGGTTTGCAGAGGTATAGAGAGAGGAAGCGAGTGATGAGAGGAGGCGAGACGGAGGAGGTGTAGAAAGGGAGCGAGCCGGGTCAATAAAACATGCATGAGACAGTCGCTCTGTGTACATCTGTGTGTGTGTTTAATTAGCATCTGTGTGTGTGTTCAAGTTGATCCTTTTTAAGATCTGGCCTCATCACGTGTGTGTCTGTGTGTGCGTCTATACGTTGTGATCTAGTGTGTCTGTGTCGTATTTAACGTCTGCTTTCTCCTCCCGTGTCCTCCCGTCACGTGTACATATTTCTGAGCGTACGCGTGCATGAATGTCTCCATATGTGGGTGTGTGTCTTCACGTGTGCGTGTCCTCAGCTAACACGGCGCCGTCTCCATCCAGTCATGAGCTGCTATAAGCCTGAGAGGCTCTGAACTCCGTCACAGACTTACATTCACTCGTATATAGGTCACTGCAGCCCGTCCATGCCAACAGCGCCGCCGCCGCCGCCTTGCGGCTTCGACTCATTTAACCGCAGATGCCGGCGACAGGAAAAACAAGAAGGAGTGCACTAAAGGAGGAGGAAAGTTTTAAGGTGTCACAGAGCTGCCTTCACCCTGCGTGTGATGATGGGAGAGATGCAGTGTTTATGCTTCGCGACGGCTCACACCATAACCCAGAAAACATGGGCAAGTATCGCTGAGCCACAAAGTCACAGGTCACGCTGTCACGGCCGCCACATCCCGATGTCATAATCCGGGAGGTCACGACTTTCTAAACTCACAATCAAGCATTCATTTTGTTCTTTTGTTACTTTTAAAGTCCCAGAAAAAAGACGGAGAGCTGACTGTTTGCTGGGTTGGCGGCCGGATCCATGGAGGAAGGATCGCCAACAGCATCATTTTTTAATCTGTATACGCCCACAAGGGCGACAGCCGTGTCCTCACTGACCAAAGTGGCCAAAACGCCGTCAAAGACTGTAAACGTAACACCTTCATGCTTTTAAAACTCGGCCACGTGTCTGAAACCCTGACCCATGAACTCACAGTTCATGGTCCACCCGTAGCAGCAGGATCCATATGAGTGTCCCCAAAGACTAACCAGTAAACCCTTACAGACACTGAGGCAGGACCACCTTTGTCCACCTCAGACAGGTGAGCTGTACACAATTTTTTTTTGCTATAACATCATCTGGAGTCAATGGGCGTGGCCACTTTGATGGACAGGTGTGTGCCAGCACAGATAGCAGGAGCCCGGCGGCGCGTGCTAGCCTTCATCCCACTGATGGGAGTTTTTCTGGTGTTTTTTGTTCAGCAGGTATCAGTGTGTGTGCGTTGCATTTTTAGTTTTATGATGCAGCCTGCTGATAATTTAGCACGCGAGGTCACCTCCGGCTCCAAAAACCCAACATGGCTTCTGCTGGAACCCCATCGCTGAGGCGTCTCAGAGACACAAACGGGTTGTTTATCTAACCGGTTAGACCGGAAGCATGAATAAGGCCACCCTGTGTGGATCCGACACAGTCGGGCCAGCATCATTACGAACGTATGCACTCGTTCTCCTGTAAGGCGCTTTGGATAAAAGGTTCCACCAAATGGCTGATTTGGCAAGTTAAATCCTTTATGGGGATTTAGTGAAAGGGCTTTCTATTTAAAAAAAGTAATTTTATTTTTGGACTGCCTTTAATAGGATAAGCTTAGCCATAGGCAGCCCCCGGTTTGTTCTGATGAATAGGAATATTCTTGAGGCGTTTAACCTCCTTTTATTATATAACAGTCATGGGAGCGAGCAGTGAATCTACACAGGGCTGCACAATCGGGTCCATTTATACTTGTAAAACACTGGCATGTGTTGTTTTAAATGCTGTCGGTGTGGAGTTCACACTGTCACAATATTGAGTTCTCGTGACATTTGAAACCAATAATCATGACTGTTAACTGTCACCTCCACGTCTTATTGCACAAACAGAATTTCCTCATTATTCACGCTGCACACTTCTAAACCGCACCAAGCAAACTCCAGAAATATAAAGCCAGAGCCGAGGAGCGCCCTGTTCCCCGAGTTCTGCCTGTAAGGCACACAAACGCTTCCTGCGCCTTCTTATTTATTCTCCTTTAAGGTTAAAGCTTCTTGTTTGAGGTAGCGAGCCGGGCTCTTTCTTTTCCCAATGTTCACACTGATTCCTGATACCGAAGACAACTTTGAAGAACTTTCAAAGGGCACAAAGAAATCTCAGTTTTAATGACACTGGCAAAGTTTTTATTTTAATTGCAAACTGTCTCTTGTGTGGTTGGTACTTTCTTGAAAATTGTGCCAATGTCAAAAACTGTGCCAGCCTCTTCAGAGAGCGGCATGTTGGGAAATCTGCGGGGAGAACAAAGAGAAAAGGTTCTGCCCGTCGCACAAACTGCGCTCAGATATTTTCTTAAAATTATGACCAATAATAATTCGTTCTGTTGAAAATGGTTAACGGGCTCTGCAGGGAATCAGAAATCAACAACCTTTGCAACACCTGTCCACACACTTTTGGTACGAGTGGCTGATCAAAGTTTAGGTTCAAAGTCATCAGCAGGTTAAACGAGGTCAGAGGTCAGCCCTTTTTAGACCTGCTTTAACCCCTCCATGTTGCTTCTGGACACACACGGGGTTCGATGACACCATGATAACTCTATGAAAGAAGGTGTTTATTGTGAGTCTAAGTAAAAAAGGAGTTTATTTCCCAACATGCACTGATGGCTACAGCGGGTGTGAGGAGGTTCGGTGATGTCTATCAGGCTCCACTCCTGTGGGTTCAGACTCGACACTTTCAAGATTAGACTTCAAACTTTGCGATAAAGCTCAGCGTCAGTGCGAGATCAGACCCGGGCTGAGGGACCTCCTCGTTCTTCCCTTTCCCCTCACCTTCCAGCGGGTCGCGGCAGATGGCCGGCCCTCCCTGCGCCCACCTCTGCTGGATGTCTCTACCTACTGAAAGGGTGAAGACCTCCATCATACGAACATCTCCAAGTGCTGCTTGTATGTGACGGCCGGACTGTTTCCCTTCTAATCGATAGCCAGTGCCGCCCCCCACCCTCAAATGCCACGAGCCCCACCTGACGCACTGACCAGTCCAACAGTGTTCAGATGTCCACAAACTTATGGCCACAGGAGAGGAACCCCCCTCCCCCACCGCAGCTGCCCCCCAGGAGGCTTAATTCAGGGGCACAAAGTGGCTTTTTTTGTGGAGTGGAAAGGATTTATAATTACTGAGCGTTTAGGGGCTCCTCTGTGTTCGTCAGTGTGGTTTCCCATCAGCGTCTAACACCATCCATCTGCCTCTCTTTCACGCAGGACTTCCCTCTGACTCGCTCTCTCAGAGATTACCGTGATATCGCTCGCTGCTTCCTTCCCGCTGTGCACTTGTTCTGCTGCTATTCGAGGAATTCAGTCTTCATCTGCCACCTCTCTCATCGCGCCTCGCCTCAAATACAAATGTAAATGAAAATAACCGTCCGGCGATGGTACTTCTGAGCATAAAGGCGCTGTTGGGGGTGTGCTGCATTCTTTAGCGCTGGGTTGGGGGATGGAGGGGCTTCCTCCTCTTCCTCTGAATGGGCAGTATGGGACACCTCGCTGAAGAGAATTCCATTAGTGTTGGTTTCTGTGGAGGGTTTTACTGTCACACGGCGCTGACGCCGCCTCAGAGGGCCTTTACGCTCTGCCAAGACAGATTTCTGGAGCCAGGCGTGGAGAGAGCCCGCTCAGGACTCCAGACTCCACAAAAGCACTTCTAATAAACTTTTATCAGTCACAGTGCTTTGAGCAGATTTATTCCTGCACATTTCTCCATTTCCTTTTACGGCTGCTTTTACAGCGGTCTGGACCTCGGGCGGGTCACGGCCGCCGTGCTCACGGATGAAGAAGAGGAACGAGACGTGAATCGTGTGAATAACTCGGGAACTTTTTATGTTTTGGTTCAAATATTTAGCCCGACAACAGCGCTGATTAATCCTGGATGATTTTAAGAACACACACACACACACGTAAAAAGAATCGGACACACAGCTGTGACAGGCCAACAACTCGGGGCTAGAATCAGATTTTCGGGGATAAAATGACGACTTGTGCAGCCCGTTACTTGACGGCTGACCTCCATCTAAGACTTCAGAAGCCTGAATCGAGCGCTGAGGTGGTCGTACTTCTCCCTGCGATGAAGCTGTGCAGTTTCACCCGTTTCACAGTTTTAGATGTATTTTCTCATCAGTGCCTCAAAGAGTTTATTTTTAGAGAGAAGGTGATATTTCACGATTTTAAAAGTTATCTTTTTGTCCTTTTGACCTTTCCGCAGTCACAAAAAGCTCTGAATTATTTTGCTAATCAGAGAGATTTGCTGTTTAATTTTCACCTCATCGTTAAGAGCTTGTTTGCCAACTAATCAGCTGCTGCTGTGAGCGGTTATCACTCGTCTGTCATATTTAAGAAGTCTTACAGCTTACAGCAGAGCGCACGGCTGATCCAGACTTCCTGTTCCTATTTTTCCTGACCTGAAGCCAGGACGTGGTCAAAGGTCAGAGCTCTGAACATTTATGTCCTCCACGTTAAACAGCAAAGACAAAAAATGCTGAACATGTCTGTGATACAGGAAAAAAATCGCTTTAACGTTTTAATTATTTATTTTTTGTACCAAGAAGAAAAAAACAGATTTGTTTGTTTAACTGGAGCAACACGTTGATTTATTTCAGGGTTTATAATTTTGTATTTTTCATTAGTTTTACTTTTATTGTTTTGTTTATTTTCTGGATTAAATTTGCTTTTTTAAAATGAAACTAAAACGATTTAATTTCAGTTTGAGCCTTTGCGACTTTCAGTGTTGCTGTTGTTCTGTTTTAAACATTAAAATTAAAAACAACTAAAAACTTATACTTGATACTCAGGTAAGTCCCAAAAGGCCGATGCTGTTCATCGTAGTGTTTTAGTCGAGGAGGCCGTTTACGTGAAAAGGGAAAGACCATCTCTGAATCGAGGAGGGGGGGTCACCATCTTACAATGCTGTGATTGCAGCCATTCCCCAACTCTCTGTGAATGGGACTCATGGTTATTGATCAATGGTCACGAGAATTTGCATATTAATGATCAAGGAACTGACCTCCCAGCCTATTGTTAGTCAGTGGTGCTGGTGGGAAACCTGCAGTCAGCTGAGACTGAAAACGTCCAGAAGAACAGAATCAAACTTTTGGGATTTATTTCATTTATTTATTTATTTTTACTTTTATTTAAAGTATAATTTGTATTTTTCATTTAGTCACCTAAGACTTGCAGTTTTTAGCAACATGTCTGATATTAACAGAGCAGTTTTAGGACCGAGGCACTGAACTGAAGGTGTGAACGCTCCAGTTAAACGGAGTCAGGACTGTATCTGAACCAGGATCAGCACCGAGGACAATCACGAGTCATGACTGAGCTCCGACTCACGATGAACCCGCCGGTCCTGGATGTGTTCTGGTTCCAGTTTGTTTGAGCAGGGTTTGGTTGAAGTCTGTGTGGAGACCAAAAAGCGGGACATGTTTTCCAAACTCTGCCTGGCCTCAGCCTGCAGACTGTAACACGGCCGAAGGCTCCGAAAACCAACGCCAGGATTTTCTTTTGGTCGGACATCCGGACGGTTTTAACCAGAGCCAAAAGAAAGGATAAAACACACAGACTCTTTGCTGGACCACACTTATTTTGGATTATTACAGATTATTTTGGACTATGACTCATACAAAGCTACTCTGGTAGAGTCTCAGATTAAAACACGGAGCTGGAAAAAGAGCAGGAGAGGTCACATCAGGAAAAAGCCAGATCTTCCTCGCAGCCGAGTTTGCGGATGCGACTGGAAAACCTCTCCACCTGTATTTGCCCAGAAGGACGTAAACGACCTGCAGCGGCGGTCAGCACGGGCAGCGACCTGAGCTGCAGATAAAAACCTCATTAAAAACAGAAACAGAGGAAAAACCGGAGCCTCGTTGTCAAACTTGTTTCTCAACAGGTTGCAGACGGTGAGTCACCATCTCCCATATTAACTCGCTCGTCGATATCCAATTATTACCTGCGACATTCAGGTATTTCACATTCGATTGGCCGCATGTAAACATATTATCTGGTTGGCAATAACTTGGACAAGCTCTTATCTCACTTATGAGAAACCCGAGAGTGATGCGTGCCTGAGATTAGCCGGGATGCCGAGGCACGCACACACCTTATCTTGTTTACTGTTTGGCTTCTGCAGCCTGCCTAAGCTCTGTTTCCATGGTAATATTAGGATTTTTCCATGCTGAAATATTCTGAATATTGTTTATTCGTGTATGAATCAATCGGATATTGCCGATGCTCTGATTGCATTGATTTGTGGAAAAGCTCTATCCGCCCGTCTCCCTCATTCTATTCTTCCTCCCTGATATTATTTTTTACTTTGGAGTCTTATTATTATTAAAAAACATGTTCAGCTTGTAGCCAGAATATGCTGCTGCCTCTAATCCTGCTCTCAAAAACATCCAAAGACCGGAGAAAATTCTCCTTCTGCAAGCCCTCATGTTGCACCGGGAGGTCAGAGGTCAGGGTAGGTATTCGGTGCCTTACTGAAGGACTCTTAGGCAAGAAAGGATGCCCGTGTACTCGAGCGCTCCCCTGGAAGAGCCTCTTTCTGCTCCCCACTCAATCCCCAACAACTAACCAGGGGAAATCAAAGTTAAATACAGAAAATGAAAGGCAAATAAATAATCACCGGTGCACTGAGCTGCACCTCCGTGGATCCTATTTTGATTTTAAGGTGGGAGTTGGGAGCGCACAAATAAGATAAAAGAAAGGATGGGAGGAGGAGGAAAGAACTGCAGAGAGGAGAGAGCGATTAGGAGACAAAGATGGGGGGAGGAGGAGGAGGGCTGGGGGAAACGGGGAGGAGCAGGCGAATGAGAAGACAAATTGAGAAACACGAGGTCGGTGACACGGCGCACAGACGTTTGCTCTTTTCCTCTCCGTTTTATCCCCATTACACTTTAATGTACGAGGCGCTCCTCCTGCTCATACCAAACACCTGCCAAGAGGAGGAGACACTCGGGAGCAACGGCACCCACGAGGAACTTCCGCCAACCGCTCGTAAACCAGGACATCGGTTCAGGAAGAGCCGGGTCGGGGCCACGATGAGTGAAATCACCTTTGAACTCCAGGCTCGGAAGCTCGACTCCTTAAATCACATTAAAGACTTCGCTGCACAGAATTTATTCAGTCCACAGATCACAGACACACAGTTAACAACCCCTGTAAGAAACAGCCGGCGCTGGTCTACAGACCAGCTCCCCTGTACGGGCGTCTCCTCTGGAAGCCCCGACTTTAATAAAAAGGCCGAGGTCAAAGTCGAGTTCCTGCCCCGAGTGGAGGAACGTGGCGTGAGGATTAGGGGGAGCAGGAGCGGCTGTACCGGTGAAAGTGTCAAAGCAAAGCACCAGATTTATCGGTCTGCCTTCGTCCTTACACTCAGCGACATTCTCGAGCTCTCGGTAATGAGCGAAAGAACGAGATTACGGATACAAGCTGGAGAAATGGGCTTCCTGCAAGGGGGGGCTGGACTCTCCCTGACAGACCGGCTGAGAGTCATAGTAGAGCCGCTCCACATCCAAATCAGCCAGTTGGGGTGGTCTGTGCGTCTGACCTGGACGCCTCCTGGGCCAGGTGTTCCAGACACGTCCTGCTGGGAGGTCCCAGGGTAAAACCAGGACATCGGATCCAGCAGAGCCACAAAGTTCTCGCAAAAGAGCCGGAGGAGGTCTGGATATCTCTGCTGGAAAATCAGATGTTTCAGGAAATGTAGGAAATAAATGGAAAGTCTGCTACAGTTACATGTCTCTATGTGTCCTTGCTATGAATGTCGCCTCTCTGAGCTGAGTTGACTCACACAGACGAAGGCCACGCTTCACAGAGTTTCAGAAAAAAAACAACAAGTTTGAGCTTTTGTTTGGAAGATTTTGACAGAGGTGTAAACTTTGTGTGTCTCTTCCATATTTACCTTTTAAATCTGTAATGTGATTGGATTTTATGCTCAGTCTTATTTCTTTACTGCGTGCTGTTTGCTTCATTTCCTTTGCTCTCTTCTGTGAATATTGTTGTTTTATTCTTGTTTTAATGGCTAATTTAACATCTGGGCAATGAACAACCATTCCAGATTAGCTATTTGGTTAACACTGGCACATTTACAGTAATGCTGATGGATAGTCTGCATCCCAGACCTTCAACGCGAGCTCATTTTCAGCCAGAAGTAATCATTGCTTTACATGATAAGAAACAAGGAAACAAAATAAGAAGCTGTAAATCAAGTTTTATGCAACAAACTGAAGATTTTTTCTTCTTCTCGAGTATGACTTCAGCTTCGGTACATCGTGTTCTGAGCTCTCGAACACACTGTTTTAGTTTTAGCTGTTCTTCAGAAACATCTTCAGATCACAGCTGGACCTCTGCTCTCAATGTTTCCAAACACGTCATTATAACCAAACCCGGCTCCACCAAATTAGAACCAGAGTCCACAGCCGGTGTGACGGCGATCGCCTAAAAAGTTATATGTAAGTATATAAAACCTGAGTGGGCCCAGCAGGGAGACCTACAGGGTCATTAAAGGGCCAATCTGAGGGGTTTTTACTCCTAACATGTGCAGAGAGAGCAGGTGAACACATATCAATACACATGACCTCATTTCCTAAGCAGGTGGCGTTAAAAACTCACCTTCGGCCCGTTCTGCAGTAAAACAAACATGTCTGCGGTCGTATTTTTAACAGCTGCATGAAAAAGGACAAACTTGCGTTAACACATCTTCTAGCGGACTCGGCGGTTTGATGGACACTCTCCGGAAAGACGGTTTCCCACGATTCCCACACCGCGGGCGAACCAGGCTTCGTGGTGGTCCAGCACCTCAATTTGACAAACACAAAGTTGTTGTTTTCTCTGTAATTTGTCACCCCCGTGTGCGTTACCTCCTCGCTTGTGGTTTCTGATTAGCGTCTTTGTGCTGATTACAGGCCCCTTTAATGTGCACGCGAACGCAAACGTTGCTCTGCAGCTTTTAATCGCTGATAAGAGTTTGATAACGATCACACGACTGTGACTCGGCGCTTTGGAACATTTATTTAACAGATGTTTAAGTGACGAAGACGCTTTGAGCAGAAACAAGAAGTTGTTTTTTAAAATCAAACTCTGAGCAGAGTTCACAGCAGATGTGGCGATGAGTCACGGAGGAGATCACGGGTTTCACAGGGAGACAAACAGACTGTCGAGAACGCGTTTAAAACTTTAAATTACACTTTGAGGGGATTTGAAGATCCTTTGCCAGTTTGGAGATTGGACCCCTGCTGCAGAGACGACTCCGTTTCCACTCATTTCAACCTGCAGGGCTGAAAAATGAAGCCAACGCTGAACCGCCTCTAATGGCCGCTTGAGGGTGGCTCCAGCGGTGAGTCACTCCTCAGAGTCCCACGTTAAAATGTCAGACTTTACATCAGAAATGAACCCGTTTACAGCAGAACAGTTTGTGGGGAGAAGTTCTGTAGAACTTATCCACTTGGTTACGGGTTGAGCGGCGATTACACGCGAGTCTGCTCAGGTGACATACGTTTTGTCATCAGACCGCGAGCGCCACGGTGCGTGCAGGCGTCAGACTTTCCAGTGCGCTAAATACCATTATGGTGCCACTTATTACTCGTTGATTCTTCAAAGTAATGCAGCACGTTCTTTAGTTACTCCCAGGAGAAGAATTATTGTTCTTATGCTATAGGCTCACACACCAACACAAATCCCTGTCCTAACGAGGACAGACATGATCTTTCTCTGCATATTTAGCTACGAACGCAAAGCCGGAGAAACAAAAACAAAGATAAGAACCGCCCCGAAGAGACTTCAAAGTGATCGCCACGGTGATTCTACTTTAGAAACACGGGCAGGTAAAAACGGAGGCTGCAGCCTGACTGCTCTGGCTGCAGTGCCGGGGTCTGCATACACTCGGCTCCACTCCGAGTTCTTAGCTAGCTTAGCGTTAGCATGATGTCTGTGCTAGCAGTATAAACGCAGCTGTTTCAGTCCTGTTTGCACTTTAGCTTTGTGTTTTCATCCTTTAGTGCAATAAAAATCAAAGTAATGTCCATGTAGACCGCTCCATGATTTTCCACCTCCAGCACACAAACTGAAATCAGCTGACTGTAGTGAAATGAGGAGGAAGAAAAAAACGCTTAGCCCACAGACGACTGAAGAACATTTGTAACGCAAGTAACTGTAACTGTGATTACTGAATTTAGCGACGTGTTACTATGTCGCACCCAACCACACAGACTTCCTAGGCGGATGTCAAAGAAGTTCAACAGGAATGACTCTGCTGGCGTCGGCTCTCCAGCTGCAGGACAATCGAGGATTTAGGCTTAATGTTCACAGTGTTATAGGTGTGGCCTCTTTGATCGACAGGTGGATGCTGATGCAAGCCGCTGCAGCTTCTAGCTTCAACTCAGCTAACTGAAGATGGAACTGCCAGGAAACGATGAAGAGCTTAGAAAAGGCGACCCCCGAAAAAAGAAGGAGATCTGAGGAACCGTGAGGCTCGCTGTGAGGTTACTGCACCAACAGACCGTCCACCGTACCTGAGAGACCCACCTGCACAGTCTGCTCTTCTGTTTCCAGCAAGCTAACATGGCGGCCGTGACATCCACTCCCACTCAGACTGAGAGATAAAATAAACAGCTGTCAGAGACGAGGGAGGAAGGGGGGGTCTTCATTTTGCACGATGGCGCACAAACACTCAGACGTACATGAAGACAATAACAGCAGCTGATATTTATGGCTTCACATGATGACTGATGATGGTTCCATTTTGTTTTTAACTGATGCTCCAACTTTTCTCCCCCCAAAAAAGTAATATTTTCAGTTTCCACTCGTTCCTCTTGAATTTTTTATGAGCAAATTGACAATGCCTAAAAAATAAAATTGCTGGTAAACAGCACACTTAAAGTCACTCGTTATTACCCGTCTGCTTTCTAAACATCCTGAATCTAAATGAAGTGAAATATTTAAACAGAGAACACCGTGTTTTTCCTTCTTCTCTCCTCTTTTTGAACGTCGGCACCAAATGGAAAATTCTTTCAGAGCCGTCCATCACGTCTGCAGATTTCTCTGACATCCTGACAAAAAGTGAAACATAATTAAAGTGCATTTGTGGAGTCTCCTGGCGACAGGTCGGCGGGGTTCAGGTTAATGAGGTTAATATTCACTGAGAGTACAGTTTGTTTTCGTGTGTGAGGAAGAGCAGCGAGTACCCGGTGTTCTTCTGCTCCATAATGAGAGCGTTAACCTGCTCTGGAAATGTTTGACTTCCAGGTGTTTGTGCTGATGAGCTCGTTCAGGTTCCCGCCGCACGGATGCCGGCGCTCCAGCCGCTCGGGGTTGGAGGTTTGAGAGGGTTTCCTCGCGCGAGCTCTGCAGCTATTTTAATCAAAATAAAGTGATTAGGAATATGCAAATCGAGCCATTTGCTAATTGTCGCAGCCAATCCCTCCCCGTCTGCGGCTCTGAATAAAGCTGAAATTGGGGGGAAAAAATCTCATTGTGGGAGCAGAATAAGCGCCGCCAGTCACGCCGATGCTGGAGGGTCAAAGGTGTCGCGGCGGCCGCGCTCACGCCGAGCGTCCTTGAGCGAGAAGCTGAACTCCGTCTCCGTCCGCCCCGCGGCCCCATCACCTCTGACCGCGGAAAAAAACCCAGGAAACAAAAGGTGGATCATCACGAGTCACATTTCAGATGAAACGGTTTGAAATTTTCTCTGAAGCGCCACAAAAATCTCCCGTACAACGACCCGCTGAGCGTCTTCTAACGCTCGGGCCGCCGCTGAGACGCGGCGACCGACTTTATTTACCGAGCCGTTTGTGTAATTTTGGCCGAGAGCGGCGGGGAGCACACAGCAGAGGACGGCCCTGAACGGTGGCTGGGTTTAATCACACACACACACACACACACACACTGAGAAACACACACGTGTACACATTAATATGCATGCACAAGCAATGGGAAGCACGCAGGGGTGCTCACACACACACACACACACACACACACACACGTTAAGCCGCTCACTCTAATAGGCTAAGCTTTACTCCATTTGGTTAAATGTTTTGTTTAAGAAGAGCTACACCAGTGGAAGGAGGGAAGGAGCGAGGAGGAAGAGGAGGGTGGGTTGGTGGGGGGTTAATGGTGAGGGACTCTGAGTGGAGGAGAGGAGGAGGAGTAAGGAATTAGGTGAGAGGAGAGAAATAAAAGGAGGGACGGTGCGAAGAGGATTTTGAGAGGGAAATGAAGAAGGGAGGGAGGATGAAGGAATGAAATAAGGGCAGAAGGAAGGAATGAGGAAAGGAGGACATGACTGAATGGAGAAATTAGGAAAGGGGAAATAAAATGAGCATGGAGGAAAGGTTGGAAAAAAGAGAGGAAGGTGGGGAGCAAGGAAAGGTAGGAAAGGAAAGAAAGGTTTAATGAGAAGCACAAGGAGAAATGAAATAAGGATAAATGGAAGGAAGGAAGAAAGGGTGGGAGGTAGGAAAGAGGATATGATATAGTAATGTGAAAAAGAACGAAGGAAAAGGGGTTAGGGAGGGAATTAGGAATGAAGGAGGAAGGCAAATTAAATAAGGTTGGAGGAAGAAAAGAAAAGGTGGGGAAAAGGATTTAGTTGCAAAGGTGTGAAGGAATAAAGGAAAACAGGGTTTAATGAGCAAGGTGGGAAGGTGAGGAAGCGACGAGGGCAAAGGGGAATGAAATGGGCATGAAGGAAGCGGAAAAAAAGGAAAGAAGGAGGTAATAAACAGGAAGAGAATAAAATGAGTAACAGCTGAGGAAAAGGTAGGTAAGTAAGGATGAAGAGCAGGAAGAGACCATCCAAACGGACGTGAGAAATGGAAAGGAAGAGAAGGAAGAATGAAGTGTGGGATGAAAGGAAGGATGGAAGAAAGGGAGGAAGACATGATTTTGGTCTAAAGTGAGGAAAGGACGAAAACGGGGTTTATGGAAGAAGGGACACAGCTGCGAAGAAGGAAATAAGGAAGAAGGAGGCGACTGAAGAGACTGAGAGAAAGGAAGGAATCACTTTCAAATGAGGAAAAGAAACAGGATGCAGGAAAAATAAATGAAGAGCAAAGAAAGAGAGAAAAGTGAGGAGGGATGAAGTTGGATATAAATATGACTGAAAGGAGGAAGAAGGCAGGAAGAATCCAAATGAACATAATATATGGAAAAGAGGAGGAAAAGAGAGGGAGATGATGGGACGGAAAAGAAGGAGTAGGGAGGGAAAAGAGCAAAGGAAAGGAGGCAACGAGGAAGAAAAAAGTAGTGAGGGGAGGAAGAAGAAACAAAGGAAGGAACGAGAGAAAAGAGGGGAAGAAGTTAGAGACAAAGGAGAGAAAGATGGAGGAACGTAGGGAGGCGAAAGGAAAGGAAGTAAGGAAAGAAGGAAGGAGGTGTGTCACAAGAGAAAAGAGGAGCGAGGGAGGAGACGAGGGACGAGGACGAAGGGATGAAAGGAGGAGAAGTGTTGGGCTGGAAGGCCAAATAATGGAGCAGCTCATCTCATGGTGAATTTGAATGGAGGCTGAATTAATTTAAATCTCATCACGGCCCGCCCTCTAATACCTTATCAGTTCTGCACGGAGACAAGGGACGTAATCGCATTAGACCCGCCACTCTGCTCTACTGCGCTGTGCTGCACGCACACACACACACACACGCACACACACACACACACACACACACACACACACACACACACACGCTACCTGTGCTGGTATGAGCCGCTCTGACACAAACACACATGGCTGCTGTCACGGCGCTGGTGGGTGTGCACACGACTTCACGCTGTGTGTGCACATGCATTAAATCCAATACACACACGGTGTGAAGAAATGCCCCGTAAGTACCAACCAGCAGGACACCATGCATGTAACACACACACGCACACACACACACAAGCAGATCTATCTTTGCCAGAAGATCCAACAACATCCCCCAAACCTAAACGTTATTCCAGGCTGAATCCTGAAACCACGTCTGGATCCTCGAACCGCTGCTTTGAGACCAAAATGTCTTCACAGTCCACAGATGTCCTCACTGTAAACATGTAAGTGTCCGTCTTTACAGCTACAAACATACAGAGAGACATGTTCGATTTTACCTTCAGGAGGATCTTTGACTCGCAGAGCTTCACCCTGAGGCAAAGTCTGCACCTGCAAACGGCCCTTTGAGGACAAAATGTCCTGACGCAAAGGTTTAAACTGCTGCTTAGTCCTCAGAAGGACAACTGCTGCAGTTCTGTCTGTGTAAGGACCCCTGTGGCTCAGAGGCCTAAAAGTCAGGAAGACAGAGATCCAACACAGAAACACACATCATCATGTCATCATGTCTATCTTTCTGAGCACCTCTGACCATCAGACCCCCCCGCAGACCTAAACCTGAACTCTGAACCCTCAAACGCACCACAATGTCCTCACGTTACACAGATGTCCTCACTGCACAGGTTTAAAATTCCACGCAGTTTTCAGAAAGACAGACAAGTACACACACACACACACACACACACACACACACACACACACACACACACAGAAACAAATGTCTCAGACACACACAGCATGCAGATGCACACCCATGGGTGCTACAACACATTCACCATGGAGACCCACTGACAAATGGGTGTAAAAACACACACATCTCCCACACACACACACACACACACACACACACACACACACAGCCCTATGGAGCCAGACTAACAGAGCAGCCTTCCAGTTACCTTCTAGGGGAAAAGGCTCATGGGAAGTTATGCACTCGGCTGTTGACATTGGCTGCGGTGAGACGAGCAGCTTTACAGCGCTGACTCCTCATACTCACGCTGAAATGTACACACACACACACACACCTCGACCGTGGCCAAAACCTCACGGTCACATGCACACACCACGTGCGCGCGCACACACACACACACACACTCTAAACAAGATGGCGGGTGAGTTATAGGCTCCTCACACGAACTCACACTCCAAACAAGATGGCTGGGAAAGTGTGCAAAGGTTTTCCATCATCGTGGATTTCAGGGGCGACTGATAAGAAGAGGACAACTCCACCCAGAGACGCAGATAGCGCTGATTTAAGAGGCTGCGTTTCTTGGCCGCATCGTTTGGCAGATGTGAAACTCCTGCAGCGAGCGTAGAGGACGTGACGCATAGAAGCACGCGGTCACATTTCAGAGTCAGGATGTCCCTTTTAACAACGGTGGCTTCATGTATTTGACAAAAGAGGCACAAAACTGATCAAATATTCAGACACCAGACTGCTCATTAACATAAACAGGAAGTAGGAAACACCCACAAAACGACCTCTGAAGGAGGTTACCTGAATTCGTTTTTGGTCTGGAGGTTCTGCTGGCCTCTCGGTTTCATTTGTAGATATTCTTAATCGATTTGCAGCCTGACTGTATTCACACAGGTATTGGTTTATTACTGCATACAGCCGGATGAATCCCTTAAAGCCGTCTTCTAGGCCTCCAATTCGACCAGGTTGCCCAAAAACTGCCAAAGATATGCGATTTATGCTTTTCTTCCTGCCATTAACGGCTGACTCATTACAGGACAGCCCCCCGTCTTATTTTGAAAGTCCAGTGGCTGCTAACAAGCTCTCTAGCAGGACTAGGTCTAGGCCTCTCCATGGTTGGAGGATCTCCAGCTCCACCCTTTTCCACAGTAATCCTTCCTCCTGCTCTGGAGCTGGAGGGTCATTGTTCCAAACTGACCGAGGCTGCAGAGCAAAGACCTCCATCTGCAGTCCAAGACGGTGGAGTTGGGGTTGGTGAATGAGTGTCATTATGAAAACCAGCTGATTATAATACTCTGTTTTTCATTCATCATGAAGTACTTCGTAGCTGAAAGAGCTGTAGAGACCTTCGTTATTAAAGAAAGCCTCTCATGAAAAGCTCAGGCGTTTCTGTTTTCTCATGTGTTCAGGACTTGAGAGTTTTTCTCGTCTTCTCAGAGATCTGTTGGTCGGTTTGTTTTTCATTCCTGTAGGTAACCAGACAAACATACAGCGATGCTGAAAGCCGTCATTGTTTGTGCGATTCCAGCTCCAAACATTTTCGGGTTTTTGGTGTCGGACTCTCAGGATCAACAAACAAAGGCTGGACTTGTATCAATACCGGGCCTTGTATGTTCAAACTCGATGGCCCTCGGTATGTCATACCTGTGTAATCCTATTCTACTCGTGTGCCTGGGGGGAATTTTTGTGGTCTTCTCACAGATCTTGAGTTGCATTTTTGGACCACGGTGGTCGGTTTTGGCGTGTTTGTTTTTCATTCCTGTGGGCGATTGGACAAACATGAAGGGTCGTGACTTCCTCTTGAAGTTTGAAGGCTGAAATTCTTTCAGTGTAATAGATGGTGAGATCAGGTTTTGGTGTTGGACCCGCAGAATGAACAAACAGAGTTTATGTAAGATCCATCAGTCAGAGCAGAGGTGTGACGTTTCTTTGTTCTTTGAATCAAACCGAGGGACGGCGTTTTGCCAAAGGTAGAAACACTCGTGCTCCGGTAAAGACCGGCCGGGTTACCACACTTCCTAAACCGTCTTTCAAAGACACAACACGTGGTGACAAATGCACTCTTCACATGAAGCCTCCTCCTGGGTTCATTGATTCTTATACTGAGAAGCAACAGTATGAGGCTTTTGAGTTGGCAGCAACTTAAAACAGCTGCATGGTTCTACTGGTGGTCTCTTCCTGTTAAAAGGGAGTTCTTCTTCCCACTATCACCAAGTGGTGTTCACAGGAGAGATTTTCCTTCAATATCACAGTGCCTTGAGAAAACTGTAGCTGTGCTATTTGGAAAAAACAAAAAACAAAAACTGACTTCTTCCACTGAAAACAGCCGTTTGGTCTCTGAGTTGTAAACAGAGACCCAGACCTCACCACGGGGATGATCCTCAACACGAATGCCGGGTCAGTCAGGAATCGATGTTTGCTTTCTGTTCAGGTTTGGTGGTGCAAGTGGTCAAAACGGGACTTTCACCCAGTAAACATAATATAGAAGTGCAGAGGTGCACGAGGAGACGACCTTTAAGCAGAGATCAGCCAAGGTTAGAGCACTTCGCTCTCGCTCTGCAGGCCTACTTGTTGTTCCTAGAGTATTTAAAAGTAGAATGGGAGGCAGAGCCTTCAGTTTTCAGGCCCCTCTTCTGTGGAACCAGCTTCCAGTTTGGATTCAGGAGACAGAAACTATCTCTACTTTCAAGATTAGGCTTCAAACTTTCCTTTTTGCTAAAGCATATAGTTAGGGCTGGACCAGGTGACCCTGAATCCTTAGTTATGCTGCAATAGACGTAGGCTGCCGGGGGATTCCCATGATGCATTGAGTTTTTCCTTTCCAGTCACCTTTCTCACTCACTATGTGTTAATAGACCTCTCTGCATTGAATCGAACCTGTTATTAACCTCTGTCTCTCTTCCACAGCATGTCTTTATCCTGTCTTCCTTTTCTCACCCCAACCAATCACAGCAGATGGCCCCGCCCCTGCCTGAGCCTGGTTCTGCCGGAGGTTTCTTCCTCAGTTCAGTGGTTGCTAACAACCCCACCAGCCAGACTAGGTGACGTTGTGGCAGTTCACATTATATTTCCGCTGCCTCTCCACAGAGTCCATCGTCCAAAGGTTGGAGGATCTCCAGCTCCACCCTTTTCCACAGTAATCCTTCCTCCTGCTCTGGAGCTGGAGGGTCATTGTTCCAAACTAACGGAGGCTGCAGAGCAAAGACCTCCATCTGCAGTCCAAGACGGTGGAGTTGGGGTTGGTGAATGAGTGTCATTATGAAAACCAGCTGATTATAATACTCCGTTTTTCATTCATCATGAAGTACTTCGTAGCTGAAACAGCTGTGGACCTTCGTTCTATCATCCTTCATGATTATTTTTATCATTATTATTATTTAGAGCAGCGGTCTCCAACCTTTTTTGCGCCACGGACCAGTTTATGCCGACAATATTTTCACGGACCGGCCTTTAAGGTGTCGCGGATAAATACAACAAAATAAAACTAGTACCGGTACCGAAAAAAAGAAGATTTATTCATAACACACGTGAAAAGACCCAGGAAAACCGAGTAAACGATAAAAACGATAACAAAATAACGCTGAAAACCATACATTTCACACCTGAGCCTCAACTCTCGCGGCCCGGTACCAAACGACTCACGGACCGGTACCGGTCCAAGGCCCAGGGGTTGGGGACCGCTGATTTAGATGGATGAATACACAGAACGTTGTGATTGCTAAATAATAAAATCAAGGAAACAGTCCAGACTATTTTCTGCTAATTTCTTTTGCATTAAAAACAAAAACAATGTGCAGACAGTGGACGGGGGGACTACAGCACTGTACATACTGTAAATAAACTATAATGCTGAAGCTCAATCACAGATGTGTCAGAATGGCAAAAGTAAAAAAGTAAAACTTTTATCGGACCGATAAGGAATATTCCAAATACTTTTTGCAAATATCAATACGACTGAGAGCAGAGACGGTGACTCTAAGCACTTTAACTAGATTAGCTCCAAAACAACTCTAACAACATGTTTGCAGCACCAAAAGATGCCTAACAGGGGGGTGTACGTCTAAGAGTGGACAGGGAGAAAAGGCAAGGTCACCACAGTTTTTTAACCTTTTTCACAAACTAAATTGTACGGCACAGCTAATTATAATTTGTGAAGAAATGTCACATCAAGCCACGAGGCAGGGTTAGCAAAAAAATTAATGGCTGTTAGCCTTGAAACAAATTATTCTAATGCTGAGGGGAGAAAACAGTGATTTCATTTCTTTATATTGGAGCAAAATCCAAAAGCGAGTCGAGGTCAATCCAGAAATCACCAATTTACCTCTGAAGTTCTTTTTCTGAGCAACTAAATGAGACACGAGTGCAACAGGCAGAGTAAACCTCTCAAACTACCAACTCGAAAAACAACTAACGAGGAAGAGGTCAAAGTTCAGGGAACAAACTCTGCTCAGACTCTCCGGTAAAGAGGAAACAGCAAACAGGAAGTGATGAGTTTAAGCTCCCGTATTTATTCCCCCTCTCACAGTCACATCGCTCCATCCCGGGAACGCGACCCTGGACCTTTAATAACCGAGGAAAGATGGGCTACAATGCCAAAGAGCAGCTGAGCCGGAGAATTCCTTCAGATTCCTCGAAGAAGGCAAAGTGTTGGAGGGGAAAAAAGTCTGTCTTCATCAAGAGCAGATGTTCCAGCTTTCTTTTCATTCATGTATTTATTTCCATCGTTTTCTCCAAATAAGAGAGAAACTTTCTGAACAACACACCCTCACATGAAACATGTGGTAATAATACGATTAATGTGCAAATTTACTTTTTGTTATGTTTGAAAATAAAGTATGGAAAGGCGGTCCCTTTGTGAACTATGCAGCTCCAAAAAGCCTTTAAGCCTGTTTCAGAGCCTAGTTTTGACTTGGCAGCACAGTTTCTGCTTCTTTCTTCCTGATTTTGTGTAACGCAGCGGATCAGGTCACATTTTCTCATTAACCTCCTAGGACCTGGCGTCCACATATGTGGACATCACGTGTTTGGTTATTAAGGCCCAAATACTCAATTTTGCTCTACAAGGGCCTGATATCCACTTACGAGGACATTAAACTGCTGCTGTTCTGTCGAAATTTTAAACTAATATCCTCATTTTTGGCTCTCACAAAAATCAGGTAAAACAAAAAAATCTGGTAATTCTTTGTTTTTACATTGATCGGGCAGCAATCAGCCCAAATATCAAAGAGAAATCTAAAATGCTGCTGTGGAAGAGTTCGTGTCTTAGGAGGTTAAAGAGGAGAAACTGTGCTGCCTCTAAAACAAAGGTGTAGCAACGACAGATAAGCAGAAATAAGGAGACCAAAGTCCACAAGCACCTTATCAGATACACGATCCAAAAATACAACCTCCTTTGCGGCAGGCCGAGTGCATGCCCGATTACCATCATTAGCATGAGCCAGCTTCTCCGCTCAGGTGGAGGGTTGGACAGTTTTGGTCCAGCTGAAGGGAGACGAGGAGCTCTTCTTTCTGCCGGTGGTGGGTCACCTGTAGCACTTGTTGGTTTTACTTCACAAAACACAGAGATCAATTTTCACACTTTTTAAATCCCTCCCTGTCAGTTAGATCGCCCCCTGCAGACCTGACTTAGACACCAACCACATAAAGCCTGCAGCTCGAGACCTCCACCCATCTGTACCAGCACAGTCCTTCTCGTTCCAGGTGGATTCTCTCGTGATATTCTCAGTACGTTTCCAGCCATCTTAAGCACAGATGTTCTACTGCACAATTACGTATCTGCAGGGTCGGCCAAGCCGCCCGTCGAGGAAGACCTCGACTGAACCCGCCGGTCAGGGCTTTCGCTTCTGCCCGGTCTAACCATAGCGCACAGGTCAAAGCTGAGAAGGGAGTGGGGCTAACAGAAGCTACAGCACCCAAACAATCTACTTGGAGACCTTGAAGGAAACTTAAACGACGTGTTGCACAAGAGAGAAAGAAAGTGTTTGGATTAGACGGCCGTCAGTCAGAGCCTTTGATGTGTCATGCTCTCATAATCCCCACCGGCAGCTGCAATAATAAAGTACAGGTGCTGCCAACTTTCCTGGCATACCTGGTGTTGTCTTGCTTTAGGGGAAGACTTTATATACACTAGACCACGCAGTTATACTGGACCTGACATCAGTGCCACAGAGTTCTCCTCGGCCCTCTGCTCTGACCCAACATCACAGAGGAAAAAAAGATGCTCTCAAAATACTGTTTCACTTGGAATTTGAGTAGTAAATTCCTGTGGCGGCATCATTTAAAACGCATTAGACGGCACATATTTTAAGGATTACCGCACTGGCTCAAGTGTAAATACAAGCTTCCAAGAAAGAGCGGAGAAGAAGGAGGAGGAGGAGGGAAAGCTCACATCTCGAAGCTGGCAGGTGAGGATATTCTGAGGTTGGAAAATGTTCATCAAAACCAGATGAACCTTCGAAGGTGTCGTAGAGCGAGGCCGGCTGCTCGTTTACTGGGCGGAGGGGCGTAAAAACCACCGATTCTTCCTCGAGTCCGCCGAATCGTGTCGAACGGCTCACACGCAGCGAAAACACATGTGCATGACCTAATGAACCAGCCAATAACGATTGCGTACAAGCTCGTCAAACTGTGTGGGTTTGCACTGCGGTTTACTCTCCATCCAGAAAAGCTGCTGGCAGCGCTCTGCGCGTTTAAACAGCGGACGCACGTCAGCGCGCCCGATGCGCTCGGATTACAAAACGGTTTCTAGGAAAGCAGCAGTTCGAAACTCACATTTTTCAGGAATAACTACAAGTCATTGACAGTTACTTTACTGTATTTTATTACCAGCGTCCACTCGATGTAATCTGCAGATCAGCCACAAACAAGCGGTTAAAGTTGATGAAAAAAATTGGCTCTGATGTATCGTTGTATGACCGTTTGGTTCCTTTTAATTGCCAGAAAATTAAATTCATTTTCGATTTCTTTCCATCCCTGTACCAGCTGATAATAATCCAACATGGAGGAAGTATATTGTAATGAAATCTAAAACGCATAGCTGAAACGATCCAGTTTCCTTAATTAACCATTATCTTCTGCTAATGTGGTTAAATTACTTGTAAAACCTGACTGACATCAAAGACGCCGAACACGCCGAGGCATCCACAGCCCCAAACGTCTGCATCAGACTGCAGCGTGTGGCTGTGCAGTCTCTATGAACATGGATGCAGCCGTTAGGGCCCGATCGGCTGCTTTGTTTGTTTGGAGATTAGAGGTTTAACTGCCTTCTTTCTGCTGCTGATGTTTACAATTGTATGTTCTGAATGCTGAGAATATTGTCTGACTTTTCCTAATTCTCATCATCTGTTGGTACACACTTCATTCTACATGTAATCGTATTAAATGGTTTTCCACAGCAGATGGGGTTTGAGTGGGAGGTTCTTTTTTTAGTTTGAATGCATTTTTGACATTTTACTATCTGTGTGGTTTGAAAATAAAGCCTCCGTTCGCCGCGGTATGGTTCGCCTCCAACGGAGCTGGACTGATTGATTGGCAAACGAAGAAAACAATCGCACATATTTGATGCCATTTAGTTATTGTGATTCACATTTTGTGAAGGGGACAATGTGCTTTGGTAGGAAAATAACTCCAAGGATACAGCAGCTCTGTGTGTGAGCGATCAGACGTCACAGCGGAGATCTGAATGAAAAACCGAAGAGCCCCGGGTCACACCCTGCTCTGAACTGGACCGTGACTAGATGAACTTCACGTTCAGTGAATCAGACTTAAAACTAACGATGTTAGACTGAGGTCCAAGCTATCGCCAGTGATGATCCCACGGATGAGGACCTGCAATCGAGGGATCAAAGACAATAATCACACTAAACGACCCACATTTTTATTACTATTTACTTTATTTTCCTGTTATTTTACTGCACGTCTGGAGTCGGGACGTTCCCAGCGACTAATTTCTTGGTCGACTAAATGAGGAAAAAAGTTGGACGACTTCTACGAGTAAACCTAACAAACACTGAGATATTTTAAAAAGTTACATTTGAGGACTTTTTAATGGACTGCCAAAAACCATTAATGACATTAATCTTCAGTAATGAACGGTACTTTAAATACTGTGTGGCAGCTCACGCCGTGCATTCAGAACACTGCAGGTTATACTCCGAACAGACATCGCACCTCGAAGCGAAAGGTCAGCCACCGTTCAGAGAGAGCTCATTACCTCATCTCATCATTCTTTCGCCTTCAAAACTAACTAACGGTAACAGGTTTAACGGAATGATCAGGCCTAGATTAGCAGACTTATGCTGTTTTTCTATGACGATGTCAGGACTGCAGCGCCACCTGGTGGCCGTGAGCCGCATAGCATTTAGGATCGGCACTGGGCATCAATTAAAATGCTAACAGGGATAAACGACGCGTCCAGCACTGATGATTAGAAACGATTGGTTGACTAGTTGCAAACATCTGGCTTCAGTTTGTAGTTTCTCACTTTATTGCTACTTTACGCCTTCAGATTCTTAACTTAATCGTCTCATAACACTAACCTTAAAGTTTGGAGAAACTATGAAAGTGGGTTTGAATTCACGATCTGTTTAAATGTTCTCCCCGTGTCTGTGTGGGTTCTCTCCAGGTTCCCCCCAAAGTCCAAACACATGCAGTTTTGAGGTTAGATCAATTGGTGCATCTAAATTGTCCATAGGTGTGTCTGTCTCTCTGTGTGAGCCCGGTGACAGGCTGACCTGTCCTGGGTGTGCCCCGCCCTCTACCCTATGGTAGCTGGGCTAGGCTCCAGCCCCCCGGCCACCCTGAACGGAGGAGAATGGATGGATGCGAATATTTTTCATGTGTCAGTGAGAATGATTATTTCACAACTTGGGAGAACAAAAAACAAAAGCCTCCCCAAAACGCCGTGTTCTGTTTGCATAGGGTTAGGGTCGTCACCAACTATGACTTAGACCTCAGAGGGTTAGCCGCCATCAGAGGCCACGAAAACAAAAACTGTGAGCGCGCGAGCTATTACCAACATGATCATAATTATGTTTTTTGCCATTATTGAGCAACTCAGACTGAGCGAAATTCAACATAAACTCTGGCTGAAAACACAGAAGCACACATCAGCAAACCGGCCGCACACAGGCAGGTCTAAACCCTGTGAGCCAATCAAGTGTCACTGACACGAGCAACGGCACGGACGCTCAGGTACACTGACCTTTTCTTGCACTGCTTTCTTTAAACGTGTAGACACTCTGTGGTTAAAGACAAAAAGGTATTTTTAGGAACCGTTTCATTCCACAAAATCCAAACATCCAGCTTAATGAATCTTTTCCAGTTGACACTTCTGACATTTCCCAGATGGAAAGATAAATCAATCACCGAAACTGGGGCCCGACTCTACGGCAGGACTCCCGACTTCAGAGACACGCCTCCTCTCCAAAACCCAGCCCCAAACACACACACACACACACACACACACACACACACACACACACACACTCCTTTCTTTTGTAATAAAGCATCAGTTAATAAGAGATGGATTCTTGTTGGCCGAGCCGGTTGGAGACTGAGGAAGACGCTCTGGCTGCCAAATCAGTGTTTTCACAGCCTGAATCACAGCTTACCACGGATACTGGCCCAGGGAGGAGCGTGCGCACACACACACACACACACTACACTGGATACTGCAGGAGTGATACATGTGCACATACAGAAACAACCCTCAGATATAAGGAAGCCGTCCTCTTAGAAAGCGTCTACTGTGAATCATGCATCTCACACATAAACACACACGAGGACTCTGACCTTCACCCCTGTACCCAACCTCCGCTGAATCTAACCTGAACCACTGGACACTTCGTCTCAGAGTCGGGAGAACTCATAGATGCACACATACACCAGTCTGTA
Organism: Perissodus microlepis; assembly: GCF_051167445.1. Classification (NCBI taxonomy): domain Eukaryota; kingdom Metazoa; phylum Chordata; class Actinopteri; order Cichliformes; family Cichlidae; genus Perissodus; species Perissodus microlepis. The sequence goes on along the minus strand of NC_140481.1, from coordinate 32,260,551 downwards.
CTTGCTTACATACTGACGTTCTGTCGCTGGCTCACGCGTCCCCACACATGTCGATTTGTTAAATTACCCTTATGCCCACGGGGTAACCTGACAGGTTATGTGAGTGAAAGTGAGCCTGATCAGCCTTTAACAACAAAGAAAGTGAGAAGCACGCTTTTGACACACTGCGATGTCGAGCACGCCGTGACCGCCCTGTCAAGCTTGTTGGCTTTGGACGGGGAAAATATCTGTGTTTAGGCTGCAGACCCGTTTGGTCACGGTTCAAGCGCAGGAACGTGAGTTATTAGATTCTTGTGTGGGTTTAGAAAAGGCTCGTCATTTGGGTTAAATTACACCTCTTCAGCGCAGTAACCAGTGCGCTTAAACGTGACATCGCAGGCTCTCCTACCGTCATTAACATGTGCCGAGTTACGGCTGCGACACAGACGCCAAAGGTCACTTTGCTGCTTTGACAAAGCGCAGTATTGGACGCCACAGTCGCCCCTTAAAACGGGCGATCTGAAGTTAGGAGGCGCGGCTGAAACGTCCTCGCTGCGATTACCTTGAGCTAAAATTGCTGCATGCGAACACGCACAGAGGTGTGCACGCTGAAACTCAGACAGGACACACAAAAGCACACAAACGCAGACAGTCACCTGCATTTTTTTCTCCTCTCCCCGCTCTGTGCAGTCTCATTCTCACACACACACACACACACACACACACACACACACACACACACACACAAAACTGTTCACATTGAGTGGAGAAGAACAACAGTCGCCATCAGAAGGCCTTCTTCTAGGAGCGAAATATCTCCCTCTCTCTCTCTCCCTTGCTCTCTCAGTCTCCGGCTACCTCTCTCGCCCTCTCTCTCTTTCTCCCCCTCTCAATCACTCCTCCGGTGCAGTTTGGGCTGTTTCCATGGCAACTCGCCGAGTCCCATGGTCGCTGGAGGGAGAGAGCGCTACCCCGCTCGTCCTGCCCAAAAAAACAAAAAAGGAAAAAATCTGCTAAACACTCTTTCAAACTGTGGACTTCAATCTGTGTGTGTGTGTGTGTGTGTGTGTGTGTGTGTGTGTGTTTCCCAAATGACTGGAGTGGCCACAAAAAAAAGAAAAAACACCAATTTCGGCGTGCGTCTGTCTGAGCCTTTGTCTTTGTGAGACAGAAACAGATTCCTCTGAGCCGCCATCACCATTATAGATTATAGATTATAGATCCGCACACCCTCGCGTGCTTTCATCGCACACATTATCGTCATTATCGACAGCCGAGCTGATCTAATTCACTTTGATCGATCTTCAGAATATGAAGCGATCGTATCTGCGTTATTAGAGGAGCCGCTCTGAGCTGACTCGCATGAAGATCTGGCTCTAATTTCACGTTCACGTGTGAATTTGTTTTGTCATCGCCGCTCCGTGTTTCTCTTCGGGGCCCCCGTGACGGTTTCACACCCCGACAACGAGAAGATTCTGGATTTCTTCTTAAAGCGTGCAGATAAATACATTTTTCAGGGGGAAAAAAGATGGCCAAAGGCAACGCAATTAAAGAAAATCAAAACTGCGGATCAAGCGCCTCCGTAACGGACATGATTTCACACATAATGATCAATATTAAAATGTTAATGAGCACCCGTTACTGTGTCACACACGTCTCTAAAACACGCCGGCATTTTTGTGTTCTCACTCCACGAAGGCACAAGAAAGAAATAAGGACTGTGAGCGATTTCATTTTTATTCATTCATTCATTCATTCATTCAACAGGCAGCCTGGGAGGAGGAGGAGAAGGGTGAAGAAAATGAAGAGGGCGGGAGGAAGGAGATGGAGGAGAGAGATGAAAAATGGGGGGAAAAGAGAGGAGGATGAGGACGAGGGGGGAATGAAGCTGAAGATTAGGAGAGAGGGAGGAGAAAGGGGAAGAAAAAAGAAAGTGAGGAGAGGAGGAGGGAAAGGATTGAAATGATAAACAGGAAGAAGGTGTGAAAATGGAAAAGGAGGAAAAATGGAGTAAAGGTGGAGCAGAAACAGACTAAAAGCAGGCAGAAGGTGAGAAGAAGATTTTAGGAAATGAGAAGCAGCAGAAATGAAAAGGAAAAAGAGGAAAACACGGAAGATGAAGGATCCGAGGGACGCGAAGGAGAACTGGAGAGGAAGAGGAGGACATGACGAGAAGCTGAAGAACCAGAGGATGAAATAATGACACTGGAAAACGAGTGGAGGGAAGAAGAGCAGGGAAAGGAAAACATGGAAAACTAATGAAGCAGAAGAAAAAGAAGAAGGAGGCGAAGACGTGAAGAAAGCAAAAATGACAGGAAACGGAAGAATAAAAATAAAAAAGGGAGAGACGGGGAAGGAGAACTGCAGATAAACGACAAGGAGAGGAAGAAGGGAAAAGTGAGAAGAGCAGGAAAAGGAAAATGCTGTTGATGAGGAAGGAGAGAAATGACAAGAGCTGGTTAAAGGAAGAAGGACGAAAAAAGAGAAGGTGGACGTGAAGATGAAGATGAGGAAGAAAGAAGAGGAATGTGGAAAAGGAGGAAGGTGAGGATGACCAATAATATGAGAGAGAGGAAGAAAGGGAGGTTAGGAAAAGGAGAGAAATCCCCCCCTCCAACTTTCTCCACTTTCCTCCTCATCTCGTCTCCTCACTTTCCTCCCGCCTTTGTCTCATCATCTTCAGCCATTTACCTCCCTCCCCCCCTCCTCCCTCTTTGATTCGTTTTTCAAAAGCCTACCAAACTCCCGCGTCCTCCCGCAGCGTCTGTTTGTTTGTACATCAATAATTTCTGGTGACAAACGGCGGCCTTTTCATCGCTCACATGCCAACCTGAAGCCTGACACACTCACTTTCTTATTTCTCTTCATTTTCACGTCTCCCTTCCTTTCCCTTTGTGGAGCGAGCGGTCGCGTCGACAGGTAGATGTCAGGCTTTCTTTTTCTGTTGTCTGTCGAGACAAATATTCCTCCTCCTCTTCCTCCTCCTCACAAAAAAATATCAGACAAAGAATAATAAAAAATTAAATAAATAAAAAAATACCTGGACTGCTTCGTGGAAAATTAAAGCAGTAACTTTTTTTAAATTAAAAATAAAATGTTGGTTTGCCAAAAGCTGAAGATGCTGTAGCTTTCTTTGGACGTCAGCGGGAACACACTGTCCAAGGACAAAAGCAAAGTGTGTGCAGTGTGTCTGTGGCTGCTTTGGTGTCACTATGGCTGAACGCAGCGCCAGCACAAACGCTAACTAAAGGAGCCTCGAGTCACGACTGGCCCGTCCATCAGCCCCGACCTCCTCGCTCACTACAGGCTTTCATCTCTGAATTCATTCTGACTGTTAGTGGTCGAGTCCCCGGACTTCGGGTTATATCTGACCCTAACGCTACCCCTACCTGACAGCGAACGGTGTTTTAACCACATCATCTCTGGGACCACCATCGTTGTAGGTCCACAAAGTTCACGTTTACCCAGTTTGGTGCAGATTCTGACCCCTCACCCCCTTCCAAAGGTCACGGCTGAAGGTGATCCCCCGACTTTGGGAGAGCACGTTTCATCGGAGTCTGCGTCCTGTCAAAGGGGGCGTGTCTAAACGGCCTTCATTTCATTTACTTTCAGACCTCACTCTCACTGGTGTAGCGACCGGTTAGCGACAGTCTGGTAACCATCAGTCGTTAGGAATAAATGATTATTAACTGACTGGTCGCATGCATTACCCAATCAGTTGGTGATTGGTTGATTGTTGTTGTCAGGTAAAAATGGTTGCAAGCACGTACACAAAGCTCGATCAAGGACCAAGGTCGCCCCCGACGTGTTTGCAAACGCTCTGAAACAGCTTGTTAACCGATAGCGAAACCGTGAAGAGTGCAACACGCAGTGGAGTCTGTTTGCGTTGCTCAACAGCACAGCTCAGTGTTAGCTAGTTGACTCAAGTCTGCAGTCCCGAGGATTTTTTTTTTTGCTTGTTTGTTTGTTTTTACCAGAGACAGCCAGCAACCATTTCCCAACTGGTTGGGGACATTTTTCCCTAGCAACCCATCTCCATGCCTGTGTGACTGAGGATTGGATTTAATTTGGTAAAATATAACGATGTACATGCTTTAAGAGGTTGCGCAGACTAAATCCTGTGCAGTGATTAAATATATATCAGTCATATCACACTACATTCATATAGTTGAGTTCAACCTTAAAACATCCTCTAAACGTTCATCTCTTCCACACCTTTAGTGGAAGTTTGTGAAATTTTCCCATGCAGCCCTACGGAGAGTTTATGCTACTTTGCTAACCTTAGCTTGCTTGCTAAGTGTATTGGGAAAACTTTATGAAATATTAAACAGGTAATTCAAAGGGAATTAAACTTTATCGTAAAAGCACTAGAAACAAATGTTTACTAATTATTACTAATTGTATACTTTATGTTTTTAATTAGTCTATAAACAAAATAATAGTTTATATCAGAGCCGCTAGTAGCCCAGACACTTTAGCATTTTTTGGCTAAGTTTGGTCCATTTTCGGCATCGTCTACCTGGCATACGTCTGTGACCATCAGGGACTCTCAATTAGGGCTGGGCGATATGGCCTAAAACCCATATCGCGGTATAATTTGAAGCATATACGGTAACGATGTACATCACGATATATTCTTTTCTTCTGTATAACATATTTTACACACTATAAGGCGCACTTAAAATCCTTTCATTTTCTCAAAAATCGACAGTGTGCTTTATGTTTGAATTCTGGTTGTGCTCACTGACCTCGAACCGATTATATGTGATACACAGTGCGCAGAAACCTGTCAAAACTGTTTTGGTACGACTTCGCTAAGCTATGAAGGCACACCGCTTGATGGATTGTTGGAGCATTACGGCTGCCGTAGTCAGGAGCCTCGCAGAGTAATCTGGGTCCTAAACTCCGTTAACTTCAGGTCCCAAAGTCAAACGAACACTGTGGCATCACTGAGAGTTAAAAACTGTCTAAATTCTTTCATCTTTAATAAAATGATCAGTGTTGCTGCTTTACCAGGTGTGACAATTAAGTTTAACATCCAGGCATCCATGAAAAGAGGATTTATTAAATTCAACGGAGTTAGAAGTTAGCAGGAAGTTAGCTCGCTAGTTTCCACCTAAACATGATATAGCATGTTCTGACTGAGAGATGTCTTAAAACTTCAAACGTACAGCTCTGCTATCACTTCCAACATAAATGAAGACAGAAAACTAAACAGCAGTGACGTTTGTAGGGTTACTGAAGTTGGACTAGCTTGTACATAATGATGTGCTACGCGATCGCTAGCAAAACAGCTACATTAGCATAACATTAGCACAGTGAAGCTGGAGGATGAACGCTCGACAAAAGTTAACGTGAGGGTTCCTGATGGTTAGAGACAAATGCAATCGCATGGCAGGATGCTGTAAACGGACCAAACTTCAGTCAGGAGAACAACTGAGATAATCCATCCACAATACGAGGTTAGTCATTAATCTACTGCAACAACATGGGAATAGAGCAGCTGTGAGAGAATTCAGCATTAATGAATCAATGGTAGGGAAGTGGAGGAAGCGCAGGTTTTGGCTTTCCCCATATTCCAAAAGTGCTCCGTCTCTTTGCCATTACTGCCGCCCGGCATAATTTGCAGATGATGTTGTTTGCAGCCGCTGCGATGCTTTCAACCAAAACAGGCGCAGCTGGATGACACCATCAACATGCGCTATTGCGGTAGAGCGGTATAGTCAAAATCTCTACCGTTGGACAGTTTATCCCTCATCCTCCATCTGCTCTCTGCTAACGTATTTATATTAGTCTAACCACAGCTCTGTAGCTAGCTGCCAGGCTAACTAACAACTCTCCTAACCCTCTGAACCGCTCTTCTACAACCAACCTGATAACAGTTTTTTTAAACAATATTGAAGTCATGATATCTCATCTTTAGGTGAATACTAGCAAGCTAACTGCTTTCACAGATGTTACTGTGACATCCGGGAGGACAGCCACACCGGTGCTGAGAAAATACGAATACTTCTTTGATTTTGGAAGAAACGTTTGGACCAGGAAATGGTTAATCAGACACAATCAGACCTAAAACGTGGACACAGTCCATCTTGCATATACAGTCTATGCTTTCATGCCACGTGTTTGCTGGGAAGCTGGCAGCGCTGCAAATCTCGGTTTAAAAGTGCCCATACACAGCACGGCTTTAGTTGCACCGCAGATCAAATCATATTAAAAATAGCTCTGTACCTCTGAGGTTACACGCAGTAAATACATCAGCTGAGAGTCTGAAGATGTTTCAGGTGACGTGTTTCTCGTGTGGCTGCAGTGCGAGCGACTGCGGACGCACCAGCGTGCCGTTTTGTGGACCCGACGCGAATGCACGTCCCTCCCAGCTGTAATGGTAAAGAAAACAAGTGACATCCATTCAACCTCACCCCCACCAAATATCTGACACACATGCACACACAGATTCGGCAGCCAACCAGAGAAAATAGTTTGGCTGCACATCCTGTACTGCTTGTTTAAGCTCCACACTGAGAAACACCAAACTCCCTCTCTCTCTCTCTCCGTTTCTTTGTCTCACTGTCTCTTTTTCACCCTATTTTGTTCTCTTTGTCCTTCTTTCTTTCACACACTTTACTTTCTCTCTCACACACACACGCACACACATGCACGCACGCACACACACACACACACACACAGCTCTCCATGTGGACAAAGCCTTCATTCAGAGGAGGTTTTGGTCAAGCGGCTCGGCCTGCTGGTGAAACTGAGGAGCTGATCCAGATCTGACCGACTGATTACAACATTTTCAGGATTTGTTTTGGGTTGTTTTTTAAGCATGGCCTAAATCAGGTGTTAAGCTGGCTGACTGGTTTTTCCGTGTTTGGCTGACTTGTTTTAAAACTGTTTTTTTGGTCATGATGTTTGAGGGATTCTTCTTTTGACATTTAAATTGCAGATTTAAGGTAAGAATGGGCGGAGTCACTGATCTAATTAACGGTTCCACACATGACTGAACCAAGGTTTAGGTCACCGCTCTCCCACCTGATAATCCTGTTTTCTAAGTCGGTTAAACGTTATCTTCCTCGTCACCCGATCTGTGTTGACAGATTTTCAGTTTGGCAGATGTATATTTTGAAAATCTTTATCTGTATGAATAGTTTGTTTTTCTTTTTCTTTTACTAAAAACAAACTACTCTCTGACTGAAAGCCATCTTTTTGCCGATGTCATATTCAGAAAAGCGTTGGTTTATAACAACGAGCACCAAACCCCAGACAGTTCACACATATTGCCAATTTCCAACCTTTATCCCCATTTTGGCTTTTATAAAGCCAATAAAAGATTAAAATGACAGTTTTCTGGCTTTAAACTGTTTCTAGGCAGAGTTTTCAAACACACGTGGATGATTTGTTGAGTTTACTGACTGATTTCAAAACCATCAGTGGATTTTCTCCGGTAAGAAGATTGGCGGGCAGATATTAGCGTTTGCTTTTTTAACTTTATCTGCCTGCTTCTTTCACTGCATGGCTGGCTGATTTCTCTGCTGGTTCCTCGTTTCTTTTCCACTTTTTCCAGTCCTTTCATTTTTGGTTTGGCTGACTTTGATGTCTGACTGGTTTATAAGATTTCACGGCGGCTCGTCTCCGTCTGGCAGACCAATATTCAGACTGATGTAGCTAATTGTTAGAATAAAACGGCTTCTTTTGTGCCTTGTTTACCATCCCGGTGAGCGGTTTGAGGCCTGACCGAGTCTTCAGATGACTGACAACGCGCTGCTGGATTTACACACCTCTGGTACGGAGCAGCGGACTCTCTCGCCCATCGAAGGCATTCTGGGGTCTGGCTTCAGGCTGGGCTCCACTGATGTCCCAATTTTAGACTTGTTATTAAAGCTGACCAGCCCCTCAGCTGTGCACCTCCACTTCTGTAAACTCGGTGGCCTCTTAGGTTCCTGCCAAAAACTCATCCGATGGTATCGGTTCCAAACTATTGCAGATTATTTCATTCTATCAGCTAAATTCTCTAATAAGCTGACATACTGGTCTGTCCTTTTTATGGCAGCGCAGTGGTGCATGGACTGACAACCAGCAGGTTAACCTGTCTGTAGGTGCGCGTGTGGATGGGCGTCTGTCTCTCGGGGTTAGCCGTGCGATGGCCTGGCGACCTGCCCGGCATCTAACCCGCCGCTCGTCCTATGGCAGCTGGGACGGGCTCCAGACGCCCTGAATGGATGCATTTGTTTTATTTTAATTAGATCTGACCTCACTTGCTTTTAATTTGTCATTAATAAAGCACCTCTGGAATTTGTTGTCAAAGGCGATCAGGACATTTTTGTTCATGTTTATTGTGTTGAGCTCCAGTCTGGGGTTATTTTGGGTTTCCCGGGTTTTCAGCTTTAGTGACTGATGATGTTTTTGATTGTCGTGTTTATTTTCCCAACTTTTCTCCTCTCTGATAACCGGAGCTCAGGTTCGACCGGCTGTTTTTCCGCTCTGGTTTCAATCTAACTCTGAGCCACCCGAATCGGACAAACCAGTCATAAGCGTGTTGACGGTTTCTGGAGGTTCCTGTCTGTGACAGACTGCTCCTCGATCTTACCGCCTGGTTCGTGTGTCTGTGATTAAAGTTGAGGGAACTATATGACGCTCGCTGTCGGACTGATAACTGATGCAAGCCGTGGGTAAGTGCGTGCACGCGCGTACGTACAGCTTCGCAGCATGATGCAATCATCGGTGTGTGTGTGTCTATAGATCGTTTTCACGCATACATACAGCAGCGTGTGTGTCTGTGTGCATGTGTGTGTGCGTGTGCAGTATGATGCAATAATCATGCAGAGCAGCCAGCAGAAATCAGCTACGTACTCCAATAAACAGATATCCTGGCACGGGGGATGTGTGTGTGTGGGAGAGGGAGTACTGTACTACTGCAAATGTGTGTACTGTTGGTGCGTGAGCGAGTGTGTAAACAAGTGCGAAAGACAAAGACAGTGTGTGTGACTGAGTACTATTACACATGCAAAAAGGAAAGATTTGTAGCAGGAGGCTTGTTAGAGCAGCAGGGGAGACGAATGCATGTATTTGTATGCATGTGTGTGCGCGCACGTGTGTGTGCACGTGAGTGTGTGTGCGTCGACCAGCTGGTGTTCCACATGTGGACATGTCCTACAGAGCCAGGGACTCCAGCAGAGAGACCAACTCCTACAGTGGATCTATGCCCAGGGAGCGTGTGTGTATGTTGGCAATGTGTACGTGTGTGTGTGAGTTTGTAACGGGCCTGCCAGTTGGTGGGTGTGTTATGAATGTGTTAAGTACGTATGAGTCAGTGTCTTTGTATATGTGTTTTTTCATCCACTCACTATCAATGCAGTGAATCAGAGTTGGAGTAGAATTAACTGTGGACACGAATCAGCGTCGATACCGTAAACTGAAGTTATCAATAACATCCATGTTCAGGATAGTCTCAGTGTTGGGGGTCAGTCCAACAATAAACCGTCACAGCGCGATTTAATATCAGCACGAAGAATGCAAACGGAGGCCTGCAGTCACAGCGAGGACCCTGTGCAGCAGGTAAACAGGATCAGCAGCCAGAGCCTGACTCCAGCAGCCCACACAGTCAGTATCAGTGTAATCACAATATGATATACAATCAATAAGAGAAGTAAATATGTGTGACTGTGTTAATATGGCCACATATAGAGTGAGTCACAGACACTGTGTGCAGGGTTAGTGCCAATATTAACGTCCACTGGAGACAGCACATCGTGAACATTTAACTTTCCGTCAGTAACATGAAGGTGACTGTGACGAGTGTGAATACTGCGGACACTCCTGCACTGCACTGCATCTGGTGCTGTAGTACTGCAGTACTTCATGCATGAACCAGAGTATTTGTTGTGTAGTATCTGTTATCACGGAGCTGTGGCGCCAACCAATATGCTGCTTAATATTGGCTGCTTGCAAGGTCGGATATTTACCGTGTGTGTGTGTGTGTGTGTGTGTCTAGAGGCAGTGCAGTGGAGGGAAGCTAATCCAGTAAAGTAACAGAGAACTGACAGAGTCAGAGGTCATTATCATTCACACACCGCCGACCAACACACACTCACACACAATCCATGCACAATGCTTAATCTGCAACACATCCCCCCCCCACACACACACTCACACGCACATATCAGATTCTGTTACACTGACACAAACACAAACACACACTTTTGTCTTGCTATTCATGTTGCCGTTTCTTTTCTTGTTGCTTCTTTCTTTCTCGTTTACACACATGTGAGGCATAAAAAAACACTTGTTCGCCAATTCTACCCCCACCCCTCCCACCCCCGCCCATCTCAACCAAACCAAACCTACAACAACCCACCCACAAACTCAACCACACACACACACACCAGATGGGTCTTAATCTCCTGTTGCCATAAACAAACACAAACCATTCGAAGAAGCAGACAGAGAGACCACTGTGTGTCGGTGTAACTTCTTGTTGTCTAACATCCTGTTAATTCCTGCAACGCCGTCAAACAAAAGTCCTCTGAGTCCCACGCACGCACAAACACACGCACACACAAACACACACACACACGCACAGGCGCTGGCCTTAGACAGAGACGAGCAGAAAACAAGCTAATGCAGCACAGATGTAGGCTTGATTGCAGGCCTTTGGGTTCCACGCAGCGCTGTATTTGCGCTGTAGTAAATATCAGATATCTGTCAGTGTGGTCATTCTCCTCCAAACACAAAGCAGGCTGGAAAAACCTCACAGGTTCCTCAGTCGGGACCGATTCAAGCTTTTGAGTCACACTTTCTGGAAACCACTTGTTGCCCTGGTAGCTGTTAGCTCAGTCCAACAGTTCAGTTTCAGCAACTGCAGCAAAAGGCTGAACTGGCTCTAAAACCCAGAGACCTGACGCTCCAGCCCTCGCCAACGTAGCATCTGCTCGGTTAGCGTTTGTAACTCGGCGGCTTCTTCAGCTGCTGTTTCTGAAACATTAAACATCCCAGAGACAACAGCCAAGATCATCGGGCTTTTATGTTCATGCACGCCTCCAAGATAATAAACCCTTCCTGCCAGCCTTGAAGATTCAGAGTCACACATGAATAACTTTTGTCCAACCTTTAACAAGTATCAAATGTAAACTGTCTGAAATGGTCTTTTGTTCTTTTAAATAAGTGAACAAAAACAGATCAGCTTCATCGAGCAACCACCTCCCCTGTGATGTGGCGTCCACCTCTGAGGCGATGGTTCTTCCTCCGTGGGTTTTAGCGGTCCAGGTTGGGGAGGACATCTTCTCCTTCACGCTCACCTCTCTCTTCACTGAGCATGAAGGAGAAGCTGTTGATCTGGTGGTTGATTTATGTTCCTGGCATCATCTATGGCCATGAGCTGTGGGCAGCGATCAGAAGAATATGGTCAGGGATAAAAACGACAGTAATGAGCTTCCTCCAGAGGTCATGATCAACGTTGCTTTCTAGCTGACAACTGTGTAGTTGAACTCACTGATGCTGATGTCAGTGGTATATCCTAGAGGTTTTCTCATTGACCACTCGCCTCAGAGTTTACATTTATTGAATTGGGACCGCCCACTTTGCATCACTAATGGTTATTTCTTCTGTTGTTGCTAACTGGTTGAATTCCATTGATATTTAACAGTCTTGAGCAGACAGGTCCATGCTGGTCGCGTCTTCTTTTTTGAAACACAAACACGGTAAAACTGCTGATCATCCACATTGAAAGGAGGCACCCTGGGCATGTCCAACAGGAGGACACCCTGAGGTACCCATGCTGGAGAGGTGGCTTGGGAACACCTTGGTCCCCCTGGAAGAGCTTGAGGAGGTGCAGAGACAGAGGGAGGTCTGCTGCCACTGCAACCCTGACCGGGTTAATCAGTTGAGAAAGGAGGGAGTCGGATCAGTTTGGAGGTTTCTGAGCGTACGGTCTGGTACCATCCAAAATTTCATGTTGGCTGTTAAGAAAACCCCGAACTGAGGGGCAGCCAATCAGATGAAAGCTAAAGCTAAAGCAGAGGCTGCCGCGACCAACCTGGACCAGCGTTACCAAAGGTTACCGAACAGGTCGAGTGCACCCATCGACCCAGGAGCAGCCTCTTTATGAAAGACACGCACCCCGCTCGGCTGCGAGTCTTCACGCACCCCGCTCGGCTGCGAGCCTTCACGCACCCCACTCGGCTGCGAGTCTTCACGCACCCCGCTCGGCTGCGAGCCTTCACGCACCCCGCTCGGCTGCGAGTCTTCACGCACCCCGGGGGAAGAATGATTTGGAAAGAATCAAGATGTTACAGAGAAAAACAAGCTCTGGCCTCTCAGAGAAGATTAACAAGTGTAATGCTGCACAGATGTAGGCTCGGTACAACTCCCACTCTCCGCTCTGCTGAGGAAGCTGCTCAGCAAATGTAGCAGCATGTACGTAACATACATACAAACACCGACCTGCGAACCCATTTGCACAACCAGCACGCTGCAGCACCGCACATTAGCACATGTCACCAAATCTGCTCGCCTCCACTTCTGCTACTGATTTACTACATTTCCCAGAAACCTTTCATCAAACACAGAGATGACGTGCATGAACTCCAGCTGAGGGTACAATATAACCTCACGCTGAAGCCATCATTCAAACATTCAAGACTTCAAATGGGTACTACAATACCCATGAACCTCAGCGACCACTGAAATAGAGACAAAGTCAAAATCATAAAAGATCAGTTCCTGTGGTCAAAAATTCAAACAGATATCCTTTACTTCAGCAAACCAACTCTTCAAATCTCAAACTACAGCATGACGACGATCTGCACGTCAGCTCATGAATAACTCCCACAGAGAAGTGGCTTCATCACAACCTCATCCTTCAAATAAGGTCAGAAATTAGTCTGAAAAAGTTTTTGCATGTTAAATGTAATATTTATGCAAAGCCCTTACCTGAATAAAGTCACCTAAATGAGATGAACCTAAAGTGTTGAAAGAGCAGTGCAGCTGCAGTCTTTAACCTTTTAAGCGTGCACGCTCCGATTTGTGCAACTACTTTTAAAGCCCGGTAGAACTGCAAACACATAAGCTAGCACAATATTGTTTTTGCATATGAAACCGGAGGAGTTATTTACATAACATGCACTGAGCTTGGCCCGGGTCGCGGTTTCCTTTCACAAATAGCTTTTTGCAAAAATCGCGTACTGTGCACAATAATATTTATTTTAGTTTTTCCTGCAGTTTATAGAAATGAGTGCATCTCAAAAATGAAACTATGAAGACACTCCAAATAAATTTGCTGTGGTTGGAAACTGTTGTGTGCAAATTTTTTGCATTTACAGTTTTGAGGGATAAACCTCTGAAATTTCTGTAACTAGAAATATAAAAAAACAAAAACTAATTTTACATTTTTTTGAAGTTTATTGTCCTTTTTGCCATTTATGTAGTTACTATAGACTTAATGCATACATGTTAACAAAATTTGGGACATAACGGTTGTATTGAAATTTGAAATGCTCCCAAAACAACGGCATGTAAAAAATATAAAGATAAGCTCTGGAGGACTTGGTTCTATGGTGGACTTTAACTTTAGAGGAAAGGGGACACTGCTGTTTCCTGACTGGCTAGCTTGATTAGAAAGTTACATCCATAAAATATATGAAAGCGTCACACAGACAAAAACACTTGAATTTACCGAATTTAATTGACCTAAACCTGTTACACCAAGTAACGGTCTGATGTGACGGGTCGGCGTGCAGAATAAGCAGTGATAAGAAGACGCCGTAATGATGTAAGTTAAATCTAGCACTGGTATTCTGCAGTGGATGGGAAGCCTCATTCAGCTGTAAGACATAAAAATGTACCCAACATAACAACTCGCGCTGCAGCGGGCTGTAAACACGTGGACGTTTAACACAGGAGTCTATGGGGGCCGACTCACTTAGATAGACTGCCTCGAGTGGACCCGAGAGGAACTGCAGTTTTATATATTGTGCACGTTTTCCACAGCAGAGACTGCTCAGCATGTGCAGCTCAGTGGAAAAAAAGGGTTGTGCAACAGCGTTCAGGAAAACAAACAGTGGGTCCACAGCCTTCTGTTTCTGCTGTTTTGACCCTCGAGGAGGATTTTTGTGGAAAATTTATGCAGCACTAATGCAAAAGAGACTCTCAGAAATCAAGCTCACAAAGGGGGGAATGAACGAGGGTAATACTGTACAGATGGAGCCACGGTCCAAGTCCCACTTCTCCGAGCTCTCTACGCTGATATTGTTTCATGCTCCGGCGGAAAAACCGAGCGATCAGAGGGGAGTCGAATTCGGTGTCAACACAAACAAGCTCCAATCTTCACATGATTACACGAAAGAAAAAACTGCAGTGCAAAGCGCGCTGAAGTGGCGTCAAGAACACACCACACTCATCAGCAGCAGCAGGCAAAAATAGTTTGAGGAGAACTCCACGAGCGCCGAGCCGCTCTGACACGAGACGCATTTCGCTTTCTGTCTCTTTCCTCTCCGTTACACCGCCTCCGTCATCGGGGAATTGTTTGGAGAAATCCTGCACTACAAATGAATTGTTGATATTTTTTATTTGTTAAATCAGAGCATCTCTCTCCATCCATCACCAACCTCTCTTTGCCCTTATCCCCGCCCCGTCTCCAGTCCCGCAGCGGGACCCCTCCGGATTCAAAAAGCCCAATTTAAACGTTTTAAAAAGAGCTGTTTTTAAACACTACTCGGAGCGAAAACACAGAAAGACAAAAGCACAAACGTGGTGTCAACAGATGACAGGGTGAGCTGTGCGGGAGTGGTCTGACTTCCCACGTTTGTCTTGTATCACGACTCACAAACAGGAGGAAGCACATTTCACACAGAAACTGCGAAGCTCATTTGGAGCCGAATCTTCATCGTTTCTGATCAGCAGGCCAACTGGACACGACCGGGCTGGTCCCCGTAACTAACAGTGGCCCAAACCAGCCAATTACAGCGTAAGGCATGAGGAGGACGAGGCGACCGTCTTACAGTCGGGTTTGTGAAGCTTCAAACTGGTGACACACTCACTTCATCGCAGCGTGTTGATGTGAATATTTTCCATTTTTTTGTTCTTTTGGTAACAAACTTTCTCTCTTTGTTTTTATTTAATTTAATCATTAATTATTATTTATCTCGGCTCTCTTCTTCCAGTCTCGGTGGCCCCGCCCCTCCCTGAGCCTGGTTCTGCTGGAGGTTTCTTCCTGTTAAAAGGGAGTTTTTCCTTCCCACTGTCGCCAAAGTGCTTGCTCACAGGGAGTCGTCTTATTGTTGGGGTTTCTTTGTATCATTGTGGAGTCTTTACCTTACAATATAAAGCTCCTTCAGGGAACTGTTGCTATGAGAAGTTATCTACACAGAGAAACCTCTTTAAGTAACCAGGGCAGTCGCCCCCTGCTGGTCATCAGAAAAGACGCAGGCTTCACTTTCCTCAGTTTTCACAACTTTAACATCTATAACAGTCGTACAGCAGGAGCGTTTTTATTCCTGGAAATGAGGGTTAACAAAGTTTGAGTCCTCTTATGTTTGAGGAGCACAGTTTCTTGTCTTTACATCATCATATATGTTTTTTTTAAAAAAAAGGAGAAAGTGCTCGTGCCTCAGAGTTTATAGAGACGTTGAGTCCTGACAGTGTTTGTTTAACCTCCAGGCGATCCTTTCAAGGCTCGTGTAAGGCATTCGGTTTCCACAAAAGAAGAAATTCCTGAAGTTTGTAAATTCACCCGTAAAGCTGTGAGAAAATCTATCAAACAGACATGAATTATTCAGCGATCAGAGTGTGCTTCTTCTTTAAATGTGTTCTCACACACACACACACAAAAAGCATCAGTGCTTCTTCCCCCTTTATGGCTCACTCGTGGCCCTGGTGACGAAGGCAGAGGGTTAACACTCGGGCCCAAAACGTCGCACACATCCTTTGTCACCCACCCAT
Organism: Perissodus microlepis; assembly: GCF_051167445.1. Lineage (NCBI taxonomy): Eukaryota > Metazoa > Chordata > Actinopteri > Cichliformes > Cichlidae > Perissodus > Perissodus microlepis. The sequence continues at coordinate 32,244,639 of NC_140481.1, read as the reverse complement.
CTATTCTAAAGATATCTCTCCTGCAGTTGTTATGAAAATTGTGAAACCATAAATGGACAGAATCAGAAGGAACACACACACACACACACACACACACACACACACACACACACACACACACCAGGAAATTAAATATTTGGGAACAAAAAGCCCATCTGTGTTCACCAAAGCAGGTAGTAAGCAGATTGTGCTTCTGGATTAATCAGAGTGGACATAAAGAGAGGAGCAGCGTGCAGCTACACGGTGAAAATCAGACGACGAGAATATGTTCGAGTGCGTTAATCTTAAACCCGTAAACCCGGACGTCGGGGATGTATTAGAAGCAGCTGTAGGTGTGAAAGCTGCCGCGCCGCCTCAGCCTGAAAGAGCAGGAGCGCTCGGCTCGGCGTGCAGGTTGGGGAATCCTCCATAATGTTTACCGAGTTTACCGACTTGGCTGACGGCTGTGTTTTCTTATCCTCTAACAGAGAGGGTGATTTGACTGATGCTCGTAACAGATTGCATCACAGCAGGAGACGAACTAAAACGGTTTACGCACCGCAGCTCTCCCTAAACTGTCTAACAGTGGCAGCGCTCCACCTTGTAAATTTGGAATAGCAATTTTAGAAATTTCCCAGCAGTCTATCTCCAATTGGCCTTCACTGGGAGTGCTGTTTGATATCAGTGAAGTATCGCAGCTTTGACTGAGGACCACCTCTGAGGAGCAGAAATGTGATCTCAGCTTTGTGAAACCAAACACTCGCTGCCGTTTTCAAGAAAACACCTGAGCGCATTAAAAGCTTTCATTCATCACCTGCTCGGTGAGCCGAGGTTTCCCTCCCCTCGTTCAGACGTGGCTGCTGCAGCCGCTAACACCCTTCACGCACGTCACAAACGTGAATGCAGATACGTGACCCGCCGAGGCGTTCCTGCAAACTCAAATTAACACGCGCCGCAAAAAATATGCTGATGTCTCGCCAAAAGAGGCAAGAGCCAAGCTCAAGCTCGCACCTTCTCATGTGATAACAACAGTACATCACTGCTGGTAAGCTAACAACCTGCTGATCACAACTTCCGATGGTGTCACTGGAGCGAGGGGGGGTGAAACTTTTACAGGCTGACTTTGGCTTTCACACTCGGGCTTCTCCTGTCAGCAGCCACGAGGAGCTAACGAAGGAGCTCGCTCATCGGGGCGTACGTCACTTTGTACGATTCTGTCATGGCGGTCAGCATTCAGGCGCGTTTCAGCTCGCAGAGGCGGAGCCTGGATATAAGCCTGCGGCACGAGTCTGAAGCAACAAGGAGCCATCAATCCGTTTCACGGTGATTAGCAACAGTTTCATTTGCTAAAGGGGGTCTTTGACAAATCAGCACAAAGGATGGAGAAAGTGCCAATTATCCCAAAACTGTTACCAATGAGTGACATCACGGTCAGTCCCACTCACTCCATCACGGGCGCTACAAAGGGCGGAGGCGCTTCCAGCTCTGAAAAGCGAAGCCGCCATGCCTTAAATCTACCAGCAGGGGGCGACTGTTCAGGAACGTCATTCTGTAAATCTTTATTTTAAGAACGAGACAACTTCCCAAAAGTCAGACCTCACCTGGAGGCTCCTCCTCGGCCCCTTTTTACCATAGCAGGTGAATAAATGACAAAATAAATGTCGCGCTTGACTCAACAGAACAGTGATGACCAGTGTTGGTCAAGTTACTTGAAAAAAGTAATCAGTAACTAATTACTGATTACTTCCCCAAAAAGTAATCCTGTTACTTTACTGATTACTTATTTTCAAAAGTAATTAATTACTTAGTTACTTAGTTACTTTTTAAAAACACGATTTACAACCTGAATAGGTGATAAAGTGATAGATCTTTCAACCCAATTCTACTTTTTCTGCATAATCCATCATACAAAATGTAATCAAATGGAAAAGTCTCTTTTTTTTAAACTTGTTTTATCCGTTTTAATCTTTTAACTTTATGCATCAAGCAAAAATTTTATTATATGCAACATTCTCTGACTGGAAGAAATTTGTTTAACATTTAAACCTATTTTCTGCACATTCGAGCACATAAAATAAAATAATTTTTTTTGTGTGTGTTTACACTCAGTCTTTCAAATAGATGCAAGTAAAACACAGCAGAAAATGAATAAAATCAAAGACTAGCGGTCCTTTTGCTCTATTTTCACCTGCAAAGCAGGAGTGGGGTAGGCGGAGGTTTACCCTGGTGCAGGTGTGCCGCGGCGGTCAGTGGAAGAATCTGTGAGTTTCCCATCACGTTGTAGCTACTTGGTGCTTGCTTGGAAGTTTAGGGGTTTTTTTGCTGTAAAGAGAAGTTTTCTTCCCACGCACAACGGCCACTAATGTTTTTGTCACTTTTTATGGAATCAAACTCAAAGTAAGGTCAGTACTTCCACGCTTTAAACGCTGCACGCTCATACTCTCTCCCGCACTCGATATATGATCCATTGTTGATCTGCACACAGCTGTTGTCACGAACGTCGCACTTGCTTACGTCACTGTCATGAGACATTCTGGCAAAAAATCACGGTTTTAGTAACGCAGTAACGCAGCGTTCCTACGGGAAAGTAACGGTAATCTAATTACCGTTTTTGCAATAGTAATCCCTTACTTTACTCGTTACTTGAAAAAAGTAATCTGATTACAGTAACGCGTTACTGCCCATCTCTGGTGATGACTGACATCACAGATCCTGGGAGTGATGGGCGGTTTTGAGACCAGGCTGATCGCCCCCTGCTGGCCGTTACAGTGCAGCATGTCCTCATCCTTCAACTCCAACTGAGTTTGCGTGGAGCACTCACAGTTTAACGTCTGCAGATACGCTGATCTTGCATCCTGTTGTTTCACTGGGCACGTACGGCGAGGGGGAGGTGACGAGTGGACACGGGCGGCTCATCCAACCACAGGACATTTCCTCTTGTTAAACTTATTCTGCGTTTCTTCTTCCACTTCCAAAATTCACTGTGCAAATTTTCAGAAACGATGTTCCAGTTTCTACCAGAATTTCTCGTGAACTCCGACAGACGCATTTAAAAATGGAGTGCTTCGTTGATCGTTAGCAGGATGGCTAAACGCGGGTCGCTCGGGTGCTTCCTTCTCCTGCAATTAACTTGTTTCCCATCTTCAATTTGAACACAGTGAGCACATTTTCTTCATGCGTAATTGGATTAGTTACCTTTAAAATCTCCATTTCTACTGTCACTTGAGCTTTTAAAAATGTGTAAAATGTGCACTTTCCTGACACCTCCCATGAAAATAAATAAATTAAAAAAATGAAAAAGAAAATCAATTTTGAGATTTTTTGTTGTTTTTGAGGAATACCTCTTGAGTGGCACTTAACAAAATTGAACAAATGTGTTGCGGATGGATGGATGGATGGGTGGGGGTGTGATTTGGGGGAAGCTGTGAGGCAGATCTACCTTCCAGACTAAAACAGTCTAACACTCATTACTCTGAAAAACACTTGACTTCATCATGGCCTCAATTATGTGCTGCTGGATAAACTCCAACGTTACTGAGCTGCTGCGTCCGATGGGGGTGTGGGTGTGTTCAAAAATAATACAAAAAGCATCCAGAAACTGTGGCAGGAAGCAGAGCGGGAGTCTCTGTGGATGAAACCGTGGCTCTTTGCGTTTCCAGGAGCGCCTCAGAGGCGATCGATGCGTCAGTGACAAAGCGCTCGGCGTACGCGTCGGCCCTTGTGGGCTGTTCGACTTCACCGACGCCCGATCGCCCAGGGCTGGTGACAAAAAGCAAAGTTGCTGTTAGCGTTTCCATCTACCTGTGAAGCATGCTGGGAGAAATTAAGCCTCGCTGACCGTTTTTTCCTACAATCGCTGTTTTCACATTAAAACAAAATCACATCGGACAGATGGAGACGCTGGAGCAGCTGGTGAAAGACGAGATGTTCCCAGGAAAAACTCCCAGCAGAAGCCTTCATGATTGCTTTGCTTCCCGTTTTGGCTTCCAGCGGCTCCCCCCACCCCCAACATCAACACCAACACCTGTCGAGGAACAGACTGCAGCGATCAACTCGGGTTTACCCTCCAGGAACTGCAGCCCCCTTCATTTCTGTAGAAGCAGCTCCAGAGCTTTCCGAAGGTCTTCCAAAGCTGTTCTTTGGACATTGGCTGCTTTTTTCCACACTGTCCAGTCCTTGTACTTCAGTGCTGACCTATGAACCCTGCAAGCATTAAAAAGCACATGCAAGTTTGCACAGTTCTTATTTTCTTGCTTCAGCTGAGCCTCAGGAGGTCGTCTACCAACCGGAAGGTTGGTGGTCCAAACTCCGAAGTGTCACAGACTCGATGGGCAAAATGCTAAACAAGTTTCCCCCGATGCATCCATCAGTGTGTGTTTGCTGAGGTATATTCACAGCTGGATTTTTTTAATATTCATATCACTGCATTAAGAATATTTACTCGCAGCTCTAGAGATACGACTAAAAACATTTTAATAACTCCCCAAACTGAACCTCAGGACGTCTGAAGCCCCGAAGAGACCCGGGGAAGGACGACCGCGTGTCTGTCCGTGTTTGTGGTTAATGATGAGGTGGCGGTCTCCGCACAGGAGGGAGACTCAGCGTCTGTGTAACCAGTGACAGGCGAGCGCATCCTGCCAACGGTAAACAAGTTAATGTTTCTGTGTTTCTGCGTTAACCAGCCTAGTTTCCAACCCCGCCTCTGGCTGGTTAAAATTTTATGAAATGATACATTAAAGACACAAAACTGCAATAAATACACAATAAAACAATCCAGGCCGGGCATTTATACAGCCACTTTATTAGGTACACCTGTCCAACCGCTCATTACCACAAATATCTAATTGTCCAATCACATGGCAGCAACCTAGAGCTGCTGAAGCTCATGAAAATGATCTAAACCCTTTAATAACTTTAGAATATCTGTCACCAATAAAGGAACGAGTGTATGTAGGTATGACAAGCACGAACAAATCGACGTGTTCGGTCATTAAAAACATTCAGTTGAACTTTTTCTTCATGCACACTTGCAGAAATCCAGGATGCAGAAAACAATCTGCAGAAGAAGAACAGAGGAGGGGGGAGGGGTTGGATGTGATTTCAGATGACACATTTCTCAACTCTGAACACCCACAACCACAAAACATTTCACAGCAGAGTGAGGGAGACGAGCGAGAGAGGAAAAACAACCTAAAAGTTCCCAACGTAACACCGAGACCTCAGAGGAAGCGCAGAAATCGCACGAGCGCCGAGCTAAACAAGTGAATCATCGGCGAGTGAAACGTCTCTGATACGAGCCGCTCGGCGCAGGTGTGTTGGTGGAGAAACGCACAAAAACAAACATATAGGAGAGCGAATAAACGGAGCGTTTTGGCGATGGCGGCGGCTCGGTGAGAGAGGCGAGCAGCAATCTGCCCGGCCACACTGGCTGCCCACACACACCTCCTCCACAGGTGTGTGTGGACTTTTTAGGGTGAGTCACTCTCTCCCACGTAGTCGATACCTCCAGCAGCGGTTGCGGAGATCCCATCAGCCCGCGCGCTCTACCTGCACCGCTCCTCACGCTCCCCCCCCCTCTGCAGCAAACGCCGCCGCCGCCGCCACCATGCAGACTGGCGTGCAGCATTTGGAGGTAACAGATGGCGATTTTATGAACAACAGTATGATCAGAGAGTGACACAACATTAGGGCATCGCATTAATCATGCAGCCTTTGTTTTCCACAATTAATAAACAGACATACCAGGAACGTTCAAACATTTAGACGCCGCTGAACTGATGATGTGCTGTTAAATATTTTGATCCTTCGCATAATTAAGACTAATGATCTCGCCGACGATCGGCATCAGAACAGCGCCGAGCAATAACCGCGCAGCCATACGTACATCTCAGCGGTGATAAAGGCCCTTCGTTATGAAATTATACAGTGGCTTTTTTAATGAGGTTTCAGCGCCGGAGGGTCACGAAAACAAGCGAGCAAAGTCTCGGCGCCAGTAAGACGAGGAGGAGAAGCCCCCGCCGGATTATCAGGTGCAGAGCCGCCTCTGCAACCCCAGTGCCGTGCCGTTTGGTGGATGCTTTCATTCGAGCTGCTTCACGCCACCTTGGATGCAAATATTTTTAGCCGGGATGACCCGTGCGCAAACTGCACCCGTCACCCCGCCAGTGTTAGCACGGTGCTCCAACCCCCGAGCTTCACACAGCCCATTCAACAAAGCAGAAGGGGCCGTGAAAACAAACCTTCCCGAGCACCCGGTGGGGCTGGCAGCGGCCCGCAGGCTGGCTGCGGCCCAGCAAAGCGCTGAAAAAAGCCTGACTGGACAGCAGCCAAGCGCTGGTGAAATTCTGGCTTCAGTTGGTCAGGTTTTCTGCACTAGCAGCTCCTCAGACTGGTGACTGTGATTTGGTGCTGGAGCAGAAATATCTTATGCATATGGAAATGGTGAAAGTTGCTGAGGGCTTCAGAGATGCATATGTTGGAAAAGTCTGAATATTTTAAACGGCGCTGCTGCTGCAGAGAGTGCTCGGGTTTCATGCGATACGCCAGCCTCCGGAACTGCTGCGAGTCTGGCGGGCGTGAACGTCAGCGACGGTGCTGCTCTGTGCACACCGGTGATGTTCAGGCACCACCAGGTGAGCCTAAACGAAGCCGAGGCAGCCGTACCAAACCACGCAGTTCCCCTGATGACCGCTGGAGGCTCCGGCAGCGAGTCGGTGCCCACAGTAAGCTGCTGAGGTCGCTGTGATCGACAGGTGACCCCGAGCTGCAACGGGCCTGTGGGCCTCTGGTTTGAGTGCGCTAGTTCGCTTCCTCCTTACAGCATCAGGCGATGTGTGATGTCACCACAGAGCGAATCACCTCGCACTGATCTGCACGGTTCTGACTTCAGCAGGGTCAGTGTTCGGGTTTGGTCCGAGCCATATTTTAGGAACCCGGCGGTCAGATTCAAACCCTCACTGCCGTGAGGCGACGGTGCTGATGCGACCACGCCAAGAAACAGCTTCAACGTTCTCAGGTGACGGCGGATGGATTTGAAACTGAGTATGAACAAACGCCAACTCTCTGTGCACCAGTTCGTGATTGGTCAGAAGAGCTCGGACTACAGATGCACTCCAGGACACACGTGGCCTCCTGCAGAACTTTCAGATCTGTCGTCTCGAGGCAGAGAATGAAGTCCACTCGGCCTACAGAGCGCTCGGCGCAGATTCCCGCCGCACGTGCGCGTTTCAGAGTGACTGGATCACAGCTGCGTGCGGCCAGGCTCGCGGGGATGCTTTGACTTTAAGCAGCTCGGATTTTTAGGTTAGAATAACATAACCCTACATGCGCTGTAACTCAAACCTGTGTGCCGTTCCCACTCAAAGTGCTCCTTTTATGTCTTTATTTAAATATTTGTTGTCCCTCCTGACAGCAGTTTCTGCACTTCGTCACAATTCATGACGCCAGCGACTTCGGCCCTTTCAGAAACGAGCAGGAGGCGAGCGAGGCGCAGGCGACACCGGCGCATGGTTTTAATTCTGCTCGGAGACACAAAACTGTTTCCACTGTTTAACCTTTTTCATCTGTGAATTAAAAAAAAAGCAGATTTCTGGGAAATTGGAAAGTTGCTGCAGTGCATGCTGGGAGGTGTATATAAATAATATAACAGTGTGTCTAAATAAGTTAGTGTGACGAGTCCACTGGACGTTCAGTTGGCAGATCTGATGATTTTCATCAGCGATCATTTAAACCGAGCTGAAACAAAAACATGGAGTTAATAATGGAAGGAGACCGTACAGGACAAAGGACGGACGTGTAATCAGCCACAGACGAGCTGCTCTTTCACCGTTTTTACCCCAAGTGTGAGGACGACAATCTGTAAAAGTATAAATAGATCACATATCCTGATCGCACGGATTATGACTCAGGTGCTGGGACCTCACAGCGGGGATTTACTGGCTCATCTGCATTTTTGAAATAGTTTTGAGCTTGTTGATCATGTGACACATGGACACGGTTACCGAGCCGCCGGCAGCATCTGCAGGTTCGACCGGTCGTCACAGAGCGACGTCACTGAACTGAAAACGTGTCCTGGTGACCGCTCACCGCCAGGTCAAAACACGAGCCCAAGTAACGAAGCCGGTTACCCGCTTGAAGGTTTATCGATCGACCAATAAGTAATGGGAACACGTCCGCGGAGAGACGGCAGCGTTTCTGTGTGAAGACAGCGACCGTTCACAGCTGGATCGTTAGGACGCCACAGACTGACAGACGCCGTTCCTCCATTAAATGAACATTTACATGTGCAGATGATGGCTTCATCCTGTCATCGCGTTAACGGGCTGACGGCGAAGATTAATTATCAACACCCAATTCAAACGGGGTCATCGTTATCGTTTGCATAAGAAGACAAACGAGTTACTGATGCTCATCAGACCCTGCTGCCCGTGCTCAGAGGTGCTGGGGTCGGCGGCCGCGCCTTCAGACAGCTGATCTCAGGTTAGGTCTGCAGCACGAGTTGCCACGGCGATGCAGCCGGCTGGATGCGGCCAAACGGTTTGTCGTGCAGAGCTGCTCTTCAATTTCAGGTGCTGTCGGGATTGTCGTGGATATCTGGTTTGTGCCACGTGGAGTCCCTGGAGGCGGAGCCTGCCTCCAGGAACTGGACTTTCCCATCATCCTACTCGCTGAGCCTGAATCCGTGTCAGATTTGGACGCAGGCTTCCACAGCCACGCCCCTCGCACACATCACGACTTATCCTGTACCCCGGCGACACCTCTGAGAACCGCCCCGTAGACCCCGGCGTCCTCCATGACGGCTCCAGATGCGGTGCCCTGAACTCTACGCACAGCCTTGAGCTTTGTTGAAAACGTTCCCAAATACGTGCCGGCCCAAATTACACCACCGTGTGACGCAGCGGCGGGACCCTGCAGCAGCTCGGACTACAAAGAAGGTTAAAATGAGAGCGGCGAGGGCACCGGAGGCAGCGGACGCCGCCATGTTTAAACTGTTACAGCATGAACCTGCTGAACCGAGAGTACTGGTTCCAGCTGAGGAGGAGCCACTGCAGCACACACACACACACACACACACAGCTGATTGAAAAACCAGCCCGTCGTTCCCTTCGCCCATCCCGCCTGTATTTACGGCGTCTCCTCGCTCATCTCGCCGTCCCGCTGCTCTTTTCTCTCGTCCGCATGTATCAAATCTCCTTCCTCCTCATTTTGTTCTTCCTGCTCTCAAATATCATTTCTTCCCCCTCAAACCTTCTCCTCCTCACTTTTAGACTCCGGAGAGGCGATCCTGCAGAAAACAGGACCTCTGTTTTGAATTTGGGAAATTAAATGTCACATCTTTTCAAAGTGCCCCTCTGACTTTTTCTCTTTCAGTACAGAAAGGTGTCTCGGCCTTCTCATCCAAAAACACGTCCGCGCTCTCCAGGAGGTGCTCTCCAGTCCTTGTCCATTACTCGCCCCCTCCATCTCCTCTCTTCACCTCTTCCTTTTACACGCTCTGCATTATCGGCTGCCTTTACACCGTGATTTCCACACGCTGCTTTTAAATCAACACAGCAAATTAAAGCCTGTAAATTATACATGAGCAGAATAAGAAAGCGGGGAATTGATTAGTAAGTGATGCAGGAGAAGAAGAATAAACACGTTTTACAGTGAAATCTCCCGGCACGCAGTCAGACCTGCACAGGCTGCAGCGAGGACGAGTAAATGCCTCTCGAGGCCTTGAATTCAGCCAAAATGTGTTTATCGCCCTCCTCTTTCACTTTCTGAAGGACTGAAGGACACCGGAGGGACAATCAGAGCCCAGCGATGTGAGGCTGGGTTTGATTTCTCTTCCCGATGAGCGAGAGGTGACACCAGGAGACGATTTCTGTAAAGAAGCTTTAAAATGGGGCGAACACCGAGGACGACGAGCTGTTTCTCACACCGAGGTTGGTTTTTTTCCCAGTAAATCAAACTCGACTTTCACCTTTTGGTCATCTCTGAAATAGGATTACTTCTGCCGAGTCTTCCTGTATGGAGGACTGGAAACGCCACAAATGAAATGTAAGAAATACAAAATAAGAAAAGAGAGAAATGCAGAAACATCCGTGTAATTAAATCTAACAGGGACAGAGCACATTAACCCTTTAAAGCCACAATACAACCAAGTCTGCCACAGCTGATCTTTGTATTTTCACCTGCTGTGGTGCCATTTATGGGAGCATTTCACGTTTCTATACATCCACACAACCGTTATATCACAAACTTTAATGACATGCACGCATTACGTCCATAGTAACTACATAAAAAACAAAAAGTTCAACAAACTACAAAAAAATTGAAAATCAGTTTTTGTTTTTTTACACATATTTCTAGTTACAGAGATTTCAGAGGTTTACCCTGAAATTGTAAATGCAAAAAAGTTGCACACAACAGTTTCCAACCACAGCAAACTTATCTGGAGTGTCTTCATAGTTTCATTTTTCAGATGCACTCATTTCTGTAAACTGCAGAAAAACTAAAATATTATTTTGCACAGTTTCCAAAAAACAGCATTAAAATAAAATATTTCCAACAGTGCAGTTTGAGTTCAAAGCCTCTGAGAAACTGTACAGAAAGACACAAAGTCAAACATGACAACAGTAAACCTTTGAAAGACCCTGTAGGGGACAAAACTACATTTCCCACGAAAAGTGATGTCACTTCTGGTTTTCCGTGGTAATGGCGGACATGCAACACACGCTGACGTTTATTCCAATGTACGAAGTGCAGTGAACAGCTGATCGGATCGATAAAGTGCGTTTCTGGATTATAATGTTTTTGATGTTGCGATCACTTGCGCAAAAAGCAGTTTGTGGAAGGAAACCGCGACCTGAGCTGAATGCGTGTTATGCAAGCACAACTCTTCCAAAAACCCCTATTGCACTAGTTTATGTGGTTGCATTTCTACCGGGCTTTAAAAATAGTTACGTAAATCTTTTAAGATGGACTTAAAAGTTTAACCTCAGAGTTCGCCATTGTCCCCGGTAACATCAAACCCAATGCAGAGCGCTCAGTGAATTAATGCAACCGCAGGATTGATTTGCGATGTTTCAGGCTGCGACACGTTTTACTAAAGATCAACAGTTTCCCACAGAGAGCCGAGCAGCACGTCAGCTCCTGACACCAAAGTAAATGATCCACACGTTTGTCCATCCAGTGACAGAAAGATGACTTTAGACTTTATACATTAACTTTTTATAGGCGACGGTTTAGTTCGAGACCTAAAAGATGTTCAACTTACTGTTAATAGAAAACAGAGAACATCAGTGAACAGTTACATTTGAAAAGCTGGGATTAATCTGAGCTGTTCACAAAGAAGCAGCTGCTTATGCAACTTCAGCCCATTTGGGAGCAATAACACGTCTCCCAGGAAGCCGCAGTTCAAAGGGCCTGAAGGTAACTCCTGCAAACGTGCACATTTAACCAAACCTAGAGGATGAGCATGGAAACCAACAGGCAGCGTGCTGCAGTCGACCGAGTCGAATAAAAGTGAGAAATGATCTACGACTTATTTCTGTTAAAAGGACCAAAACGATTTTCCACAGGAGAAAAAAACACGAGCTTCATCTGTGGGTCAAACTTTACCCCAAACCTCTGCACATCCTCGACACAGGAAACAACACGTTCACTATCAGTGTGATAAGGAGGGCTGCTCAGCCTCTACTACACATACTGTGTGTGATTCACTGATATATTTATTTTCTTATAGTTTATAATGCTGTAATATTCTGTATCATTTCATTTACTTTAGTTGGTTACTGCTCGCACGGTCCGGGAGGAACCGTGGCAACATAATTTCCTCTGGGATTAACAAAATATTCTGATTGATTGATCGATAGCTCACTGATGTTTCTGCCTCCGTGAGGAGCTCAAAAACACAAAGACCGGACCATCGTTCTGCACTGGGTCCAAAAAGCTTCTGATTTCTAACTTTAAGTTTAATTTATTGCTTTTATACAGAGTTAGTGACAGCAGTGGTCAGCTGCTTTAGATGAAACCTGAGCTTCTTCTGGATGCAGAACGTGCTTTTAAACGATACGATCACATCCCTGGAGACCGCCGTCAGAAGATGCCGTTAAATTTAATGCTGTTGTTAAACTTCAGATTAAAATCAAACTTGACTTGACGGAAACTGGCAAAACGAAAGAAAAGCAACACGAGATTTCAACACTTCACACAGCTCCGCACCACAGCCCCACAACATTTGGCTAACCTCACTCAGAAAAGGAAAACTCTCACACACTCACACACACACTCTGTGTCTTAATATCTTTGTGGGGACATCTAATTGACATAATGCTTTCCCTAAACCTAACCATGAAAAATGAATGCCTAAGCCTGACCCTTACCCCAAACCTAACTCTGAAACTAAAACCACATTTTGGGTCTTCAAACTTACGGGGAAAAACTCCTCGTCCCCATAAGGACTGTTGGTCCCCACAAAGATATGTAAACACACACACACACACACACACACACACCGCATGTTATAAACTAACCAATGAAATTTATATTTGAGGCCGTCCTGTTTAATTAATAAACGTACGCAGTGATCCACAACTGGCTTTGAATCACACCACAAATCAGTGTGAATAATTACAACCGTGCGAGTGTGGAGAGCTGCACGATGACTAAAGTGCAACCCAAACGAAAGAGCAGACACACCTTCACCAGGTGCACACACACGTGAATTTCACACCAACTGTGTTGGAGCCCAATTTACTTTTAAATGAAAGAATATATACAAAGAGTCCGAGACGTCAACCGAACTTGAAACAGGTACGCGCTGTACTCTCATGCAATGCCAATCTGAACCACAAGGTGGAGCTCACGCTACTATCATCACTGTCACTTCTGTTGGTAGCTATGAGCACAGAGACGCTAACATCAGATGCTTTTTGGACTAACCTCACAAAAACTGGAGAGCGACTTCTTTCGGTCAGATCAGTGCGCTCCTCAGAAACGCTACGTCTGCTCTAATTACAGCAGACTTAACAGGCGGGTATGAGCACCCAGCAGGGTAACATGTATACACGACAGAACACAAGGAAAGAACATTTACCATCAGAGAAAGAGAAAGCAGCAACAAATGTGTCCACAAGATCTGTGCAAGAAACAGAGGAAGGAAAGGTGATGACCGACCGATGTGAAAAAATGGGCAGCAGGCAGTGGTAACGGTACAGTGTGGTCTCAGGGTATGAAATGCATTCTGGGATATGACCTCTGGTAGTGAGCAGTAGTGGGTTGGTGACATAAAAAGCTGGTACTCACTGCACTTCCTCTAAAGGGAGGGGCTTCACTGGAGGGGGAGGGGCTCTTCCTGAGGCTCCACCTCCTCCTCCCAACTCTGTCTGTTCTCCTCTCTCTCCTCTTCCTCTTTATCTTCTGGAAGCTCAGGCCAGCAGCACTCTGGGTAATCTCCCGCGGGGTCTGAAAGGGGAGAGAGACGTCAGCCAAGTGTGAGAGAAAACTAAAGATGGATCACATCGAGAGTGTGTGTGTGTGTGTGTGTGTGTGTGTGTGTGTGTGTGGCAGATGCAAACAGATCATGTTGAGGTGTTGATGATTGTGAGTGTGATAGCAGGTGTTCCTGAGTGTTGTGCGACTGTGTTTGTGTGGTCTGAACCCAGCACGGGCCTTAAAAACTGCACCACAACTTGGCCCAATAAAGGAGGCAGTGGGTTACCGTGGTAACATGCCAAAATCGAGAAGGGAGGAAGCAACGGAGTGAGAGCGAGACGGAGAGAGAGGAGCACAGAAAAAATAAATGAAAAAAGAATCAGAGGAGAGACCGAGCGGCAACCTGAGCACGGAGAAATGAAGCCAACACAAAGCTGCAGTTCCTCTAACGGCCACCGGAGGCTCCACCAGTCAGTCATGTTGGAACAAACATGTTTACAGCCTGGTATGAAAAACTGTTTCCCCCTCTGGCACATCAACTGAAGTAATGCAAAACTCTGAGTTTCAGGCCGTCTGGGGGCAGGGGGCGGGGCATTATTTGATTATTTTTTACAGTATTTCCGAACCCTCATTACTTTCTAAGTGCAGGAGATTTCTATGTGAAGTTTTCTGGGCTGCAAAACACATTTAAGCAACAAAACCTATTTTACAACTGCATCAAGTCGCTCAATTCAAAGATAAAATCTGGTTTTTGTTCAGCTGGATTTGTTCCAGAATCAGTCCAATCAGAGTGAATATGGGGGCGCCTTGGGGCGGAGCTACTTTGTTTCTCTTTCCTCGCTCATTATGTTCAGTTTTAAAACATCCAGATGGCGACGGTTCAAATGATCAAACAGGATACACAGGATATCTGTGTTTGCCACTAGGGGGCGTCTCTCCCTCCATTAAACATCTCAAATATATAGAAGCAGCAGTGACTGAGGCCACAGGTGATCTACCTTTGCCACACGCTGTCGCAGCTGTGCTGCGCTCTGCAGACGACTGTTCGGCAGGAAAACTGGCAGCTCGTTTAATTTAACGAGGCCGCAGCGTCGCCACGGCGGGGAGGTGGCAGAAACAGTTAACCCCGGCTCAGCTTTACGGCAGCGCTCGATCAAATGAGATCAAATGAGACGCCCGGCAGTGCAACGAGGAAGCGGTGCCAGACTTCCTGTCCGGTAGAGGTTCTCCTGAGCTTAATGCAACACAAACGACGGCATGACTTGGACCATAGAGCCAATCAGCTGTGCAAGGCTGTGCATTACTACTGAACCGCACAGTTAAGGCCGTTAGCATCCACGCACGAGCACGGTGCCAATGACAAGGAACAGGAAGAGGAGACATGAAGGAGGCAATCATCGATCGCTGAAACCTGCCTGCACACGGCCACGTTAACGCGCTTCATCAGGGTTTGCAGCTGAACAGTGAGCAGTCCTTGGTTTGTTTCAGAGTGTGTGTGTGTGTGTGTGTGTGTGTGTGTGTGTGTGTGTGTGTGTGTGTGTGTGTGTGTGTGTATTTGCATTATTTTAGTGCTGTGCTCAGGTTTGCATTAACCACACTGAATCCTCATCTTCAGCCTGAAGGCAAAGTCTGAGTTTAGAGGACGCACAGCAGCTAAAGAGCAGCCAGCCTTCACTACAGGCTGCACTCAGCAGTTTTTCTGCCGCGTGGATCGATGCACTAAAAAAAGCCTTACTCATATAGAAAACAAGTTTGTTTTGCAGGGTTCACAGTGTGAAAGAGCTGCTGTAAAGACCTCAGAATCAGAGCGCCAGCCGCAGTGATGGCGCCCGCAGGTTTGTGAAGCTTTTATTTTAGCATTTTATCCGCTGCCATGTTGGACGAGAGGGTGGAGCAACGAGCTCCTCCATCCATCTCTTTTCTGACACCGAGACGCTCGGGCCTCGAGCTCTTCTGGCGGGACACAGAGGCGTTCCCGAGTCAGGTGACAGTTATGATCTCCTCTGGCATGTCGGGGTCTCCTCCCCGCAGGACGCGGTTGACCGCCATCGCCCGGGAGGCATCCTAGTCAGATCCCCGAATCACCTCAGCCAACTCCTTCCAGTGTGGAGGAGTGGAGGAGGAGCACTCCGAGCTCCTCCCCCCTCGCTCTGAGGCCGAGCCCGGCGCCTGCTGCTCGTGCAAAGTAACGGAGGAAACACTGCAGTTTCACTCGCAGCACTGGAGCGCAGCCTCAGCTGCACAGCAAGCTCAGTATTTGGCAGAAGATTGAATACGTGTGTAAACGCTCCAGGACACAAACACCACGAGGCCAGAGCGGAGGTTAGCAGAGGTTAGGCCCATCGGAAACTTTGGCCCCAACTCTGCATCACGCCGCGCGTTTAGATCAGCAAAATGAGACTTTGGCTCGACGGCGTTTACGGCAGCCGGCTCTGCACTCGCGGTGAAACGAGGAGCAGAGGAGAGGACGAGCGTTCAGGTCACCTGCACGCCGTGAAGCGTACCTGATTTTAAACGTTATTCGTTTCAGGAGTTTTGACCTTTAGAAACTTTCGTTCCTGCTTTCTGTGCAGCACAAAGTCCGACTCATGTTTAATATAATCATTATTTACTCACAGCCATCCTGGTCACAGATTAACATCGAAACATTATGAAGCTCCTCTAAGAGGGAATCACCGGCAGCATTTTCCCCGCGATGAGCGCCTGTGTGTAGGTTGCTAAAGCTCTGCGAGTGAGTGGATGAGATCATCAGAGGACTGCAGCACAGCAGGGAGACACACACACACTCAGAGACAGCGAGAGACAACAACAGGTCTTTTCCACAGAGTCTGGATCCCCCTCAGGACTGACCTCATCCTCCATCCATCACCAACCTGATACGAAGCAGCTCTGCTCTGGGACCAGTGTGTGTGTGTGTGTGTGTGTGTGTGTGATCATCTCCACTGTTACTGTGTTTATTTGTGCTCTCCTGTACAAATGAATGGGCTGTTTGTGTAACGTGTGCATACATATATGGATATAGAAGCAAAACAGAGTGCGGCGTGTTGCTCTGCAGCACGGCCTGAGCTTCCTTATCATTTCCTGAAATCATCTTCGGGAACAGTTCTCCATGCTTTCCAGGAAAAAGGGAGCTGCTGTCAGTCGGATGCCTTCCAGAAGGTTCTGGTGTGATGGTACTTTTCTCTGTGTTAATAATTCCAGACACTGTAAAAAGAGCTCCGACACCACTGACTGAAATTCAGCCTCAAATCCTGACTGAGCCTCCACCGTGTTTCCCAGATGACTCACACAGATGCTCCATCAGCCCCGTTTCCTCCGATTATCTGTCCTTCTGTAATCTTCATCCCTCAGCCTTTTCTTCCCGTTTCCCTTCCCTACGAATGGCTTCGTGACAGCCGACCTTCTTCAGACACTGCTTTTGTCCTCCGATTTCTTTAAACTTTTAAGGACACGCTGAAATATGCCAACATTTCAGCTAACAGCTCTTCAGGAATCAGCCTGTTGGTGCAAAAACACTATTTTATGTCAAACTGTATTATCTTTGGTATTTTTCACAGATTGAACTAAAGAAATGAGAACAAATGATGTGTTTCTGTGACAGGCTGCTGGTAACAAAGTGCCTAAAGATACAATTCTTCTGTTGTGTAGACACAACACCGATTCATCCTTTTCATGCCCGAATGACTCAAATTGCAGAGCTAAGTGAAGGTGATCAGGTACAAAGACCGGAGGGAAAAAGCAGCCCAAGACCAAAGAAATCTTTGAAAGACCTTCAGAAGGCCGGCTGTGCTGTCTGAATGACGTGTATGATAATAAAGCACACTGCTCCTCTGCATGCAGTGTTCCAGGTCTCCTGGTGTCTAAATAAACCGTCGCCCAGGTCATCTGCACGAATGAGCTTGAGCTTGTTGGACCGGAGCCTCCTCAGACTCTTTGGTGTCAAACTCAGTTTCTGAGACTCTGATTCGTGCACACCTACGAGGGCTCTACACCTGCCCGTGTGCACTGCAGCAGCTTCCACGACACGTTCGGCCGTCCCTGCTCTCTGTTAATATAAACGTGTCACCGGGATGAATTCCCCTACACGCTGCACTTCCTGCTGCTGTGGCGTAGCGACTCTCGGATTAATGCCCCGCCGCAGGACGCGGCCTCCGTCCGTTTTGCCGTCCGTACCTCTGTGCCGCCGAGCCGCCTAAAATATATTTAGGCTGCAGCGTTCATCTGGATATTTTGCATATCTTAATTAGTGCTTACAAAACATGCAAATCAGCCGGTCGGCCCCAATTAATTAGCTTTGTGGGCTTTCTCCTGAAGTGGCGGTACTGAGGGGGCGTCTGTCTGTCTGTCTGCCGCTGTTTTTGTCCTAACCTGAATTTAATCAATCGGGTCAATTAAAGCGCAGATTCCTGTTTACAGTAACAGCAGAACAGATCTGAAGGTGCAGGGCTGCTTCCTGTGAAACAATGTCCTCTGATTTGTTTCACACGAGGTTCTTTTCAGCGCCACAGCTCCACTTGTTATTTGTTTTATTAAAACTGAATCAAAGTAATTTCTGCAGTGCAAGAAGGATCAGCCGGCTGCAGCGGGAGGGAGGTCCAGGTGTGTGCGGCGAGCACGCCATCAGTGCATGCACAAAAGCAATGTTTGAATTCAACTTTGTCTGCACTCATTTAGCAACATGCCGAGGTCGACCGTACGGCCAGATCCATCCAGCACACAGGACGCGGCTGGATTACAGAGTGCAGCTGACGTTAGCAAGTTAGCATGGTAGCCCATCACAGACAGACAGGGGGCGCTGCAGCGCCAGCATGTGGTGTGTGGCACCATAACAACTTTTAACTGGTGTTAACATTAAACATCCTCTAGACTAAACTATGAATGATTTGTTTGTGGGGATAGGTTAATTGATTAATCTACATTGCCCATAGGTGTGAATGTGAGCGCGAATGGTTGTCTGTCCCTGTGTGTTGGCCCTGCGACAGACTGGCGACCTGTCCAGGTCTATGACAGCTGGGATAGGCTCCAGCGCCCCCTGCGACCCTGAAAAGGATAAGCGGAAGCAGATGGATGGATGATTTGTTTAACTGCTACCAACTTTTTTTGTGGTGCAAACTCTGACCCACCAAGCTGTAGACGACTCTGGGAACCAAACATCCTTTAGCAAAGACACAATTTGGAAGTATTAGCACAGGTGTGATTAAAGCCAGTGAGCTACAGAAAGTTTTCTCCACATGTGCAGTTCTGCTGAGCCTCCTTAAAGTTCAGCTCTGGTTCTGCAGCTCATTCAGGGTGGGAACAGAGACCGCAGCACGCCGCAGACTGACGGGAGCTGCTCACATGCTCAGAGACCAGGAGTTACATCCAGTAACCGCCCCTTCCCTGTGGCTGCAGAGAGAACAGCACACCCCCACACTTAAACTGCATTTATCTGATGAGTGTCTTTTATACCTGTGTGCAGCCACGTCTGCATAAGCACATGATGTGAAGTGGCCAAAAAAAAAAAAAATGACTGAACATCAGTGACATCACTGCTGTCAGGCCTGCTTCAGTCTCAGCAGCTGCTTCCATCCAGCCTTCGTGATCCTGGTGTTCAGTACCTGCCCGGCACTGAGCAGCGAGCACACAGCCGGAGAGCCGCCGGTGCAGAAAGTGGAACATCTCGCAGCTAAAGATCCAGATATTTTTCCTCAGTTGGTAGAGACCCAAACTGGGAACTCATCGGCTCAACAACCATGGCCTGATGACTTCTGGAGGTTACGGGCAACAGGAACAGGAAGCCAAGGCCCCAGCATCAATCCCTGCTGTAAAACAGCACCAAGTGGCCATTAGAGGAACTGCAGCTTCCTGCCAGTTTGGCTGCTTAAACTCGATCCTCAAAAGTAACCGGCTGGTTTGCAGAGCAGGGTTTCAGGAAGCACAGAATAACTCTCAGCATGTTCAGGAATCCAAGGAGGATGTTTAATACACGGCCTTATTTTCACGGCGGTGAACCGTCGAGGAGCTCTGACAGGTGTTCTCTTCACCTTGAATCTGCTTCACCAGTCTGACTGGTGCTTCATCGTGCCAGCAAACACCCTTCAAAACTCCAGCTTGCTTTTAGAGGGAATTAACTCTGATATACAGCTCTCTGACTTTACCTTTTGTTTTACTTTACTCAGCTAAAAACATCAAATGTGGCAAAAATCTGAAATTTTAAAGAAGTGAAGAAGAGCTGTGTTTGTGTTTGGCTTAATGACAGCATATTAGTGACACTGTGGGGATTTCCACACAACGACGGTGACACGAGACCTGCTGACAGACAGTAAGCTCAACGTTTCTCAGTGAAATCGGAGCGTTTGTGAACACAGATTCAAACAGGACTTCATTTATTCGCTGCACTCCTTCCTGCTTTAGCTCTTCCTGAAACACGCCTCCAAAGACTGTCTTTCATCTTCATATCTGTCAAACACCGGGAAGCTCGTCGGAGGAATCCGCCGACTGCAAACGCCCCACAGCAGACTCGGTTCAGGTTTGTTTAACATGCCTAAAGAGATCTCAGCGATGCGGGCCCGTCACTGGTTCTCAAAGCCGCGTCTTTCATAACGAAAAGCTATTTTTGTAATTAGTTTAAAAGCAACCCATACAGCTAAATGCACCCCCACCCCGAGTGATGTCCATTCATCAGCGGTCTTACCCTTTATGGAGTCTTCATATTCTCCTGTGTGATGTCGTACAGCTGACAAGTGTGTCTTGAGATTCTGGTATGTCTTGATTTGATTACGTGGCTCCAGTTCTGACATCAGATCATTAGATAAAGCTTGCTGATGTGCTTTTCACAGACTTTGAGTGTAGAGAAAAGTAGGCAGAGCTTTCACAGCTGCTCTGCTCTCCAGCAGTTTTTTTGACGTAGTTTAGGCCGGACAGAATGATCTTATTGAAGCAAATATGTCCTCTATTTCTATTCATTAGCTTTGTTTATGGACACTGATGGAAATATCCCAAAGCAGCCAGTGTTTTTTAACCTGGCATTACTTCAAATCCAGTCCCCTGTTGCTCTCCAGAACCCAACTTTAATATGCACATGCTTTGTTTATGCACAATAATACACAAGGAGCTCAGGTTTGGGACATCTTTCAGGTCAAACAGGAGATTTTGAGCCACGATGTCTCCAAAAGCCATCGACCCCCAAACACTCCCAAGTGTTTCAAAACATGTTACAGCCTGCTATGAAAAACAGCTTTGGTGCGTACAGGTAAACCCACTCGCCCGTCACAACAGCTGGAAGGGGTTACATTTCTACACCTCTCACTTGTTTGGAGTTGGTGCCTTTTTAACAGAATTAATTGATTTTTAAAAATGTGGCTCGTTGTGGATTTTACTAAAAGAGCATCCAAGAAGTTTACAACATCCCCACACGGCGACCGGGAAACTCCCACTCCACCCTCGGGAACCTCGTCCCTGGACTCAGAGGTGCTAACTCCCATCCCAGCTGCCCCAGCTGGAGATCGTTGCTGGATGAAGCCAAATGACAAACATCTGTGAAGAGCTGAGATCCTGAGAACACCGAGCCCTCCACCCTCAGCTTCACATCAGTTCGATTTTATTTATATAGGTAAAGACCCTGCAGGAGAAAACCCCCAACAATCAAACGACCTGCTGTGAGCAAGCACTTGGCGACAGTGGGAAGAAAAAATGCCCTTTTAACGGAAAGACACCTCCAGGCTCAGGGAGCGGCACTCACCTGCTGTGACCGGTGGGGGGTGAGGGGAGGACAAGACAAAGACACGCAGTGTCCCACGCACCCCAGCTGGTCCCGAGAGGATCCAGAGCTGGTCCAGAGTTGCAGGACCAGGACTAAAACCGCATCTCCTGAATCGGAGCTTCGCCTAACAGATGGACTCTCCTCTCAGCACGCTGAGGGTTTTTGCTTTTTGGACAAACTGAACAATAATGAGTGTATCTTATTAGCTTCATGGGAAGCAGCCAGCTCAGCTCGTGACAGCCATCGTGACTACACGACATCTGCGTCGTATATTATCTGTACCGCATCTGAACGCTGGATTCATCGAAATAACAGAAATGATCACATGAGCTGAAAGTGTTCATGTTAAACAACAATGAGGGAAAAGCATCGCTGCTGCGGCAGCGTGCACGTCTCACCCTTTAAAGGCCGTGTGCAGGAAAGCAGCAGCATCATTCATTTCCTTTAAGCGCTCTTTAAAGGCCTTTAACATTCACATTAATCTGTGCACCCTCCCCGGGCGAGCAGCGAGCGTGTACACTCTCGCAGTGAAAGCCGATACGTCACGCGCTCCTCGCCTCCTATTGGTGCGTGCGAACACACCCCCTTCATTTCACTTTCGCTGCTGTATCTCCATATTAACCTTCGTGTAAAAGTGACACCTCCCTTTCTTCCCTCCTTTTCTCTCCCCCCCTCCGCCTCGCCGGTAATCCGGCGGATCCATCCAGATGGATCGTGGTGTTAAAAAAAACAAAAAGAGCGGCTGACAGTCTCGCTGCTCGTGGTTTTTGTGTGTTTTAGCTAATTAATGTCTCAAGATTAATGTGTTGATGATTAAATGGTGTGAAAACATTACACATTCTGTATTTAAACAGCCACACTCTTTTGCCTCCTTCCAGCGCGTTCATTAATGTCATTTATTGTAGCGGTGTGAGCCGCTCGGATGTGGGGAAACAAACTGTTAAAATGGTGACAAGTCGCCGGACTTGGAACCAGACTGCGGGGTCGGGTTAGTCTGCAGTCTGGAGGCTTTCGTCAGGTTTTTTCTGGTGAGGGGGAGAGGTATTCGGCTGGAGCCTGGCTCCTCCACTCATCTGCATCTTATTTGAATTTCCTGCTTGCATAATTCCTCGGTTAATGGGGAACTGCTCGGCACCGGCACAGCTGTTTTGCCTTTCCTGCCTGGCAAGAACGCCGCTCGCTCAGTGAGGGGAGGAGGGAGGGACGGGAGAGGGGGTGGAAGAGGGGGGGGTGGGGGTGGAAAAAAATCTTCAAAAAGAAAAAATCTGCAAGTCATGTGGTGCAAAAATACAGTACAAACAACGTGTGATCCCCCGAGGACGGAGGAGGAGGAATGGAGTCAAACACCCACCCACTGCCTGCTTCACCCCCCCCTCGCATGTACATACACACACACACACTTTGGTAGCACCACACCCCCTTCGCCACAGCCACACTGAGCATGTGCAGTGATGGTGATGAGCCTCTCCTCTTCCTCTCCCACCTCCCCCTCCCGTCCGCCTCCTCACCCAATCCTCAGCTCTGCCATGCTGGTCCTATAATTGGTTAGTAACAGGCTTGGGCAGCACCACCGCGCTGCACCAGTCGGACTTCTACCAGCCGCATTAGCGTGTTTATGCATTCGCAGCCCTATTAGAGGCTGTTTGTTCGCTCATTAGCAAACCTGAGCTGGAGCTTGAACCTTGCCACAGCCGCGTTAATCGCTGAAAGAACGGCCGGCGTGCTGGAAATTGTGGCGGCAACCTGTGGAACAGTTTGTCCTGAGCCCACGAGTATTTAGATCAAGCTCCCACTGTGAGGCCGATGTACAGTTTGTTTGTGTGTTTTTGGTGGCCTCCTCAGAGGTTTTAGCCTGGAGAAAAGGAAAATCCCCAGCAGGGTTACTCGACTAACACAGATTTAGTCAGAAATAAAATGCAAGGATTTCAGTTTAAAGGCGAACCCAGAGAACCGCTGCCAAACAAAAGCCTGATAAGTGGATTCGATTTATGTGATGTGTTTTTAAAGATCGGGGTTCGTGTCTGCGTTAGACACACACAGGCTGTGTTAAAGAGCTAACAAATTTCCTGCTGCACATTCTGCATTCGTGCATCCATCATGTTGACAGAATGTTTTTTCTTCTTGTTATTCGTGTTTGCCGTTTCCCAAAAAGATACTTTTTCTGTTTCAGCCCAAGAAGCATCACCATAAAATTACAACATGTTTCCATCCATCATCTTCCACTTATCCAGTCACACCAGCAGCAGGCTGAGCAGGGTATTCCAAACATCCTTTCTCCCTAGAAACACTTCCCAGCTCCTCCTGGGGAGGAGATCTCCAGGCATTCCCAGGACAGATGAGATACATAATCTCACCACTGGGCTCTGGGTCTACCCCAGGGTCTCTTCCCAGTTGGGCGTGCCCAGAAAACCTACAAAGGGAAGCAGCTGGGAGGCTTCCTGTGTGGCGGGAAAGCTTCTCCGAGATATCTGAAGTCCTCATCCATCTTTGAGCCGAGCCATCCTCCAGAGGAAACTCATTCAGCCGCTCGCATTCGTGACCTCTACCCTGCATACTCACCACCGACGGGGGCATGCAGGGCAGGCTGACCCCCATCATCGCAGAATAAATGCTTACGTTAAACTCGTATTAACCCATAAACAGCCCAACCCTGCATCAGCACTGAGCAAAAGTCCTGAGTCACCCCTCATTTTTGATGTTTGGTGGAAAATTAGAAATGGGTGCTGTGATTTAAACATCAGAAACAATAGAGACAAAAACAGAGTTTGTGCACTTTAAAGTGAATATCTGATGTGAGCAGCTCTCTGTCAGCTCTGTGAGGATCTTCAGGAACATTTCTCCAGACTTCCTGAAGCTCTTCTTTGGATGTTTCTGCCTTTTGTTCTGCTCTCTGTCAGGATGCTGAGGCTCTGCGGAGGCCCATCCATGACTGATACACGTGGCTGCAGACTCCTCCCCCTGACGACCTCGTGCATGCTGACCGTGACTTGGACCCATCACTCAATCAGACCTGTTACTCTAGCCAGTGTTGGGTGGGCCAGATGTGGCCCCACTGTCACTGCACACCTGACATCTGGCCGTGAAAGGTGGATGTGTGGCTGTGACGTGACATCCAGAGTCCACACCGTCTATCCTGACCAGATGTGGGCCACATTTCAATCATTTACTGGGTTTTTGGGGATGAACCTGTTAAAGTGACATTTTGATTTACACGTCAGAGTGTGCCGAGTACTGTTGCACTCGTTTTGAAGTGCAGGTTTTAGTGAACCGCTTGTTTGAAAAATGAAATAATCTGGGGGTGTAGAGTTAAAAAGGAGTGTGCGTACTTATTTATCCCCCCTGTTGCTGCTCATCTGCGCTGCAGGCTATTATCCACGAGCTGCAGAGCACACCAAACACCAAACCACAGCTCTGTGGAAAGCAGACATCAGGTTCTCACAAGGAAGATGATATGGAACGTGAAAGATGATATCTCAGGTTCTGAGGAATTTTCATAATTCTTCCTGGTTGAGCGCAGGCCGCTGGAAAGTGACCAAACAAGATCACACCGCGTACAGTAGGACGATGAGTCTGTGTTGCATGTTTGACAAATCTCTCTGTGATCTGCTTCAAAGCAACTAATAAACCAAACAAACCTTGTTTCAATCAAGAAACACTGCTGTAAGTCTCACAGAGAGGGAACCGAAAGCTCCTCACATCAGTGAAATCCTCCAATCAGGCTTTAGGGATTAGACTCCAGCAGCCATGAACTGTAATAAATGATGGCTGAGCTGTTGGGAGGAACATCTTCAGACTTCAGATGACCACTTCTGGCTTCACGAGGATGCCGAGGAGCACACGTGACTTCTCAGAAATCACACACAAAAGAATGCTTTTTCTAACTGCAGCCACATTTTCCCCCCATAATAAAAAGGCGATCCTCCGATAGCCGTCTGTACATTTATGGGAATGCTGCAAAGAGGAAATGCTAACAGCTAATTCAGCGTGCCGAATTGGCCGATTTGGCAGTTTGCCCAAAGATAAACAAATACAGGCTTTAAAAGTCAGCTCGGTTTACACTGGAGTGATTTACAGGCCGGCTCTAAAGCTGACATTTGAAGCTGCTGTTATTACACATTACACCTCGCTCCTCTTCCAGCCGTTATTCTGGAGACGTGAATGAAAAGCTCGACGCTGACGGGTCTGCTCAACTTTTATTGTCGCTGCACAATTAAAGCAGGATTCCTGCAGCCGTCCGCACACTTTAATACCGCACGTTGTGCGCGTGTGCTGGTAAGCCTTTTGCACACTTGCACAGACATAATATAATCAATGAAACCTTATTAGATGTTTCTACTGTGTGTGTGCGTTTCCAGATCAGTCACAGCTGTTGTGTCTGTTTTTATTACTTTCTCAGCAGGTGGGGAAGCCTCTTTTTTTCCTATTCGGTCTTTATTCAGCTCGTCGCCTCTTTGTCCCGTCCTGTTATTAGCTCGGTCGAGCACCGGTCATCCTGACATATTGAGTCCTCAGCAACACGAGATTTCTGCTTTCCCCTCACCAATAACTCGAGGGGGATTTCACCGCCGTCCAGATCAGTAATGAAATCTGCGGCGTCTTTGTTATTCAGCTCCACTCATTGTTTTTGGTTTAAAGGCAGAAAGAGCAGATTGAACGTGAGGCGCTCCATCTATCACAGCGTTTGTTAATAATGCAGTAACATCCAAAAACACGGTGATCTGTACCTCCCTAATTAAAATCAGGCTTGCAGATGTTTTCCTGCCCCTAAAGTCCCCTGTTTGTTTTTAAGGTTTGACTTAAAATGCAAGACTTTGCTGGCTTCACTTGATAGTTGGCTGAATATCTGTGGAGGTTTTCTACATATATTGGCCTCCAGATGTGCTCAGAGTTTTTGCAGATGTTTTCTCTCCCCCCCCAAAAATGTCCCATGTTGGGCTTCCTGTACATTTTTATGCCGCTTAAAATGCACAAATTTGCCATTTTTCCTACTTTGAATTGATGCAAACACGGGCGCGTCCCGCCGTACTGACACCGTCAGGTTCCTGCTAACGTATGAATGTGCTATAACATGATATGAACATTACTGCAGCATGTTTACTTGACGACAGCAGCGACACACATGGCTGAAAGCTGCTGGCTCGGCTGTGGAGGAGTCGGCTCCAAAAGCGCGAGCGCCTTTGGTACAGATGGTTCTCCCGTTTATAAGAAAGAAAGTTCCCACAGTACCACGACAGCTTGTTCATGACTGCTTCAAGCACTTTAAATGAAGGCGGCTAGCTGGAAACCTGCAAAACTAATGTTTAGAGGGAAAAGCATTCACCCACACATCAACTTCAGACATCTGTCCTCTTAACTGTGGACTGCAGCCACAATAATGAGGACAAAAATGAGTTTTTTCCCACTGGTGGACACGAATGAGCCGATAAAAGTGCAACTTAGAAAAACTAATGGACTCCTTCTGCTCAAACTCCATTTTTCATCCTTGGACTACAGAAGCTTTGCACGAGTCAAAGGTCTTCATCTTAAAGACAGCCAGTCAAAGTAACTTTAGCTCCTCCCCCTTTGAGAAAACATCTCTTGATTGGTTGATACCTAAAAACACAACGTTTGAACAACAATCATTCAAGTGGGCGGGGTTTTTTGCCTGAGATGACCATATTAGGGATATCCCCTCTCGATGACATCGAGACTGAGTGTTTCTAACAATCTGAAGTCTAAGCTGCTGGCTAACAGACATTAGGACCATTTTAAATGCGCCATGCGGTGCCTTGTGAGCAGCGACGTGCAACAGTTGTCGACACCACGTCAGCACCTTAGCTCCTAGATACAGTTTTTGCAGGTTGTGCAACTTTTTGTTTTGGTGCAGCTGGGCTGAGTATGCGATTGCGGCAGATGGCCGCCCCTCCACAAGATTTTCCTTCCTACTGTTGCCGAGTGCCTGTAGGCAGTCGGCTGACTGTTGGGGCTTTTCTGTATTACAACACAAAACGGTGTGAGGGGGCTGTTGTTGTGATTTGGTGCCACAAAAATTCAACTGAACTGAATTGGAATCATCTTGCATGTTAATGATTCAGTACAGAAGCTCAGAGACTCGCAGATTATACAGAAGGAGATGAAAACATTAAACTTCTCCTACATCCTCGCTATATATGAGAAACAGCAGAGCAGGTCCTGTTTACCATTAAAAAGCTGCTTCTGTTAACCACATCATCACCCCTGCACTTGTTCCTCGGGTCTGTCATCTTACCCACTGAGGCTGTTTTGGTGCGAGTTACACATTTAGAGACACGGGCTGCTCTCTTTTGAATATAATGGATCTAAATGGCACTTGCCTTGATGGGGAGGTGCTCGAAGCACCAAAAGCGTGTTTGAAAACCTCAGCAGCAATCTCTCTCTCTCTCTCTCTCTCTAGAAATCATGATGCTGCGACCCAAAATAAATCCACAAACTTGTTGTGAGCAGTTTCATTTGGGAACCATTTTCTTTACAGAACCAGAGCCTCCGACCGACGCGTCTGATAGGTCGATATAATCTTTCTAAACAAGTTCTTTAACTGCTATAGTGTCTGCTTTCATGTATACCATCAATTTAAATCAGAGAAGGCTGTCCTGCCTTTGCAAACAGAGGAAACTGCTGACCTCTGACCTCCTCTCATGTTGCTTCCTTGCTGCTTCTTCTCCCTTTGCAAACCTCTGAGTCTCTGCATTGTGACATTAAAAAAAGGAAAATCAGCCGAGGTCCCAGATGACACAGCCGACTGACCCGACTTATCTTTATCATCTTCCCCTGTAGGATGAAGCGCAGGCTAATAATAGCAGTGTGAAAACTTGGCCTATAGCCGTACGTTCGGCCTGGTTTCGATGCCGCGCTGCACACGACGCTGCACACGACGCTGCACACGACGCTGCACAAGCCTCACAGTAACCTCACTTCTTGCCTCCTATGCTTTAATATTTCTTTGTTTATTACAGCGTGTGTGTAATGTGTGAGTGTGTGTGTGTGTGTGTCAGCTTTAATATGGCTGCACAGACGCTAACCGGAGCTAATACAGAACAATGTCCTGAGCTACAGGATAATTATCACACAATGATGTTAAAAATCAGGCAACACTCAATTCGGTGCTGTCGGTAAGGATCACAGTGATGGCACACACACACACACACACAGTTTAACAGCATGAGTGCGCTCCGATAGGCTGGAGAGCAGCAGGGAGTGAGGATGGAAAAGCAACCAATGAGGGCCGAGGATAGGTGGTCAGCCTACAGTGGAGAGCCAATGGAAAGGCATCTGGGGCTCCCAGGAGGCGGGGCGTTTGAGCTCTGCCCTTCTTGTCTTGTGTTTTTGGCTCAAAGTGGGAGCCACATTCCTGCCGTTCCCCCTGCTCCATTCCTGGGCTGGTGGCAGGGTTCAATAGGTGAAGCAGGGAACTGTGGGAAACTCGGGAGGAGGAGCGGAGCGGGGAGCGCCGTTAGCACGAACATGCAAGTCTGCAAACCTCAGGAGGAGGCAGCCGAGCAGAAATCAATGCAGAGAAGAACAGATGACCAACATCAACCTTGGCAAAACTATTAAAGGACGATGAGAATGCGTTTCAGCTCTGCGAGGTCCAGAGGAAATACTCAGATTACAATCACAGGCTGCTCCGCAGGCCCGAGCTTTACTCATTAATGCAGCTGAAACTTCCGCCTTTATAAAAATCAAACAAATCCGACAAAATCTCACTTTTCCTCACGTCCAAACTTTCAGTATTCAGCTTTTTATCGGCCATTAAAAGAAGGTAGCCCTGCAAAAGTAAGAGAAACCTTCACCACCGGGGGCAGCGTTTATCCAGCGTGGTCTGAGACACCGTTATCAGAACCTTAGATATTTCGTTTTAGCTCTACCCGTGTCCTGAACACGCTTTGCCTTTTCCCAGCCCATCCAGCGACTTGGTTAAATAAAGGTCACCAACTGCTCAACAACAGGTTGCCAAAGTCAACTGTTTATTCCTTCAGCGGTTGCCAGACGTGGCAGAAGGCTGTGGTTGCCCATAGTGTGAAGATGTTGACTTGACTGCTCAGCGAGTCGTAGTTAAACCGTGAGAAGCATGTGTAATTCCAGTTTGTGTTTTCCCAGCTTAACTGCAAGTAGTTAGCAAATGTTTGCAGACCAGTCAGTGACCTGCTAGCAACCAAAGCAATCACGACAAGGTTTTATGGTGCTGCACTCTCTCCATGACCAGCTTCCCCTAGCAACAGCCAGCAACCACTCACAAATCACATGAGGGATACGCATTTTTCCCTAGCGACAGAAGGTTGCTGACCGGTCTGCGGGTCTGTGCGACCGAGGTCCTAACGTCCACCCTCAATAAGATTTTTCACCAGCCTTAAAACTCAGACGAACATTTTTAAACAGACCCTGAAACACCAAATGTTTGAGACTTTGTTTGAAGTCTGCTAGTTTCCCCCTGCAGTCTTCACCTGATGCTCGCTGTGTGATTTTTGTCTGTGAAAAATGTTCTCAAAAGTCTCAGCAATCAAAAAACACCGTCACTCACTTTCACACAGCACAACTGCTCAGGTTAACTCTGGCTCTAATACATTAACGGGATTTGTACGATAATAATCTTTCATAATGCATTTCATGTGGGTTCAATAAAGAAAATCAGCAGTATTTCTGATTCACGGTGGAAAGAATGTGTTCTCTAAGAAATATGAAAGGTATTCAGCTCGTATCATTAAAGAAAAACCTGAGAGGAACGAGAACATTCAGTCCCCGAATGCGGCCAAACGCTGCCTATGTAACCATCGGACACGTCGCAGAGCCTTAGATCCAGGACAGAGAGGTCAAAGGTTAAAGTCTGCCTTATTAAACGATCTTGGAAGAGCGAGAGAAATGGAAAGAAAATTGGAAACAGCAGAGCTGAGGAGAGGAAGGATTTTATTTTTACTTCAGGATGGTGGAAAGGAGGAGGAGGAAACTGGAGACGGGTGGATGATTGAGGAGGAACAAGACGAGGACGCGAGGTACTTCTCGAACAGATGAGTTTTCAACCTCCGACACTCAGAGGAAAGTGACTGTGCTCTGGAGTGGGAAGGTCATTTCGGTTTGGAGGAGACAGGTGGCGGAGCGGCGAGCGCTGATGAAAGAAAAGTCAGGTTTAACAGGCCTCGGTCAGACCTTCACTTCCACTTCACCTTTATTTTCTGCACTAATTCAACACCCAGTTTCCAGTCTGATGGCAGGCTGTGAACGGCTAAGCGATCGCTTTGATTTGAACCCCTCCGACTGATACCAACAGCCAGTTTGAGCTTATCGCACATATTTCAGGGCTCGCAAAATTTCAAAATCCCTGGTAGCCCTTCGGGCAGGGACTCTTCAGTTTTTGGTAGCCCAAAATAAATTTAAGTAGCCCGAATAAAAAAAGAGCAATTTTTTGATTGATGTTTTGTTTCCTGTTTTGTTTCTGTTACAATATTATACATTAAAGTATAATATTGTAACGGAAACAAAACATTAATCAAAAAATTGTTTAAACACAAATTACAACATTGTATAAAAATTACAATCATCAACTCAAATACTTGGTTCTAATTGAACAGAAATTTCTATGAACTTGTAAGAACTGTGTAGGACATGAATCAGTCTGTGTCAGATCCTGAATTTGAAATTTCCACTGAAGTCACAGGTAAGAGGCAAGTGGAACCAAGATCGAGGCCGTTTGCTTTTTGAAGTTTGCAAAGACTGCTACATTGTGCCAGTGGTAGTTCACTCTTTGCAACATAGTAGCTGTTCTAAACTGATTTTCAGGTTTATTTTTAGTATGTTATTTGCAATTGGTGTTTGTTCTGGGAAAGATATTGCAGACTGAGCAATAATGCATTTCTTGCATTTCTCATGGGTTCTAATGGGGCCTTTCTTAAAATGACTGGTCCCAGTAACAAAGGCGCTTGTCGACTCAGAAATCGAGGGAAAAGCAAAAACACACCCGGCAGAACATTATGTTATTTACACGGGTGCACATAAGTGGTCCGCATGTGCGC
Organism: Perissodus microlepis; assembly: GCF_051167445.1. Taxonomy (NCBI): domain Eukaryota; kingdom Metazoa; phylum Chordata; class Actinopteri; order Cichliformes; family Cichlidae; genus Perissodus; species Perissodus microlepis. The sequence goes on along the minus strand of NC_140481.1, from coordinate 32,213,478 downwards.
ATTCGCTGTCAAAATAAAAGACGCGCACCAGATAAGAAGTTGCAACGCGCGTTTGCGTCCATATAAAAGGCACTGTTTTTGTCCGCTAGAGTGGGATTTTCACGGCACATTTTGCGCCACATCTCTGTGCGTTCATCATTTGTTTGAAGCCAGCTCACCTCCTGCAAACACTTTTCCGAGAATACGTGCTTCTTTTGTGATTCGGACTCCTTCTGACATTTCTTTGGAGGTGGAGAAACACCAAAGTAATTGCTTAAAGGAGCTTCTTCGACATCTTTAAGAGTTCTAAACAAATGTCTGTCCTCCTCCAGAAAATCTTATGTACGCAAACACGCGGTGCAACTTCTTATCTTGTGCGCGTTTTTTATTTTGACAGCGAATGCGCACCTGCGGACCACTTATGTGCAGCCCTGGTTATATAGCTCATCATATCGCAGCCACAGAAATTCTTTTGTCCATGAAACCATAAAGCTGCACTTTCTTTTTGCCTTATTGTCTGATTTGTCATAACTTTTCCGTTTTGTGGTAAGCTTTTCTTTGGCTGTCACTTCTTCACCCTGACCTGTCTTATTTGGCTCAGCAGAACTAAAATATATATCCTGCTGCTTTTACACACACTCACATAACGCTCAGCGATTCTCTGCGCGATCAACCTCTCACATGTTTAAGCTGCGGGAGATTTCACTTGTCATGTTTGTGTAGTAAGCTAACGATTGATAAGACGATGTCAGAGGAATTGGTGCGCAAATTATCGTCACTCACCAATCAGTACTGTCGCTCTCTATACACAGTTCGCGCGATTGCAAAGTGAAAGCAAAAAACAAGCGCAAATTCAAACACGATTTCAATATGTCACATATTGACAGTGGCTCACCGATGCCAATGACATAATTACCCAGCTACATTTCCGAAAGAATGCAAAAGCATTGAAATATATTTTCCTATGATAGCCCGACGGGCAGGGCAGAGACAGATTTTGGTAGCCCGACTGGAAAAATCGCTAGCCCCGGGACGTCGGGCTAGCGATTTTGCGAGCCCTGTATTTTGGGCAGATGAACACACACCGGCCCGCACGTACCGGGAGGATGCAGCATGAGGCCGCTCGTTTCGTTTTTACACATGCCGATCACTGCACGTGTCGGGGTAACACTTTAAATGAGCACAACTTACCATTTTTCTGCAGCTAAATCATCGTTTTATCCACAAAATGTCAGGAAAGGTTAAAGATTTCCAATTCTAGGGGACTGAGAGGAAATAAGTTTGGCTCTAAAAAGAACTCAAATTATTAACTGATAATAAAAATTGCTGTTCTTTCGGTCCGTCGACTAGTTCACTTCATTTTTTAGTGTTTATTGCTTTTACTGATTAGCGTTCAAATAATTTTCTTGGTTAAATGAAATCAGAACGTAATTAAAATCCCACCAACAGTTTCCTTCAGTTTGATTTAAATTGTTTTTGTCCAAATTACAATTAGAAAGAAACGAGTCTCTTTTACATCCAAACACAATTTGTTCATGTTTTTCCAACGTTACCTGTAATGCACCAAACAGCCACATCAAGGTCCTTTATACTGCAGCGACCCAACGATAACAGGGAGAAACCCCCAACAATCAGATGACCCCCTGTGAGCAAGAACATGGTGACGGTGGGAAGGAAAAACTCCCTTTGAACAGGAAGAAAGCTCCAGCAGAGCCAGGCTCCTCTGCGGTGGCCAGATGGGGACGAGGGGACAAAGACACACCTGAGATTCAGAAACCAGGAAACATGTTTACCTTCAAGAATTTTAAGGCGGTCCAGCAGTTGGTTTGGTTTATTGTTGGTTTTAGTGGATTCAGTTGTTATAATTCGGAGGCTAAAGGCCTCAGTCAGTGCGCCCCAGTGCAGCTGTGGCTACAATGTAGCTGCCATCACCAGTGTGTGAATGTGTGTGTGGATGACTGGATGTAGTGTAAAGCAGTTTGGGGTCCTTAGGGACTGAGTAAAGCGCTATACAAATGCAGGCCATTTACCATTTAATACAATATAAACACAACCCTTTTCTCTACAGTCTGAATGAAAGACTAAACCTGAGGACGCCTCTTCACAAACTCCCTATAAAATTTGTATTTACAATTATGCATCAAACAAATGGCGCCCAATAGCAGAAGTTTTGCCCCTCAAGTCTTCGGCTTTCCACCAAAAACAACATTTAAGGTAAAAACGAACCAGTTTGGGCTTCTTATCCAGAGTCCAGAGGGGAAATCTCCAAAACCCCATCAAATATTGACAGCCTTACTTTACATGAGCCAGAGAATAACAGCCTTAAAACAACGAGCGAGCAAACAATAAGATTACTAAGCCCAAAATCCTGGAGCACAGCCTCCATTTTAAAATCACACCAGCCTCCTCGGTGAATTATAACAGACTCTTCCGGGGACCTCCGGGGTGGAAGAGGTTAACCGAAGGTGTACTCGGTAATTTGGGTTTCGATGCAAATGAGAGACTTGCGCTGAGCAGGAAGTGATGCTCCTACCAGCCAAACTGGCTCGGTTTGATTACATCTGGTAGATTTCTCTGCTCCGCTGGTGATTCTGGCAGTTTGGCAAGAAACCAGCCACTCAGGGGCCTGCACGCCGTTTGGAAAAAAAAAACGATTGAAATGAAATTAATTTGGCTAGTAAAAGAGCAAGGAGTGGCTGATGGATTTGGAAAACCATCTGCTGCTGTGACCGGCGAAGAAAGACAGAAGTTCATTTCCTGTCGTGGCGATGAGTCAGGCGGAGAAATGGCAGGATGGTGCAAGCCCTGCACTGCTGCCCGAGCCTATAAATAGTCCCCGTGGTTTACGCCTTGTCTGCACGTCACCAAATCGTGGAATTTTCGACCACATTAAAAGCTGAAGTAGGAAACTAAGAACCAGAGTTTGACTTGCTCTATGCCCAAGTTTATACCTCCCTGTGTGTCTGTATACAGACTGACAACGGCACACATGCCACAGCGAGGCCGGGAACAAAGGACAGTAAAGGTACAAAATGCCACTTTTGTTTGTGTTGGACGGGCTTTCTGTCCAAGTTTACATTTGGCTTCCTCTCCCATCTTCCCTGTGAGTTTTCCACTGTATATACACCGTCTAATGAAGCAGAATCGAGGAAAAGCAGCCTGTGAGGCAGAGACGCTTTCAAACGCGCAGTTCTTCAGACGCCGTTTGATGAATCTCAAGAAGACGGCACGCAAACCGCTAAAAATGTCTTTTTAAGCAATTACATTTGGGATGTTTGTCTTTAGACCCGTGCCGCCTGACAAAAGACGAGCCAGCCCTGCTCGCTCTTATTTTGAAGCCCCTTCGCTTCCTTTGACTGGCAGAAGTGACAGAGAGGTGCCGTGGAGTAAAACCTGAGCACTTTAATGGCTCTTTACTCAGAAACACACACTCGGAGCGTGCGCGGGCTCGGTGTGAGATATTAATGTGAATGCTAGGTAGCAAACAGCGGGAGCTCGGCTCTCTGCACAAACCCAGAGACTGTCTGTTCAGATTTCTGTAACAGCCGCTCTGCAGACGGAGAAAGAGGTCACTATGACAAATACCTGCAGTACACTGACCTGCAAACAGCGCGACTCTGCAGGGTGGCAACCAGGAAGAAAAAAAAAAAAGCTCTGTCCTGCTGCTTTCAAACACGGCAAAGCAAAAGGACTCGGCTACAGTTTAAAAAAGAAAAATGACTTTACAGATTTTACAGTTCAGGACGAATGATTGATTTCGCAAGTAGACTTTCTGTTGTCAGGAGGATACCTGGTTACTTTGGTAACCTCTGATTACCCACCGGGTCAAGGGTCAGGCTATCAGGACAGCGTCGGAGTGCGGCACTGCACTCCCCACCGAGTCTCAGCCCGCCTCAGAGGGTAACGTCAGAGTTTCCCCTTTTGTTGTTTTAGTCGACCAATAAAACAACAAAAACACAAAGATTCATTAGGCTTGAATGTAGACACAGCTCACACAGTTCTAGTATGGATCTGTGGGCCATTCCACAGGATCCTGGACTACTGACGGTCATCAGATGAGCAGCGCTCGATGCTCGGACAGGCTGTGAACGAAAAACGATCAATAAAATCTTTAAATGAATTCTGAAGTTGACAGGAAGTCAGCGGAGCGAAGCTAAAACTGGAGTTAACGTGTTCACGTTTTCTCGTGTCAGATGAGGAGACGGTGACTGTGGTGAACCCACAATAATCCCGACCTTTCATAATAAGAGCGTGTCCTTCAAAGTCGTAAGATGGATCGTTTTGAGTTTTTACTGTTTATCAAAGGTAAAGAGCCGTCACCAATCACAGCCAATCACAGTCCTTCAGCTGGTCGGCGCTGGTCAGGTTTTCTTTTATTTTAATAAAGAACATTAATATTTAAGCAGTTCTCTGAGTCTTTAAGGCAGATTATTAAACATTAGGCGACACCAGTCACAAAGCGGTACAGGTTTGACCTTCTTGTGGTTTCTCTGGAAGCTTAAAGTGGAAACGGAAAACAGCTGCCTTCAGAGTAAAAGGTTTAAGCTTTAAGAAACTCTTATTTTGAAGGTGAATGTTTCTTGTTTGTGCTTTTAAAATGATGATAAGAATTGTGTGCAGTAAATGTGCACACATGTCCTCCTTCAGCACATCCAGCTCCTCTGAGGTCTTCCTCTTTCCCTCCTGCCTGGCAGCTCCGTGTGTCCACTCTCCGTCCTCTCCACGTGTCCAAACCATCTCAGCCTCGCCTCTCTAACCACGACCCCAAAACTGAGGGGAGACCTAAGATTGCTTTTTGAAACTAAAGGAGCATTTAGCCCCAGAAACGACGCCAACAGGCAGAAACAAGCCGGCAGTTTAAAGCACTTCTGCGGTGGCTTCACCTTTGAGGCTCACGTAGAGTCTGAAAAGGCCCGAGTACGAGAATCAGAACCCGTTTTCTGACACGATTCAGTCAATTGAAGCTCAGCTAAAGCTTCGCTTGCAAAGGTTCAGTACGCATTCACATCTGGAGCTCCGGCACAAAAGAATCACTCACGCTTTAAGGAGCAGCCCTGGTACCATTCACAAGCCTCGCTCACAAACGCCAATTTAAGCCAAGAAAAATGAAAATTTGAGTATTATGGCACTGAACCCGCTGAAGGCCACAGTCATCTGGTGTAAGCAGCTTCAGTCATTTGAGAGTTCAGCACTTTGCTCAAGGGAAGTCGAGGAATGAAAACCTGCAGTTAATAGTGATCTGAAATGGTTCTAATTTCAGACTCATTTCAGCTCAACATCTCGGTCGCTGAAAGGAAACTCTGGCCTCGTTCGCTCTCTCACACTCGCACACACACTCTACATTCTTCGTTTGTATGTTTCCACACGTACGGGGCATACCAGGACCTGTTTGCTTTACTTCCTGAAGCTTTTCAGCGCGCACGTTCCCTGCCTGTTTCTGTAGATTTCTCCTCTCAGCGGCCGTCCGATCCCGCTCGCATTCAATCCATTTCTGTTGACGGACGGATCTTATCGGGGATCCTGCAGCTCAGGTGTACTCTCATCGATCGCGGCATCGTTTTTCGACTTTGAATCCCCTGATATTATTTTCATCTTTGCAACAACTTTCCTTCCAAAAATGTAGACAGGACAGTTTGCTGAGTGGAGGAACGTCTTCATCGCTGCGTCTGAAATGGATTCTTTCATGTGAGACGAATAAGCCTCCGTCGGGGAGTATCGCATTGAGCGCGTTTCGGTGCGATGGCGGCCTCGGCAGCGGGGTTTGTTGAGAGTTAAGTGTGAGTAATGTCTATTCTGAAGACTCTCCTGATGCTGGGGTACATCAGAGGGCAAAAGTAAAGTAGCTCTACCAATCAGGTTTTAAAAGACAGTGCAGGCTGGATGGATGCATCACCAGCTCTTAAGAGTCTGCAGTCGGGGCACATCATCATGGAGCAATCATCGCTTTGTCCCTACTGCTTCTACTGAGAGTCGTTTTCAGGACCGCTGGCTGCTTAAACACGGAGACTATTTCAAAACTATCCAAAGAAAAAGATTTTCACTCCAAGAACATAAAAAACCTTAAACTGCTTTAACAACACTTCTTTATTTTGTTTTATACCGTCCTTCCAGCTTCTCATTATCAGGGTCGCAGGGGGGTGGAGCCTATCACAGTCTAACACAGACCATCATTCACACCTACAGCCAATTAAACCAACATGCACGTCTCTGGTCTGTGGGAGGGGCTTCAAATACCCCACTTTGGGCCTGAGCCTGGCGTCGCAATAAGCAATTTTTTTAACCTGCTTTTTTAAATCTAAAGAGAATCGCGCCAGCAGAGCTGCGGCGGTTCACACCGTCACACCTCCGGGCTGAGATACGGGCCAAGTAGTGCATCAATATCCACTCACATCATTCAGCAGCTCCTCGCTATGACTGCAGCCTTTCCATGGGGAAACGTTACGATTCCCCAGAATGGTTTCACTATGAGCCATTTAAGCAGGAATATTATAGAAGTTTTACAAGTAGCGTCCACCTCGACTCTGGTAATACAGACATTTTGTCCCACTCCTCCCATTTGCAAGCCCACCTGAGCTGCTCTGATTGGTCGGTTGTAGCTCAGAGCAGTTTTCCCTGTGCTGTAATGCTGGAAGTTCGGGGCTCCTGATTTGCAGATTTTCTCAATAAAAGTCTTCAAAGGAGAGCTTTGGTCTCACAGTGCTGCAGCCGTAAACCATTTCCCGTTTACACCGAATCCCACAGGATCCAGATTCCCGTGATTCCTGAGGAGCAAATTCAGTCGGTGCAAACGTCTCCAAAACTGGAACTTTCTTTTTATCCAGTTCATCCTGCAGGACGGCGTGTAAAAGAAACAGCTGTGCCACTCGAGTGAAATGTTTCTGCTGTTATTTAATGGGATAAGAGGGGCTGAGTTATGATATGTAAATAATAATCTTATTACGCTGAGAGCTTCCACATTAAACACCAACACAAAGCAGGCTGAGCTCTGCTGTCTTACCAACTTCAAATAAAAAGGGCTGAATTAATCTAAGAGGCACAGACCTATCCTCACCAGATTTACTCTTGTTATCAATATTATCACCATTATTATCATCGTCTAGGATTCATTTCTAATTCCCAGCAATTTAGGCCAAAACTCGTCTGGGAAATAAAAGGGGGGAGCAGCATGTTGGGTGCCAGTTGGCCTCCTCCAAACTGGCAGCAAAGACGCAACAAAATGCAAATAAATCAAAAGAACACCACAGCTGAACGAGGAACACGTCCCACAGGTAATCAGCCCAGCCAACATTCACCGCTTTCTCTTTTTTTACTTGTTTACCAGGTAATAAAAAGACAAACATTTGCTGGATGACGCCTCATAAGGTATTGTGATATTTTACGGACAAAATGCTTTTTGGATTTATTACAATTAATAATAAAGGAGCTCTGAATAATTAGTGAGGATTAATTCAATAATTACAGAGATTATTTGATTATCTGAAGATGGGACGAAGCTTTGTTTAAAGGGGAAACATCCCGAGTTCTGTCTTTGTTCTGCAGATCTTTGGGTGTCCAACGGTTCTGCAAGTCTTTCATTATTTATTAAAAAACAAACAACAGCCGAACACGGTTTTAGCTGCTGGAGTTTTGGGAAAACACGTTACTTCTTCTTCTGCGTTCATGACGTGATGCCGGAAGCTTTCGTCCCCGCCTGCAATCACTGGGAAATAATGTTAGACCAGAGTTTGATCCTCTTGGCCCGACGACGTTTCACAAGCCTGTGGAAGACCTGGTGATTAATTCCTCTTTACTCCGCCCGCAACGCGTGTCCGAGGAACCGGCAGCTCCAGAAGCACCGCACACCAGCTTTGCGCTCCATTCATGTGAGATCTTCATTTTCCAACACTGACTAAACAACACGCGGCTAACCGCTGCAGAGGTTAACGGTTCGATTCCCGGTCCCACCTCTGCAGACAATGAATGGAATATTTTAAGTAATGCACTATTTTTATGTTCCCCGTCTCCAAACACCAGTGAGCGGTCACGTTCTGTCCAGCTTGCACATGTTTAAGCACGAACAACAGTCTGCAGAGCGGCAGTCGTCTGCAGGCACATACAAACAAACAAACGGGATGATTAACCGCTTCCAGCAGCTCGCTGATGTTCAGGACCGAGACCCGGCCTGGACGGCACCTGGACCCGCCTCCCTGCATGCAGAGCTACGAGCTCCATGTTCCACCTCAGAGGCGTGCAGACCACTGACGAGGAACCGGTTAATGTTCATCCCTCCACACCAAGGTGTTCAACTTTAACTGCTTTAACTTTAAACATTATAACCACATGGGAAAGAGGCCGACCCGGGGCAAGGCGAGAAACTGAGTGACCTGAAGGTCGACGCTTTGGTTAATAATCCTCCTTTTACTCTGCTCGAGCTAAACGAGTGTGTTGAAAACCAACACAGATCCTGATACTGAGATTCAGGCTACGTCCACACTCGTGTTTGAAAACACATCGTTTTCTCCCGTCCACGCTGGGACGCCGTTTTCACTCATGGAAAACGCAGCGTTTTGAAAACGCTCTCACAAACGCATAGATTTGGAAACAGTGCTTTCGTGTAGCAGTGTGGACGGCGAAAACAGAGAGTTTCTAAAACGATGACGCATGTTTGTCATAATCATGTGACCAATTAAACTAAGATAGCGGAGGGCGTTACACAGCAGCTGTTTTGTTTGACAGCCCTATTAAAGATTAATATCAGCCTGTAGATGCTCCTGAGAGCTTTTCTTCAAATTCTTTAATTCTCACTCGCTTTTGCAACTTTGTACTTTTGTGTAAATGAGGCAGGTCGAATCTTCTTGTGTCTCACGCATGCGCAGGACTGGAACTTAAGCGTTTTTGGCCGTTTTAATGTGGACGCACAACTCTGTGAAAACGCTAGTGTGGACGCCGAGCGTTTTTAGACGAAAACACCGTTTTCAAATCTATCTGGGCTAATGTGGATGTAGCCTTAAACACCAATCAGCAGCAGCTAGATCTGCTTTGAATGTTTAAAAGAGAAATAAAGACGGGGGGGGCGACAAAGCTGGTGGAGAGCGATGAAGCACAGTCTGAGGCTCAAACTGGTCGATGAAGGAGGTGCACCGCGCCCCAGCATGGTCAGAGTCCGTACCTGATAAAACGGCGTGCCCGCTGTAAGCGTACGTGTCCGAGCATCATCAGCTCTCAGTTTGAGCGAACGCGTCTGGGCAGAGACGCTCGCTCGCCGCCGGCCTGCTGCAGCAGAGTTTTTCACTTTGTTGCAGCAGCGCGAGGCTCAGCGGAGGATTTGCTGTCAAACAGAAACAGAGACAAAGAGCAGAAAACGGGCCGAGGCCGACTCGCACAAACAGCCTCGCGCCTGGAAAGTTGCTGGCCGCGACTGCCGAGCAGCTGGGAAGATCAGGAAACGCTGGGAACCGTCGCCGCAGCGCAGAAATTCAAAAACAAAGAAAAGCACTGCTGAAGTTCTGCCGAGCAGGGCAGCGCCTCGCTGCGGCACGAGCCCGCGGCCCCCAGGTGCGAGCGCGAGGAAACATATGAATATCAATGAGGCCGGTGATGGAAAAGGGGAAACTGTGCTCAGCGAGCTTTTTCTGGATAAATGTTTGAAACAAGGTTCAAATTAACGATGCAGAGGCAGGGAGGAGGGGAGGGGGGGCCTTCAACAAATCACAGCTCTGGGCTGGGGGGTGGGGTGTGGGGGGGGAGCTAATCTAAGACGTTTTTTGTCTGATGAGCCCATCAGTGCTGCTGGTCACTCATGTGTTGAGTAATTGAGAAACGCACACACACTGCAGGCTTTAATGAGAAAATAAGCATTCTTTTCTCCCTTCATGAATAAAAATGACTTCTTGGAGGTTTAAGAAGGAAGAAAGAAGCAAATCTAAATAATATAAGCAGCGGTAACAAACGCACGGCGTCTGTTTTTGAAGTGTTTTCGCTCTAAAAAAATGAGATAGCCGAAAACAAAAGTGACACCTACTTTCACCGGATGATTGATGGCATAAAACAGAAACAAATTTGGCGACTTCTTTAAAAAGGCTGTTCAGTAAATTATGTCAAAATGACAAAATGACACACTCGCGCACACTCGGCCCTGCATATATTTCAGATAATGCGCTTCGTCGGAAAGAAGGACCTGCAGCGGTTTGGATAAGATCTCCGGATGAGAAGTTTGATGCAGGTTTGCTCCGCTACAGCTGCAGCCACTTTAACACCGACTCCACCCGCCGGGCCGAGCGTGCGCATAATCAGATTCTATCAGTTTTAGCTGTAAACATTCACCATGGTGTTACCACCATCAGTTAATGTAAAGCTACAAAGAACAACAACTTAAAGTCAGAGATCACGTCAAAGAGTTCTGATTGTTTCCAGATGTTTGTTCGGCCCAGATGTTGTTACGACAGCAGCAGCAGGTGTTCCTGCCAGCGTGGACTCTGATAGGAAGATGAGTGTAAACACCATAAACACACATGTTTAAAAGCTCACTCGCTGCTCACCTGTTTGACTAATTAGGGGCGTGGCCAGTTTACTGTCAGGTGGATGTTTTGGGGGCGATTATATTATCAGCCTGTCAGTCAGCGCTCATCAGCAGGTTGAGATTTCTGCGATTATACAGTGGAACCCCGACTTACGAATACCCCATTTGTTACGAAGGCGCTGAACGGCAAAATGCCCGAGTAACGAAATCCACTGGCTCCGATTGGCTGAGCCTACAATGCCCACAATGCTTTCCGAATCATGTGACAACCCCTTGGCTTTCGTAATTGCACTTCGCTGTGCAATTGAAGGACGTATTGTTGTTCTAGTTAGCAATTAGCCTATAGCCTATCGTTCAGCATCGCCTCACTCAAAAGGCGCGATGCGTGCTTCGACTTACGGAAGACCCTCGGGAACGAATTAATTTCGGAAGTTTCCAATGTATTAGCCTTAGCGGCTAACGCCGCTCTGTTGTTAATGTGGCTCCTAAAAGCTAACGCTGGAGAGGCCGAACACCAAAACTGAGGCTTCAAAACATAGATCCTAAAAACCAGTATGTGTGTCGTCTAATGCGGGAACACCCTGGGAACCCCTTTAGAGTTATTTTTAGGATATTGAGTCCCTCTGTGCCTGAAATAAGAGACAAGGTGAGAGGTCGGGTCTGTAGGGCAGTCACTGTTGACACAGGGCGTACTTAACCCCAAACCTCTCAGTCACACTGGGAGGAAAACGGATAATAATGAAATAAATAACGTTGTTTGCACAGTGATCGTCATTTTCATCGAGTGCGACTGGTTGCTCAGATACAAGTTTCACATCTCCTGTGACTGCAGCACAAACGTAACCGAGCGGGTTTATCTACATCTAAAATATTCAGCAAGCTTCCCACACACAACTTTTACTTTGTGCTGTGTTTAAGGACAGAAAACTAGTTTTGACTCAGGACTCGACAAAACATGATCAGATTAAGCCTGAGATGATTTAATCTAATGAATTCACTGGATCTAATGGAGGGAGTACAAGCAGAGAGCCGCCTGCAGCCCTTTAATATTTCCATACTGCAAGCCTTTAGTCTCACTGCAGATTGATCTGTGTGTCCAGCGGGACGAAAATAAAGTTTCCTGATCAATAAACTGAAGTCGTGCATGTTTGTGAGAGCAGCGTCACGGCGCTGCTAATGCCCGGGCTGGACGGAGCAGTGACCCGATGGTAACTTTCTGATCAGTCAATAGTTCACAGAAGCTCCGCTCCCAGAAAGCGTGTGAACATTTTATTTTGTAATAAATAAAATGTTCTTTTTTCCTCCGTCACATGACCTCCCTCAGGGGCCGTTTCGGATGCTGTCGACGGAGCAGTGGGCGGGACCGAGCTGCAGGTCGACATTAAACTGATTGGCCCTGAGGCAGAGCTGCAGCTCCGGCTCAGAAACAAGGCGACACGTTTGTCAGCGATCGGCTCACGCTTCATCATCGTCGTCGTCACGTGATGGACGGGGCGCTGTTTATCGGTCACGTGACTCCCCGCCGGGCCGGACCCACGCCAGCTTTCTATACCGCCCATCCTGCTCCAGACACGAGTGAAGTCTGGTTTATTTTCATGTTACATTAATATTAATTACTTACAGAGCTCACAGCTGACAAGCTCGCCGTCTTTTCTCATCTGGAAAAATAAGTCATTTGCATTTCTCCTTCTTCTTTGGTTCTGTCACGTCTCTGCGGTCTGATTTTCTCCCTGCATACATTATTATATTTTTGGGCGAGCGTCATTAGCATGTACAGTAGACCTCAGAAGAACGAGCCCGCTCTGCTTTCTTGGTTTGACCCATTCCAGTTTTTCCATCGCTGATATTTTTGGAGCGAATCTGCTTTTTTGTGCCAGTTTTCAATATCTGAGAATTTGGCCTCGTCCTGCCAAAAACTTCAAACAATTACAAGTATTCAGTGTTTCCCCCAGTTATTCTTGGCAGTGTGGAAAAGCCTGTGAAGCTGCGTGCAGACCGCAGGAAGCTGCGCTGCTATTAATAATCTGTTCGTGTACCCACTTCTCAGCACTAAAGACACATCAGTGTTTTTATATTGATTAATAATCAGACGAGGAAGAGCCAGTCAGTCACTGCGCTGCCGATGAAGATGCAGGTTGGTGCTAGCACACGTTTCTCCAGGACTTCTTTACCCTCGACCGTCAGACCGAGCTCACTTTTTACTGTTTTCTGGGTTTTCTCTGACTTTTAAACACGTCTGTTTTTCCCCTCATGTTTAAAAACCCAAAAACAAACTACTAAATGAGCCACCAGGAGCATCGCAGCAGACGCTGGTAAAAACAAGAGGAAATTTCTCTTTTTCGGTGCATAAATGCTTCAGTCTTTACAGCTAAACGACTGTTCAGTATTCAAAAATATGATCGTCTCCGGTAACTGCTCATTAGAGATGCACAAATCGTGACATTCTACAACAGAACAGATGTTTAAAATGAAAATTTGGTTGACGCTGTTCACAGTTTTTTTTTTTCATTTCTGACACAACAGATAAAAATAAATAAAACACAAAACTGACTTGAACAAATGTCATCTAATCTGCGGGGCGATATTTGCAGATTCATTTGCAGTTTATTGCTGATGTCGGTATCTGCCAAAGATCGAGCCAATATTGTCCAACACACCAGTGAATCCTTAACATCCAGCTGTTCCTCATAACTATTACAGATGTCATCAGTAGGTAAGACTTGGTCGCAAGTTTTTAGATTTGCCAACACAGGCACTCGAATAACGCACCCTCCACCAAAGCCTGTGTGTAATTTCACAGTTTTAAATCAACATATTCAGATCAGCATCTAAACGGCACGTCTTCTTCCTCTGCTGAATCTTCATCGTTCCGCCGAGTGTCCGAAAATTCAGCTTGACGAACTCAGAGAAAATCTGCTAAAACAGACAAAAGAAGCTGTGCTGATCACATAGCTTTACCGAGGCAGGAGCAGAGGTGCAGGAATGAAAGAGGCAAATAAATAATCAATAGATATATTTTCAGCCCTGTCTGCACCACACAGGTGTCGGAGACAGCTTACATCTCTATGCAGCTTCAGCTCTGAGCCGCCGGTGCAGCTTTACACACTCGACAGGCCTTTTTAAAAGTTATCCTGTAAAATAAAAAAGACCTTTCGTACGATGAGTTCATTAGACACATCAGACTTGGTCTGGGTGATATTAAATCAGTAATATCAGGGTTATCCTGGCTCAAACTGGGCCTTTGGGGGGACTATACACATAAGAACAATCAGTATGCGTTTGGTTATAGCGGTAATCAGCGACGAATGAATGAAAGGCGATGAAAGCCCGCTCGAAAAAGTCTGGTTAAAAGTATTTTTATTACAGTCCTGATGATTTTCCTTTGGGGGAAGACCAAAACCAAAGCCTCTGAATATCATCAGTGACTTTGAGCTGAATCATGCAGGATAACCCTGCTTCCACTGCTCTGAATCACTGACCACATCTCACTAGTCTTCAGTCATTGAAGAATGCCGGCCGTTTACTCATTGACGAGCGCTGGCCGTCTCTCAGAGGTCGCGCGTTTCAGGCAGGATGAACAATGAGGACGTCGCCGTGAAAACAGTGAAAGGAACATTTCCAGAAAAACGCAAACGTCAGCGGCGCTGCTGTAAGAAGACCGCCAGAGAAAAACACTCACAAATCAACGTTTTCTTTCATTAGCACCAGAAAAAGACACTTCTCAGCCACTTTACAACATGGACGACGACTCCTAAAAAAAACCTTTATGTAGTCGAGCGACCGGCTTCAACCCAACAAGGTCGTCGCCAGAATGGAAATAAAAGCACCAATTACACACGGCCCTCCACAGAGACAATACACCGGAGGTCAACTCTGTAACAAAGTTGACTCAAAGCATTGTGCCTAAAGGATGTTTTCATTTCTGTGACCAGTCCGCCTTGAGGTTTCCTGGATTCAGCGCAGGTGAAAGTAATTCAGCTCTCACCGGGTCTTTTAATATTTCTTCAATTGCCTTTCAAAAAAAGAAAAGGAAAAAAAGCTGCCACTAATAAGCGCTACTCTGAGCAGACGGCGCCAAAAGCACCGACTGCAGCGAGAAGTGGATGTGACTGAGAACCCGACGGACGGAGCGTGTTTGATCACATGTGGACAAAACACACACCAACTCAACAACACCACACGGGTAAGAGTCTCGATACAAACACAACAACGAGTCTGTTCCTGCCGGAGACGCTGAGACCGTGGCTCGTTTTAACGTAACGTAATTTAAATTGTTTTTCTAATTAGATCAAAATGCACAAAATGATCGAAACCTTAAAGACATCCGGAAAATTCAAGCAAGAAGTCAAGCGAGCAGCGGGCTCTTTTTCCTCATTGACGTATACGAAATCCGACATTTTTAAGCAACCACAGGAGTCGCCCCCTGCTGGCTGTTTGAAAGTATGCAGGTTTAAGACTCTTTCACGCTGTAATGCAGTTTTTCACATGTTAAAACTTCCTGCCTGGTTACACACTGAAGACTAAATACTGTGGAAATACTGTAGATGTTATTTGAGAGCACGCTCACTGACGTCCCACCAATCCGATCCCAATGTGAGCACACACTTTGAACCCCAGCTGCTGCAGGTAGCTAGTTTGGATTTTGTGGAAAAGCAGTTATTAATTTTAATTATCCACATATTTCTAATTTTACCGGATCTAACATGTTAGTGTTGGTAGGAAATGCACCTCTGACCAGTTTCTCAGCTACCATTAAACACTAGAACAGAAGAACAACACACTACCCGATGTTGGATTGGTAAAATGTAGGATAATACTGCGGGGGAGGGATCTTTGAGGAACAGCCAAACTCTTCCCAGTGGTCACGTCGTCTTTCAGATAAATTAGTAACCACTATTTCCCAAAATATTCTGCTCTGAGGCCAAAAGTGGGGAGCCTGGTTTAAACCTTTGAATACTGAATACGGAGCTGCAGGACAAAAGGGACAAAAATTCTTTGGTAGCAAAAGCCTTCAGGGCCTCAATTCACCTGTGCATTGGTTCATTCAGAGAGCTCAAACGCCAAACTGCAGTGAAACCTTCAGCCATTGTCTCTGTCTGATTGGTGCCAAGTATTTAGATGACCAGTCATCACCGAGCAGGATTGAATGGAAGCAGGCCCATATGGAAAAGATATATATAAATCTTATAAAGTTTGTATCTGTCTTGTGTGAAACTGGGATGAAAAGCATATAAGTGTGAAAACAGATATAAGATCCCTCGAAAAATTATATAATGAAACTTGTATGTTTTGGATACTTGCTAAAACAATATATGAAAGTAATGAGAAAGTGGCCACTTTCATGAGTAATCACATATAAGTTTTTACTATTTCTTTTCCATATGGGGGTAAACGGCCCATGTTGAGAGCAGAAGACAGAACACGCTAATAGAAAGGACAGCTTTGCTTCTTTTTAGCTTTGCGAACATCTCTACATGTGATTGTTTCACAGAACAGGAAGTCTTAGCACAGACAGCCCAGAAAAAATGGCCACCGTCTCCAGACACTAAATAATCTGACTTTAGTCAGCGAATTTCCAGCTTTATGGGGCAGAGCTGGAAGCCCAAGCACAGCATGACATTTCCTTACATCCTCTGTACCTGTCAGCTGAATATACAGGTATGATCAAGCTGCACCGAGCAATTATCGACCAATGAATCAGCCTGGCTGCTTTGTCAGTTTAGCCCTAATAACTACACAAGCTTCACCGTCTGCAGGTGATTTACAAGATCAGGAGACGTATAAAGATGTGTTTCCGGAGGGAAAGCAGGTGTAAAAATGGACTTAAGTTGTGAAAATGAGCACCCGCGAGTTCAAAGGTAGGAATTAATGTTTTACTAAAGTAGCAGCTCTGAGCTGAAAAATGACCGTATTTGGCTGAAAGCCTTTCCACAGCTGGAACAAACAGCAGTGGGACTTTTCACACACACAACTTTTAAAAAATACATTTCATGGCGAGTAATGAAAGCCTTCACTGCAGCGCACGAATGTTCGCACGGCAGAAAAAAACTGCAAAAAATATCGCTTTTAATTTCTGTACGAGGGAAAAAAAATTACCAAGACATAAAATCCTTGGGCGAGATTTGCGCTTTAGCACCAAGAAAAGGGGAATAAAAGATTATTAAAGCAGCGAACAGTGAAAAGAAGGAGCTTCATCTCTGGTCTGGAGTTAAATCTGATCGAATGGGGATCCCGGTGCTCGCGCTCACACAAACTTCAACCTCTGAAAAGCCTCCAAGTCGACGTGGAACGTGGGTTTGATCCAGCAGCAGCAGCAGCAGCAGCGCACATCCAATGCACCCGCTGTGTGTGTGTGTGTGTGTGTGTGTGTGTGTGTGTGTGTGTGTGTGTGTGTGTGTGCTTCCCTGTGAAGAGCTCCAGCAGTGAGGCAGGAGTGGACAGTAACACACACACACACACGCAGTGACTCACAGAAAATCACCCCCACTTCACTCACGCACAACCTGGCATGCTCGTACTCTTTCCCAAACACACACACACACACCCTCTTACTATTTCATAAAGCACCCAAACTACAAATGTGTGTGCGCCATAAAAGCAATAAAGGAGTGACTGAATGTGTGTGTGTGCAAAGATGCAGCTGTCATGCATGCTTTCTGCATGTGTGTGTGTGCATGTGCGTGAAATAAATAGCAGTTTGACAGAGCGACAAAGAGTGCTGCATAGTGTGTGTGTGAGCTGTCACGACTGAATGCCACTGAGGGCAACACACACACACACAGACACACACAGAAAGGGGTCCTTTTCTATCGCTACAAATAATGAAAACACACGAGTGGAGCAGCAATTTTCTGCAATAAAAAACCAATGATGTGAGCAGTGCAAACGGTGAAATAAAGCACACTATGGCTGCGTGTGTGTGTCTGCGTGTGTGTGTCTGCGTGTCTGCGTGGGGGGGGGATTGGGGTGACAGGTCAGATGGCAACAGCAAATCACAGCTGCACTTCCCAGGAAGCGGCAAAATGTGTGTGTCAAAGAAAAAAAGCAGCGTGTCAGGGCAGGAAGAGGAAAAGCGAAAGTGTGTGTGCGCGTGTGTGTGTGAGACACGCGAGAGTAGTAGTGAGGAAGGGAAAGCGCACCAAAGCTGCGTGCTGTGTGTGCGCCCGTGTGTGTGTGTGTTGGCGTTTGTGACAAATAAATAGCAGCCAGAGAGCAAGCGAGCGTGCTCTGATTCGGAGACTGGCAGCATGACTGACTGATCCCTGCATCCATATCATAGGATTAAAAAGCCTGACACGGCGCAGATACAATAGCGGCAAAATATGAGACAAAAAAAGTCGGTCAATGGAAAAGGAAATGTGATTATGAACCAGAACAGGCGAGAGGGAGATAATATTAAAAAAAAGAAAAGGAAAAAAATCCTGACACACTTTCAGCAGGAGCGCACGGTGCAGCGGCGGGGAGGAGGTGGATTTTAAGGCTGTCACCGGGCAGTATAGAGGAAGGAGGAAGAGGAGGAGCCGCTGCCAAATACGAGCCTCTCCAATGATTTCCAAGAGCCAAGACACACTTCAGTCACACTGTCAGGGATGTGGTGGAGGGTGAAACCTGCCCAAATTCAGTTTACACACCTGTTCGCCTAAGCCTGACAGAAATCTTCCTCCTGTACGTCCTTCAGACTGCAGGGAGTCACATGAGGACAGCAGGGAAAGCTGCAAAACAAACACAACTACGCCTTTTTAGAGATATTTTCTCAACTGAAGGGGGACCATGGGGCGGGGGGAAGGGGGTCACAGGTCAAAATGGCTTTTTAATTTCCAACCACGTCACCGCGTTAGGTCTGAAGCGGCATGCGAGCCGGCTGCATCCAATTATTCATGATTTTATGTAACGGGGCTTGGGGTAGGAAATTAGGTCGGGGAACATCGTGAACACAAGCTGGGCGAACTTGGAGAAGTTTGACTACAAGAAGAAGGAACAGCTGCCACGTCCACGGGCGTACGCGGGACTTTTTTAGAATGGGGGGCACAAAGGAAACAAAAATATTTCACACTTGTGTTCAGTCCTGAGCCATGATACAGACATTTATTTTAAAGGAAGAAAACTAGTGTGCAAAGAAGCAAAACCAGTATGAAAAGCCTTAAATTACACTGCAAAATATACTCCAAGTACCTACATACAGACCACTCACTGTGCTGAACGACATGCATCATAATATTAGATCATAATGGTGTGCAGACTTTACTTTAATGTTGCAGCTGGATATGATTTTCTGTACCTATATGCTGCTGGGGGGTGTTATTCAAAATATTATAGCACCAAATATGAGCAGATTTATATTTTTTAAATCTGCAGCAGCCCTCTAAAGCTTTAAAACAGAGCCTAGAGCACAAAGTGCAACACAAGCATCCAAAATATAGCTGTTTGGTTTGGTTTTATATAAAACCCACCAACAAACATCTTTCTTTAAAAAAATACTTTTAAACAGTATTTTTTAAGTGTGGTTTAATTTTCCCAAGCTTACAATTAATTTTTAATAATCAAACATCCCAATTTTCTGTTAACTAAGGTTAAAAAGGGAACTCTGCAGGATTTACCGCACTTACAATCAAGGCACAAAGGCTCATTCTGAGATTTTTTTAAAGGAGAAATCGTTAAATAAATTTAAAGTTTATTAAATGTGCACTCAAGTAAAGTATCTGAGTAAATGCACTAAGTTACATTAGACCGCAGGACCTGTGGGGGCGAGGCACTGATATTTGAGGGGGGCTGGTGCCACCCCACGCCCCTCATGTGGATACCCCCCTGGCCGTGTCACATACGGGGCATGCAGGCAGTCCCGGTGAGTAAACGGGCGCTAATAACGCCGGTTTCCCTGCACGGTCGGGCGGCAGCAGTGACCCAGTCTGTACGGCACAGCAAACACGCGGCGCTGGATGTAAATACACCGAGCGCGTATTTGCAAAATTATGCAAAAAACGCACACATTTCTGCTTAACCGGAGTAAAAGCAGTTCAATATCAATGCGGATCCTTAGAAATGCAGTTTAAAAACACAATTGTGCAAAAAGAACAAACACTGACGGCGTTTCCCGTGGAAAAGCCGAGCGCTGTGGATTCTGGCAGCCTGAAACCAGTAGAAAACCAGTCTGCCATTAACTGGCACGAAGTCAGCGTCTGTCCACCAAACAGGCAACCCGTCCTCGGAACCGGCCCGGCCCAAAAGCCCCTCTTAAACTACTTCAGCCTCACATTTGAACACGTTTAAAGCACCGAGCGGAAAACTGTTTAATACCAAAGTAAACGGCAGTTCGCTTCAACCTGCGACCGCCAAACAGTTCGCTCATCGGCGGTGAAAACAGCCCGAAAAGACGATCTAACGGTAAAGACAGTTCGGTGAAAGGCAAGTATAAAGCGGAAAAGCTGGGAAAGTGTCGGTAAAGCAGCGGGAAGCGGCTCTCCGCAAACAGGCAGCGTGTTTCAGTGCAGCCCGCTGACGGCGGCTTCACCTCAGATGACCCAACCAGCCAGACTGGCTGTCTGCTAGCTAGCCCCGTTTGAACCTAACCTACAGCGGGCAACAACAACACTTGAGCCGACTCTTTAACCGCACTGTCATCAGCTCCGCGGAGACCGAGGCGCCGACAAAAAGCGGATTTATCCTCCACTCGGGTCCGCGGAGCAACGCTGTAACTCGGAGGGGAAGACGGGAGAGAGGAGGGGGAGAGGGAGGCAGCCAAAACAAATGCGTTTCCCGACATGAAAGCACAACATCCAGAGACGGGCAGCCACGTTTCCCGCTGCTGTGTGCGGGGAACGGCTAAAGCTAAAGCTCTTAGCTCCGCCGGGTCGCCCGTCATTAGCAGGGGCTAACTGGCTAACGGCTAGCCCCAATGGCTAATAAATTTATTATGTGCACTTTCACCGGGGGTGGAGGGGGGACGGCAAAAGTTGGCTACTAGAAAAAAAAAAAAACAACGCGAACCGGGTGACATTCACTTGTCTCACAACTATCCTCAAATATACCCGGAGAGCAGTCACCCCGCAACTAAAGTTACCTGACAGCCAGGTGTCTAAGTATTTCCATCCCAGCCGGGCTGCCGAGGAGATCCGCGGGGTGAGAGCGCCGTGGTTCCCACTCCGAGAGGCTGTGATGGAGGGGGACGGTCGCTAGCAGCAGCCGCAGCAGCAGCAACAGCAGCAGCCTGGGCAGAGAGAGGGAGCCAGGCGGCTAGTCTGCCTGCAACCAAGCCGCTTTAATAACTTCACTTTTGCGGTCACTTTAGTCAAAATTTATCCCCGCGAGTAAAAAAACGAGAAGTTTCCCTCGTGTCCTACCTGTGTGGAGTCTGTGGCTGCACGGTGCGACAGGCTGGAAGTTGATTATTCCCAGAGATCCAGAGTGGAGCGGTGCGGGGCGCATATAGCTAGCGCTGGGTACAGTAAAGATTGTAGCATAGCTAACCTAAAGACAACAGTAGAGAGGAGAAAAAAAAGCCTGCTCGTTGCTCATAGGGGGGATCGACGACAAAAACCACATGATCTTTTACGTCAGCATATATTTGCATAGGATGCCAAATTTATGTTCGGTGTCCAGGTGACGTGAAAATGTACAGAAAAGTTGGACGGCGACGCTGCCGGACTCTGGCACGGCGGAGAGGCGCGACCACGCGGCGGCCATGCACCCCCCCGAGCGTGCCCCCCTCCTGCAGCGGCTCAGCCTCAGCACCCCGGCAGCAGGCAGGCACCACCTATACATCCACACACACGCTCTCACACACACACTCACACACCTGTGGTCCTCTGCACCGACTTTATTCTCATTTTAATCCACTTTCCTGCACTCTTACCCTCACACCCGCTCACACACACCATCACCGGACTCGTTCCCGTCTCGTGTGTGACATGTTCGTGATTGTGACACCGTGCAGCTCTGATCTCTGTGAATTCTCCTAAACTCGGAG
This sequence comes from Perissodus microlepis, assembly GCF_051167445.1. Lineage (NCBI taxonomy): Eukaryota > Metazoa > Chordata > Actinopteri > Cichliformes > Cichlidae > Perissodus > Perissodus microlepis. The sequence continues at coordinate 32,192,038 of NC_140481.1, read as the reverse complement.
AAAATGTTGCAAAAGTTCGCTTTCATGTATGAACCCACGACATGTAAATAAAAATGTAAAATCTAAAATAAAAGCGATGTGAGCGGGAACAAAACCCACGCCGCTCGGGTGTTTCTGTGACACCTGTTTGATCCTGGAGCTGACCCGCTCACAGCACCGTGCTCACGTGCGGCTGGAGCATCAGCACCCACCTGTTCAACCTGGGCTCATTTAAAGGGAGTTTCGGTGGGATCAGGAGGGCGAGAGTGCGTGGGAGTGGAAGGAAAAGTTTATCCACGATCACCACACTGCATCGCGCTCGTGCATTTTGATAAATGGGCTTGTCGTACCTGATCAGATGCAATAAACGTGGAGACGAACCCTCGCGCTTGTGCGAAAACGTGACGGACAGCGACACCAACAGGCGGGTTTAGGAAGCACACCCTGCCCTGCTCCCACCGGTGGTTATGTGTAGGTGAGTTATGCGATCGGTTTATGAGGACTTGGGTGATTTAGTGACCTTTGACCTCTGTGATAATATGTGCAACGTCACCAATCAAACATCCCGAGTGTAAGTTTATGATCGGCTCTGATTCCTGGCTCCTTATCAGTGCTGATAAAACCATTTTAATGCCAAATCTCAGTCTGTTCACTTAAAACAGAAAGAAAGAGCGTGGCTGCTTTTCAGGCTAAAAGAACAAATTATTAACGTGTTCTTATCCATAAGGTCAAAGGTCAAGTATAAAAAAGCAGCTGCAGGAGAAACTGAATTCTAATGTCTTTGATGTTCATTTATTTTGTTTATTTAATTTTCAATTTTCATCATTTGAATTACTCGACCTTTTAATATACAGTATGTTTCTTGTTAATTAGCATTTTTAACAGTTTTATTGTTTTTGTATTATTTAAAAATTATTACACCTTACTTTGCATTTCTCATGAATTGTGCTCATTTAAATGATCAGCCTCTCAGGCCTCTGCAGAGATGAATTTCTATGTTTTATTCAACCCATCCATGCAATTTTATTTCTTTTTATTTTATTTTTCTGGCTATATCTTAATATTAAACATTCATCATATATCAGATCCTCTATTCCTTGTGAATTTCTGTGATTTTATTATATTTTACTTCCATTGTTTAAATATATTTTGGCTTTTTTAGCCTTTATTAGACCACGATAGGGGAGAAAATTCAGGAAAACTGGGAGAAAGACACTAATTAAATGGCCTCAGCGCAGAGTTGAACCCATGACTCTGCTTTATGGCAGATGGATACCTGCACTACCCAGAGAACTGAAACATTTATGATTAGCTCACATTTTTATCTGTGTTTTAATATCATTGAATTAATACAATTTTTGTGTCTTAGTATCAGCTTGTGCCTGTGAATACTGTGGGCACTGATGAATAAATAAAGTTTGATTGATGCGCTGCCCTGCAAAAGGTGGACTCTCTCTTGCAGCATGTTTTTTGTTTCAGGTGTATTTCAGTTTATTTCATTTTTATCACAGCCAACGTCTTAGTATATATAGATGGTTAATTAGGGAGGAATGTCTGTGTTTGTTTAGCTGAATGCAGTGAAATCTGAGCCCAGGTGATTGTCAGTAAATGCATCGCTCCCGATAGGCCTGGACGTGCACGATAGGCCCGGACGTGCACGTCAGCCGGTTTCGTAATTAACCCTGCCCCTGTTCAGTCCTCTCTGGTGAAGGGCTGCAGCTGTCTGCCTGCCGGTCGGGTTGTTATCAGAACTCACATTCCCTGTGCCGTGAAGTACGCTGCGTATTTCGCGGCCCCGCCCCCTTTTCTGCTGTGTTGTTCAGATGCATTTAAGGACGAGCTGCTGGAAATAATAGAGGGCCTTCAGAGCAGGATCGATGCCACAGCCTGCGCCATCTTCTGCAACTGGAAGCTCTCGCCAGCATCTCCAGAATACACAATCAGGTAATGTTGCCAGGCAAAAGTGCCAGCTCTAACCAATAAGCAGAGTTTTGGTCAACATTGCTTAGCAACAAAAGTTAAAAACTGAACCAGTCAAGGCTCAAAATAGTCTTTAAAATAGTAATCAAGCGCCGTCAGTGTCACAAATTTCAGCAGATAAAAAGCTTTGGAGACAAGAATCGTCCGGCTGGAACACCAAATAACAGGACACGTTTGTCTCCTGCTGCGATGGAGCCATTCTCACTGCAGACATTCATTTCACGTTTATTAAAGATTAAAACGCTCTTCTCCACCTTAAGGACGCTTAATGTACAGATGTGCCAAAACGTGCAGCTGCATCTTTTCCTTCCCTCTGGGTGTCTCCGTGGCTCTTCTGCCTCTCAGTTTGTGGATTTGAAGCCAAATTTATTTTCCAGCAATGAAAATTATTCAGTTATTCCATAGAACCCCTCGGCCTCCACCAGGCAGGAAAATGCCAAAAACTGCAGTTCCTCCGATGGCCACTCGAGGCCTCAGAGACACAGCAGTCCCCACAGAGCCCCATAATACTAATACTGAATCACTGATTCACAGTGATTGTTTGAGAAGGAAATTATCAAAGTAAATATGTGAGGACTCCCAATGGATGAAAACTGCACCCTCTCTCCAAATGTGCTCACCTGTGGCTCTGTAAAACAACACAGCAGCAGCAAAATACTTCAGAGTAACCAACTGGTGATGTCACAGTGGGCACAGCCATCTTTCATATACAGTCTGTGACCCTCCCGTGCCTGCAACACGCTTGAAACGGTGACCTTTCACACAGAGAAAAGAGAGAAGTCCGCTTTGGCGACCCACAACTTCCAAAACCAAAAGAGCAAGTGGAGCCGAACAAAACCGCAGGAATCACTTATTTTTGTTTCAATTCACATCAAGCAGGTGGTCATTTGAATAATGCAGTCCACAAAAAACAGGAAAAACTGTGACACACCCTGGGAGAGAATTTGCATATCATTGTGGTCAGAATTAAAATTCATGTAAAAGGGGAAAAGAAAGTCTTTTTAAACGGGTGAATCAGAAATACAAAGGCGTGCTCTCATCAACAGTCACAAAAGTCCAAATAAAACCGATGCAAACTTTCAAAGCGCACACGAAACGGTGAAAACTCCGAGGTTTTTTTGTCTCGTGACAGAAGCACTCACAACCTCTGGACTCTTTCCCGCAATTAATCAAATGAAGCCGGCTGAAAAAGAAAAAATAAAGTCATTATTTGGTTCACAGTTCAGTACTCGGTGTGTGTGTGTGTGAGTGTGTGAGTGTGTGTGTGTGTGAGTGTGTGAGTGTGTGTGTGAGGGCTGTGGATTAAACATCAGGCAGTCAGTTTACTGTACCATAAAAGTGATAGGGCCTAATTACAGGGTTTATATTAATAACTTATGTTGAAGTAATAGGAAACAAACACTGATATCTCCTGCATGACCAAACACTCACATAATAGTTTGATTAAAATGTGAAAAAGAACCTGGTGAGAGTGAGGATGGAGGGAAATGAGCGTAAATGCTTGCAGACGGCTCTCAGTGTGCCGTTAAAGGGCCGGTTAAGTTTTACAGTGTGAGCGCACACTTAATGCGATCAATAGCAGTGACTCAGCGTCGCTTCCACCAGCTGCACCAGCTTTCCTCCAGAAACCTCTGAGACGAGGGTGCTGGAAGGGTGTGGACGGTCTCAGGATTACACAACCTACACACACGCAAGCACACACTACAGACAAGTTACTCACACACAATCTACACACTCTATACACATGTTACACACACACATGTGCTACAGACACAGAAACACAGCTCACCGGCTTCGTCTGACATTAAAGGTAGAGTCTGTATCCCAGTCAGACGCAGGCGTGGGGCACTTATTTTTTAAAATGACAACTGCACAGTGAACAGTTGGACTACAACGTGACACACACACACACACACACACACACACACACACACACACACAGTTCATTGATTCCCTGTTTTAAACTCCATGAGTTTGGCAAAGATTGCAGATTATTTTATTAAAAGCTGTTTACAAACCCAGAAGGCCTGCAGTTGTTCACAAATAATAATCATATTCATGAATATGAAATAATTATATTATTTTCTCTGTTTTTATTACTTGCTCAGTCTTTGTTAGCTTGTGGTCCCAAGTCTGGATAAATGGGGTGGTTGTGTTGTGTCAGCGAGGGCATCTGGCAGCATGTGGTTTCATGTCTGTGGTGACCGCCTGGAGCAGCAGGTGAAAGTGTGGCCACATGAAAAGAAGGTAAGTGGACTTCCTTTGGTTCATAAAGGTGTTTCACTCCCATCCATAGGTTTCCTCAAGTCTAAAACAACTGATGAAGAGTCCCAGGTAACCTCATAGTCATCCTCAGGGTGGTCGACCCTCATTGATCATGTGACACGCGTCACTACAAACCACACGAGGACGTTCGGGCCGCTCATCGGTCAGATGTTTCTGGGCAGGATGAAGGTGCTGTGCTCTGAGAGCATCGAGAAATATGTTCATTTCATCCCAGAAGGCAAAACATACGAGACTATGAAAGATTTCCAGCTCACATTTGCATCATATACGTGTACGAAACCTAATCAAAGACATTTTATCTTCAATTCAATTCAATTTCTACTATCAAACTTTAGAATTTGACCAACCAATGATTGGTTGTTTTTTTTCCGTCACACTTCTTCTTCTTCTTTCTTTGACTGCACTTCCTTCCTCTGCACATGTCCAAAACCACCTTAGGCTCTCGAGCTTCGCCTCCAGGGTACCTGAGCTGTTTCAAATGTTGTCTGTAATGTTTCATGGTGATGAGCTTCATGACTGAAGCTGCTGGAGCTTTAACCTGCGAGTGTCTGACGCTGACACACAGCAAACAGGACCATCATGGATCTGTAAATCTGTGGTAATGGTTCCCATGTCTCTGCTCCGGTCCAAGTACCACAGATTTTATCATGAGACAGTAAACGTGAGGCCACGGAGACGTTACTACACATGCACCCTCGCAGGTATGACAGGAAGTATAACAGTGGTGAATATCACACGTATTACTGGAACTGAAAACTACGACTGAAACAGGAGCTCCTGTTTACATTTATTATATATAATATTTATTCTATCCAAAGACAGCCTGCATGTTATCGTCATTAAAAAGACTAAACTAACTGTGACTCTATCAGGAACTAATAACAGCTGAACTGAAACGAGTGACATACGGAGTGTGGAGCGGTCCGGCCGGCTCTCAGAGCGTGCTCGGGAAATCATCTATTTGTTTGTGATCATGGAGTCAGCAGGTTTTTCATGCTGTTCTGCACATCTGTGTGGTTTGTTTCAATATTTGCAGCCTCTTCCTTTTATCCAGTTCACTGTCAGGGTGAGGAGTCTGTCACACAGAGACACACAACCACACCCACAGGTGATGCAGAGTGACCAGTTACCCACCAGTTTGGACTGTGGGGGGAAGGACGCTGTATTTAAATGAAATCTGAAAATCTGTGATGACTCCAGCACCTCCAGTTTGCGCCTGTGGAGACGAATCGGTGCATTAGAGGTGGCGTCTGCTTCATGAACTGTGCTGAGGGCCCTCTGTCGGAGTAAAATAGCACCGCAGCCTGTTTAAGGAGAGCGCAGCACACCTGCTCCTCATCACTTGTTGCCGTCCTGCAGTATTTAAGAGAGCGGCTGCTCTACCAGGTTATTATAGCAGTGGAAGCTGCTCAGCCTGTGAGGAAACCTGCTGCACACTCTGAGTTTGTCAGTAAAATCCTTGAACTGAGCCTTCATGTCTGCTTTTCTGAATCCAGACGGAGGGACGAATGCATGTATTCTAACTAACGAGGGGGCTGTATCCCCAGCATCCCCCTGAAATCTCTGTCTGTACTTATTGCTCTCCTACCTGAGCACAGCCAGCCGGTGACTGCGTGACCTGGATGTGGTCGATGGGTACATACTGAGCAGCTTCCTGAACAATTCCCTGGAAGGCGTTGGCTGAGGTGCTGAGTGAGGCTGAGGGGCCTTTAATATCCACAGCAGCGCTGAAGCCCTGCCACACTGCAGTGCTCGCATTTTCTGCAGAAAGCTGTTCGTCTTCACTGTCAGCTCATTAGTGTTCAGCATGAAAACATGCGACAGCATTAAAATAAAAGGTTTATTGTTTAGGAAGTTATCATATGTCAGGCAGTCGATGTTTTTATTCAGTTATGGAGCGAGAAAAAAAAGCTGGAAGACCACCAACACATCAGGATTCATTCTCAGCATCAACGTCCCTGCAAACACTCTCAGCTGTCTGTCTGTTTTTATCAGACATAAAGCAACCTCCACCAGAGATTACCTTCATATTTTCCATTAAATCTGTGGAGATTAGGCATAAATCTCACTAATGTTTCAGAGGATGCGTCGCGTGTGATTTTATCCTCGTGTTTCCAAACGGTACTGGCAGTGCCTGCTGCTGAGTGTGATATATGGAGGTTAGAAGCTCTGGCTCCGGGCCTGCTCGCTCTGACTTTGCTGACTTTGTGTCTCAGGCAGAAAGTCAAAGAGGGACCGGAGCCAAAACGGCTGCAAAACGCCGCTTTACAAAACAGCGAACAACAGCCGCTGCAGCTCCAGATGGAGGCTTTCAAAGTCACCTCCACTCTGAAAAGAACATGTCATCGCCAGCTTGTGTAATTGTGCATTCATGTGGCATTGGAATAATTGGAAAACTGAATTTGTGACTGGGAAATGTCTCATAAAAAATCTCCAAAACAGAAAAACAAAATCAGCTGCCGACTCAAAAACATGGTGGGTGAATGCAAATACTCAGTTATTAAGAAGAAAACTTTGACTAAAAGTACTGTTTTGTAAATTATTATTTTTTTATACTTTCCAAAATGAACAAAATCTATGAACAGAATTTGACTTTACGTCCAACTCACCTGTGCGCTGTACTGAAGAGATATCAGGTGAAGTTAAACTAGGTCTGAGCTGTACTTTTGTGTAATACCACTTTCTACCACAAGGGAATTTTTTTTAACCTTTAACCTTTATTTAACTGGACAGGTTATTACAAACACATTTATATTGATGATGATAGTCTGCAAAAGGTAAAACCTGATGAGGAAATGAGGGCCTATCAAAAGTTAAAGGTGGTCAAATGCTGCCCCCTGGTGGTGATGGGTCTAGTTACATTTTGCAGAGGAAACAAAGTAGCTCTAATGGTGATGTTCCCTGTACGTCAGTCTTCTTAGGTTACATTTAATTTATGAAATAGTAATGGTTGTGTGGTTACAATAATCCTGATAACAGGTCAGGTAAACAAACTCCTCATGCCGTCTTTGTAACATCCATGTTCATTTAAAACAACACAAATGACACAAGCACAGAGAGACAGCGGTGGAAACCCGATGATCCGAGGAGCCTGTGAATGCAGCGTTATTGTGTTTTCTTATTAATGAACTAAACCAGACATGGAGTGATCGTTGATCCGTGTCAGGTTTCTTTATATGTTCCAGTGTGACCAGATCATGTGATTGGAGATGTGTGCAGTACTGTCTACTGAGGAGCAGTAAAAAGGTAAGACTTTGGTGTGTTTTTGTGTCACGCTGTAATAAATAAATGTATACATGTGATGGACCGGTGAGCTGTGCAGGGCGTGACAGCAGGGATGGACGCCATCCTTTCACCAAGAAAATGGATCAAAGGATAAATAACAAGTGAATAAAGGTAAACAGGTACATAAACTAAAGCTAAAGTGAACTGAATATAAAACCAAGTTTATTATTAGAGCTGAAACGCCCTCTGATTCAAATATTACAAAAACATGAGAGAATAATCGCAGCACTTCATCAGTGAGACAATCACAGGACGAGGTTCAGGTGAGTCCGCCTCCTGCCTCGTCTTCGGTTTATTTTCTGGAGGAAATTTTCTCATTTCAGTTTTCATTTTTGGTTTTATGTTATATTGCTTTACACACATTTACATTTACAAACATATTTACACATTAATATAATACATTTTATGAAAGATGTCTGCGGGTTCTTAGTGATCGCGGCTGTCAGAAGTCAAATGGACGTCTTTGTGGTTCATGAAGACGCGTCAGCTCTCTAACAGCTGATCAGGAGTCCTGGCTATGAGCCGTCCACGCAGAGGTGCTGCTGACAGTCGTTCACCCAGCCTGCAATCAGGTGAGTCAATGAGCCAAAGTGTGAATCAGCATGTGGACCGTCATGACCCACAGGACCACAGTGGGAATTCACTGTGATACACTTTAGGTCACATGGTCACGGTAAGAGTTCATGGAAACACCTGAGACTGTGATCCAGGTGCAGAGTACTCCACAGACGCATGCCACAGCGAGGAGAACCACACCCCCAGGACACCTTCAACTGTCTCATCAGTGCACAGACAGGATAGTGACTCACATTTAAATGGTTCACCTGGAACAAACCTCACTGAAGAGGTGGTGGTCTGTGACACCAACAACACAGCTGTTTCAGTCCACACTCTGACCCGTGAGACTTCAATAAGTGAGCTTTCAGCTTTTACAGATAAAGATGAGAGTAGCAGAGAGGGAACAACAGGGAACTAACAAAGGTCAAAGGAACCTAAACTACGGTGCTGACTGAGGGCTATGGAGCTTCAGCATGAATCCCATCTAAAAGGAAAACCTTGACCCCACAAACACTCTAAACCTTGGACTGACCCGGGAACCTTGAAGTCAAGAATCTCAAAGGAGCCTTAAACTCACTGAAGACCTTTCCTGTATATTTTGATAGTTTCAGGTGGTTTTGACTGTATTTATCAGCTATTGAAGCTAATTTTGATAACCTTGCTGCAGACTGGTCTGTGGGTCACACACACAGGCTGGTTTTACCTTCGTCACGCTGTGTGTGGACGTGCTGCCGATCAGCATCATGGACATGTCGTCTTCATTATTTAGGAGCCTCACAATTTCTAACAGGAAGTATTTTTGTTGGAAAATCATCACGACAAACATGACTCGATCAATCCCGACACTTTCTCATCTTCCAGGTCGAACAGTATCCACACCGGAGTTTGTCGATGGAGCTGGCACTAAACGCCAGAGCAGAGAAAACCGAAATGAAACAGAAAAGCCGGTTTTTCTCCATCGTGATTTCCACATTTCTGAGCGTGATCTCTGACTGCAGCTGTATTAATGTTTAATGTCAGCGGTTTAATGGCAGCCACCTGGAGAATCTGCATTCATCTCCAAGAATTCAGCGCTCACATAACCGAGGGAACGGGAACACACATTCATTAACATTTTTGGGGCTGATTTCCCTGAATTTTGGTTACTTCTCGGCTTAATGAGCATCGGTGGAGAAACGTCGCCTGTTCCCCGACTCTGAATGTGAAATATTGAGTTTGCTGTTTGCAGGCTGACGCTGGTTTCCTGCACAATGAGCGCAGCTGATGGACAGTTCAATGGTCTGGTTTTATTTCCCAACAAAGGGAACAAACACTTGACATGTGAGTCATTATTTCACAAAGTGGAATACTAAACGAGCACGAGTCACTGCAGAACGATGTTAGCAAAATAAACAGAGTCTGAAGCATAAAGCTCATTAACACAGAGAACAAAGTGTTGCTGCTCATCGCGCTGTCAGTTCCAGGCTCGTCCCCCTTCCCTGACTGGTCCAGGGTAACCCTTTCCTTCCCGCTCTGCACAGCAGCGAACCCAGACCGTCTTCACGTTTAGAGAAAGCAGACGTTTAAAAAACTTTCCCCGACTGATGTTTCGCAGCAGTGATACCTCCACCTGCAGCCGCTGTGTGGATGTCAAAGACAGCGTGAAACCACAGACGAGTGTTGCACTTAATTAGTCGGAGCAGAGCAAGCTGAGAACAAATATGTTTGAGGAAAAAAAATGTCTCCGGGGGGAAATCAGCCAGAGCTGAGCTTGAATGAAAGAATGCAAATGAAGTTATTTAAAGGACGGGTTCACATCTTTTCACATCCAAGATGGTTTACCTGCGCGCCCCGTGGGTGAGAGGTTATTCACGTGATGGTGAATATGACTGCAGGTGTGGATCCGAGCTCGGTTAGCCTGTGACGGACGGGGAGTGCTCCCACGGTTTACCTGCCTCCTGCTCCTCTGCAGTTCCTCTAACAGCCACCTGAGGCCGGTCCACTCTGCATTCACTCCCACGTTAGGATGTCAAACATTACAGTTACACGTTCACATCCTGCGGTTACATTTCCACTAACTGGAGTCCCTGAACTGGCCCTCCAACCAACCATTGGAGCCTTTTAGAGTATATTTAATGACTTATAACACTCAAACAGTCGCTCTATCCATCAAAGTGTATCTGTAGTAATAAAGCATCAAAGATAACAGGACATGCTTTGAATCGTACAACACATCCATGTTAACAAAAACACACAAATTACACCTACAGGAGCTGATCAGCATGTTAGCACAGGAGTGTTGGTGACTCCACTCACCGGGCGCTCAGAGCTCGGCGTGGAACATCATGGCTGAACTGCTGTGGTTACTAATAACATCACAGCAGCTGATCTGAATGTCACACCAGGGAAGAAATGTCATGAGCTGACGTGTTGCAACAACAGTGTCCTGTTACAAATTTAGTGAACTCTTTAGAGCAGGGGTGGGCAACTCCAGGCCCGGTGTCCTGCAGGTTTTAGATGTGTCCTTGATCCATCGCAGCTGATTTAAATGTCTAAATAACCTCCTCAACATGTCCTGAAGTTCTCCTGAGGCCTGGTAATGAACTAATCATTTTATTCAGGTGTGTTGACCCAGGGTGAGGTCTAAAACCTGCAGGACACCGGCCCTCGAGGCCTGGAGCTCCCTACCCCTGCTTTAGAGTGATCCTTTCTTTCACAGAGGTTTGTAGAGGCAGACTCCTGGATTTTACACACCTGTGTCAGCAGGACAGACAAGATTAGGGTCCAGATTTAGGAACTGGATTCTGGCGTAAATGAAAGTAGTGCAGCGACGAGATTGTGTGTAAATTGTGGGAACTCTGAGATTTTTGGCCCTGCTGCATTTCTGTGAGTTAATTTGTCAACATGGAAAATATAAGGAGTAGGAGGATAAGGATTTAAAGTACAAAAAGGTTACAGCCCCAGCCTGTGGTCTGCTGTGATTGTGCCCATGCACTATTTTGCCCTGTTTGAATCTGGCCCTGAGAGCGATGCTTTTATCCGTTTAATGTATCAACAGGATGTTTTTCTACAGCTCTAAACGTCTCCGTCTGCAGCTCCTCCTTTTTTCTCCTCCATATTCTTCCCCTCCACTTCTTCATCTCCACAACCTTCCTCTCCTTCTTCTCCTCCCATACTTTGTTCCGTCTCCTCTTTCCTCTCCTTTTCCTACCACTCCTCGTCTTCCTGCTTCTACTTTTTACCCTCCTCTTTCTTCGCTGTTTACTTCTTTTCTACTCCTTCCCATCTCTTCTTCTGCTTATGCTTTTTAAACTTTTTAATGCTTTTTTTCCTCCCCCTCCCTCCTTCCTGTTTGAGTCACCTGCCTGACTCTTCCTCGTTCCTCATTAGTAAGTCACCTGCCTCACTCTGGCGCTCTGCGGTCCTCCTTGATGCTTTATTCATCACAAGGAGGAGGACAAGAGCGTTGCGCTGTCTGGACACATTTACATACAAATGAACTGAGGATTCATTATTAATGCGCACGCACACACACACACACACACGATCATCTTCTGTTGCATTGAGTGTCAGTAATTACAAACATCAGAAACTCGGCACAGTATCAGCGATAACTCAGTGTGTGTGTGTGTGCGTGTGTGTGCCTGTGTGTGTGAGAGCAGGCAGCAGTTTATCAGATGTTGTGAGGTTGATCATCCCGACTTGTTTACACTCGGCCCGTCTTGTGAGCTCGGGCTGTGGAGAGACGGAGGCAGGAGTTTTCTGCTCGGCTGCTTCGTCTTTGTTTCCCTCGTTTTTGTGTTTATTCACATTCAGCTCAGAAGCCGAGCTGCTTCACCTGCTCTGCATAATAACACCGAGTCAAAGCTGGGGTTCATTTACACACAATGAGTGTTTGTAAAGCTACAGTACGCGTACACAGAGGTGAAGCCCGAGTGGAGATCTGCGGTGAAATCCTCCCTCCTGCCTTCAGAGCAAAGTCTTCCTCATTTAGTTCTTTTTTAAAGGTTTTTATATTGTATGATTAAAGAAAGCACTTCTTTGATGTGCACATTGGGGGACATATCCTGGTCAAAGACGAGTCCAGTGTTACTGCAGGCCAAGAGGCCGCCATGTTTCTGAGGTTCTTAGGCTCAATTTCTTGCAATAATCAGAATTTCACCTGAATTTAACTCATTTAAATTACACGTCATACGAGCCTTAATGTCGTTAAGACGTGCCTGTAATTTAACTAGTAGATTTGTGTCTGTTATGAGTTTCATCAACTATTATTTGATGAAATCCAGAAGGAAAGAAAGCTGTGAGTTACAAGCCTGAAACAGAAACACAAGCAGAGGTAAGCAGGCACCGTGAGACTGAACACAGGACTGTGTACCCTCACAGGGCTAATAGAAACACAGCTGGGAGGAAACGAGACACAGGTGAACACAATCAACACAATCACAGGGAGGAAGTAAAACGCACTACGAAGCACAGAAGATTACTCGCTAACAAACAAAACAGGAAGTAAGTAACAATGATAAAACAGGCAGACTCGGATGAGAAAGTAAAATTAACACGAGGAAAGAAACACAGAGAAAAGACAGAGCCCTCCATGAATGACTGTTTATGGTGGAGGGGTTTGTGTGTCCTCGTTGTCCTTGGAGCTATTCTGTGGAGAGCAACTGTCCATCGCGCCTTTTGAGTGAATGATAGGCTACAGGCTAATTGCTAACTACAACAACAACGTACGTCGTTCAGCGAAGCATAAGTACGAAAGCCAAGGGGTTGTCACATGATTCGGAAGGCATTGTGGGCTCAGCCAATCAGAGCCAGCGGATTTTGTTACACGGGCATTTTGCCGTAACACGGGCAGAAATATTGCCTTCGTAACTTGAATTTTTCGTTAAATGGGGTATTCATGAGTTGGGGTTCCACTGTACACACACACATACATACATACATACATATATATATATATATATACACATACATACATACATACATATACATATATATTAGGGGTGCAACGATACACAAAATTCACGGTTCGGTTCGATACTTTGGTGTCACGGTTCGATATTTTTTCGATACAAAAAAATGTTCATGTCTTTTTAATTTGTCATTTATTAAAATTATAAATATATATTTTAAGTCAAAAGTACAGTTTTTAAATTTAACCCTAACCCTTGTGCGTGTTTTTTATTTTGACAGCGAATGCGCACCTGCGGACCACTTATGTGCAGCCCTGGTTATATAGCTCATCATATCGCAGCCACAGAAATTATTTTGTCCATGAAACCATAAAGCTGCACTTTCTTTTTGCCTTATAGTCTGATTTGTCATAACTTTTCCGTTTTGTGGTAAGCTTTTCTTTGGCTGTCACTTCTTCACGCTGACCTGTCTTATTTGGCTCAGCAGAACTAAAATATATATCCTGCTGCTTTTACACACACACTCACATAACGCTCAGCGATTCTCTGCGCGATCAACCTCATGTTGATCAACCTCTCACATGTTTAAGCTGCGGGAGATTTCACTTGTCATGTTTGCGTAGTAAGCTAACGATTGATAAGACGATGTCAGAGGAATTGGTGCGCAAATTATCATCACTCACCAATCAGTGCTGTCGCTCTCTATACACAGTTCGCGCGATTGCAAAGTGAAAGCAAAAAACAAGCGCAAATTCAAACGCGATTTCAATATGTCACATATTGACAGCGGCTCACCGATGGCAATGACATAATTACCCAGCTACATTTCCGAAAGAATGCAAAAGCATTGACATATATTTTTCCTTCCTACGACAGCCCGACGGGCAGGGCAGAGATAGATTTTGGTAGCCCGACTGGAAAAATCGCTAGCCCCGGGACGTCGGGCTAGCCATATTGCGAGCCCTGTATCTGATTGAGGAATCACTCATCTTTGGAAAAGAGAGTTTATTACAGAGAAATGGCTCTTTCCAAAATAAAAGCTATACTATACGCTTCTTCTGGGCTATATTCTCAGCAGCATATTAAACATATCAGGTCCCCATAAGGAGAATCCTGTGCTAACGGCTGTCTAAATGACTCGGGTAAAGTTTGTAGCATGCGTGCTTGTTGTTTTTGTCTGCTTCCACTTGTCTTTGCACGAGGATGATGTAAATGTGCAGTCATATTCGTTGTGTTCCCACTAGTGCTTTCAGGTTAATCTCGTTGAAATGACGTTAACGCCACAACACGGCAAATCTCCGTTAACGAGCTACCCCCGATCGCCCCGTGCATGGGGCTAGACAGCCAACACGTTAACGAGCTAACTGCGCTAACACAGTAGTTCCCACCCATGTAATTAAGCATTGCGTGGCACATCCAACATACTGTTTTACTTTTGTCCATGACGCGCTTACCTTCAGGGTCATACTTCACATGAAAACCAAAATAATTCCAAACGCCAGATCTGAATGAGGGTGGGGGAGGTTCAATTTGCCATGTTGCAAGGAGAGCTTAACTTCTGTCTCGCTAGCTTGCCCTGCGCTCAGTGGATCTGCGCTCGACAGTGCAGCCTAGGCGGAGTAGTCGAACGCAGATTCACTGAGCGCTCAACACAGACAGCATCGTCAGAAGGAAAGTTGATAAAATAAATTTAAAATTTTGTATTGTTCGATACATATGCGAACCGAACCGAAAGCACTGTATCGAACGGTTCAATATCGATACGAATATCGTTGCACCCCTAATATATATATATATACATACACACATACATTCCAGCACATAACAGCAGGGTGTAAGATGCTAGCAGGCAGGGCGGGCATACATGGAACACCATAACCGGCGTAGTGTACAGGAACATCTGTGCTGAATATGGCCTGGAAGTCCCGAGGTCAAAATGGGAGACGCCCTCAAGGGTGATGGAGAATGACCGAGCTAAGATCCTGCTGGACTTAGCTCCTGAGAGGACACAGATAAGTGTCACACAGGAGACTCATTTAGAACACGAAAAATGTATAAAATTTGGTATAGAGGCTAAGCCTACGCTTGAAGCCACTGAGGTGGTCGTTAACAGGGGTGACGCGATGGCACTGGTATGTATGAATTAATTAAACAGTCCAATAAATCCAGCAGTACTTATCTTGTCCTTTTTGGTCTTTATTCCAATATCATCTTAACATAACAGCGCAGCGGTCTCAAACTGTTTGCCTTCTTACAATTAATGACACACCTGATGCTGATTACGTGCGTCTACCTTAAATACCTTTACATGAACAAAACAGAAAAAGGTGATGTCTAGCGGCCACATAAGGTATTAACCCAAAAATGGCTCCTACATTTGGTTTTAAGAACATCTACTATAGCTCGCATATCAAGTCAGGAACAGAGGAGTAGCAATGCTAATATGTTAAGATTTAATTATGAAAAAGAGATGGGAAAATATATAATACTGAGAGGAACAGTTTATATATGTGGTGGAGACCTTAATGTGATAATGGATCCTAAATTAGACACAAGGAGTAGTAACATGAATAAAAACAAAATCAAAAAACGTGTTAAGGATACATGGGAGGAAATGGGACTCTTCGACACATGGAGACAATGACGTACGTAAAGATTAGAGTCACTTGTCAAGATATGAGGCTGTAACATTGGAGTGTCGGACGTTTCAGATCACAGCACCATTTATTTAAAAATACATGTAGACCCTGGTAGGAAAAATACAATATGGAGGCTGCAGGAATCTTGAATAATGAAAAAGTTGTTACACAAATCTAAACTGAAACACAGAAGTACTTAGGTGAAAGCAACAATAGAGCAGTGATATGGGTAAAATAATTGCAATCTCAAGCAATCTTAGAAAAGAGAGAATAAAAGAATTTATGAATCTTTAAGAGGATGTGAAGCCTTTAGAATCAAACCACAAAAGAAAAACTCATCAATACACTCAAAAACAAGTTACAGAGTTCAGAAAGAAGATTAACAACATACCTGACCCTGACTCATTGATACTGAAACTAAATTCAATTAAATTTTATTTATATAGCGCCAAATCACAGCATCAGTCACCTCAAGGTGCTTTATATCATAAGGTGGACCCTACAATCATACATACAAAAGAAACACACATTGAAACACACATTTTACCACTCAGGGCCTCAAGCTGCAAAATTAGTGAGAAGAATACGAAAACACCAGAAACCATCAACAAAATCTGAGATCCGAACACAATTCAATTAAAATATAGAACTGGAGACATTATGAACATTTTTAGAGGTTAGTACAGGAACTCGACACACAAACGTCCACCCTAAACCAAGAGGAAACACTGGATCTGCCCACCATAGGTGCAAAACAGAATGGACTTATCAGAAATAACACCAACGGAAATTCAACAAGCAATAAGTGATTGGGTTTCTATCAGACAGCTGGCTGCAATACTTCAGACCACATTTAACTAGATTTAAAATATGAAACTGTCCCCCCCTAGTGGAGGGAAGCAGTCATTACCGTACTTCCTAAACCAATAAAGAAACATGTAAAATGACCAGTCGTTATCCAGAGTGTAGATTGTAAGATACATGCCTGTATAATGTCAAACAGGCTTCAATCCTTTGATAGGCACAGACTAACACAAGACAATATAAGGAGAACATTAAATGTAATACAGAGAATACAGTGAAATAAAACACCTGCTGCCTTGATCAGTTTAGACACAGAAAAGGAATTTGACAGAGTTAATTGGGAGTTTTTATATTTAATATTAAGAAGGTTTGGATTTAATGAAAAGGCAATTCAGTGCATTAAAGCAAATTACAAAAATCCCACTGCTAGACTTAAAATGAATGGAAAAACGTAGAAAGAAAATAGATTCCATCTTTAAACGATGGGCCGGAAAAAGTGAACAGACATGTGCTCAGTGATGAAACAGGCAAAATTAAAGGTTCCAAGAATTAAAAAACAAATATGATCCTACAAGTAAAGGTCTGTGTAGGTATTTGCAGCTAACGGACTATTAGAAATATACAGACTGAACAGGACAGTACACATCCCATCATTAAGGTACGTGTACAGGCTTATAAAGATGCTTTACCAAGAGTGATTTTAGTACTTTATGGCTGTATAATGGAATATAAGAAATTTTAAATGTGAAGAAAAGTTAGGAAGGAGGCTATCCCGCTACGCTATGTGCAAAACACACCAAACAACCACCTACTCGCAGAAATGTGGAGAATTTAATCGGAAGAATCTTTTAGATATTTTATAACGCCTCAAATCAAAAGTAAATATCTTAAAAATGTGCAACCTTGCTGGTGTCAGTGTTATCGTGTAAACCCAACCACTCAAATATCTTGAGCTGTATAAAAATACGTCCTTTCTGGGATAAGATCCACTCAGCCATCTGGGGCCTATCAGGTTATGGAATGCACCTATGTCAGGTGTTATACCTCGGTTATTTGGATGTGTGCAGGTGAAAGATCAATCTGATCAAAATTTTTCTGCCAGCTGTAAAGAAAGGGATCACTAAGAACTGGTTGAACGCAGAGACCTTTGGATACAGAGTTCAGAAAATATCATGGTAACGGAGAAAATGACTTACAAAGTAAAATTAAAAGGGGATTGTTTTAAGAAACATTGGGACAAATGGCTTGAATACAACGCAAAGGAGGAGAGAAGGTTGAAGAAAAAGGGACAGGACAGCAGAACTGATAACATTATGTTAGACATTAGAAAAGTAGCTGCTGAGTATTTGTATATGTGTGCACGAACATCTCAGCCCCCTCGGGTGTGGAGGCCTAGCTCCCCCCACCTGTTGGTGGTTCTTGGTGTCGGGGGCTGGGCACTGAGGTATGTACTGGCTCACTCCTGCTGGCTGCTTGGCCCGGCACTATTGGCTCGGTCTGGCCCCTTCTGGGTGGTGGAGGGGCCTCAGGTCTCTGGGCCCGGGGGCTCGGTCCGGGGGTCGGGCTCTGGCATAGCCAGCTGCCACAGCCCTCTGTGGCTTCTGCACTGTGACCCTGGGGTCACAGTGTCTGGGGCTCTCCTCAGCTCTTTCCAGGAGGTTGGGGCGGCTGCCCCTCCGGTGGTCCTCCTTGGGCTCTGGGGGGCTTCTAGATGTCTGGGCCCTGGATCACCTCCATGCTGGCTTCATGTCCTGGGGGGCAGGGCTATGGCTCCCCACACCCTCTATCACATGGAGAAACCTTTTGAATACAAGCGTGCACACAGGTGTTCTCAGACACACACTATCTTCCTTATTGTGGGTTGTGGGTCTTGTGTGTTGCTCAGTAACATTCAATATTTATTATTTACTGTGAGTTATGTTTATCTGGGTTGTTGCTGTACTGTGTTGTTCTCTTTTGGCTTGTTTTCTTTTCTTTCTCTCAGCAGGTGATCCAGTGGATTTTTAGCGTCTTTTCTTACTGTCCCTCTGTTTTTCTTTCCTTTTCCTTTTCTTGTCTATGTCTTCCCCTTTCCTATCCCCCAGCTATGTCTGTTCCGTAATAACTTCAAAGTAAAATAAATAAATAAATAATGAAGATCAGCCAAGTGGACCGTAATGATCCACTTGGAAAACTAAATCTGTCAGATATTTAATTAATGCCAATTTTTACCTTTAATACTGTTGACACAGAATGATTAATACATTACTAATGTGAATAGGATCCAACTGATGCTGTTCTGTGTATATCGTGTGACTGGCCTGTGTCACTGACAGCCACCAAAATGAGACACTTGTGGAGCTTTGACAGGAGGACCAGGAGGTTTTAGTCCAAGGATGAGCTGCTGTGGATCGAGGTTGCAGGTGACGTGTCAGAGTTTGGCCTCTGCAGCATCAACACAAGAAGCCACCTGCCTCATGCTGACAGTCCAGGATGCTGCTGGAGCTGTAATGTGGTGGAGGCGGTTTTATTGGCACACTTTGTGGCCTTTAATACCAACCAATCAGGGTTTGAATGGCGCAGTCCTGGAACCATCAGTGAGGTCTCCTACTGCTGAGTGTCATTACTGACCACATGGATCCTTCATGGCTGCGGTTTGCTGTCTTCCAATGACTGCAGGAGAAACATGACACAGACTGATTTCATAAACCTGACAATGATGCAGCGCTGAGTGTGTGTCCCCACAACAGCAGTAACACACACACACACGCACACACACGCACGCACACACACACACACACACACACACACACACACACACACACACACACACACACGCACACACACGCAGGCTACAGACTCTTCATTCATGCAGCTGAACCGAGGACTTCCAGCTCTGTGATGTTTCCATCATTTCCTGTTTGTAAAGCAGAGGATGTTAAACTGTAATCCTTTAAATCAGTCACATGTCATGATGTGTGCTGTGTCTCTGCTGACATAACTGTATCTTTATGAAACAGACTCTTTACGAGCTTCAGTCACATGTGTTTAATTTCACTGTGACGCCACTGAAACCTGCTTTAATGTTATTTACTTTGGCAGATTTTGACCCAAATGTGAGCCTCGTGTGTCAGATTAAAGATTATTCCTCTGTGGTTATAAATATCTCACATGGCATCTGCTCCAGGAGTCACGTTCATTACATTAGCTCCCCTCTTCTCGTCCTGGGAGCTGTCTCTGTGCTTTGGTGCAGAGTTTGATTATAGGAGCATAAATGTTTCCTCACATCCTGAGCTTCAGCTTAGATTTGAATGAAGCTTCTGTCCTTTAGTATCGTTTGTTCAGTAAATCGCTGACATGTTAAAGATCCATAATGCAGTTGGTGAAATGATCCTGTTTTCTTTCATGCAGAAAGCTGGTTTTTCAGAGGAGCAGGATGGGCTTCATGAGATCTGCTGAAACATAGACGAGTCAGAGAGTCGCAACATGCACATCAGGAAACATCGCAGGCTCGTCCTCCCATTTAAACAAGACAAAGACATCAAAGTCTACACATTATAATTTCATATTTGTATGGTCTGAGTCTGCAAAAAGAAATAAAAGTACTTCATAGTTTACATATGTATAAATATGTTTACCTACTTATTGATGCAAATATCTAATCAGTTAATCACATGACAGGAACATTCAGATATGCAGACATGATCATGTTGACCTGAAGTTCAAAATTAGAGTCTGAATGCCCAAAACTGGATTCTGTTCATCTGGATGAAACATTTTCAGAACTTTCAGTGGGAAAACTGTTTTGTCACTAATCAAAGTCACTTCAATGATGATGAAATGTTTCTCCCACTGAAACTCAGTAAAATGCTCCATCCAGATAAACAGAATCAACTTTTAAAGGGTTTCCTTACCTGGATGATTGAGCATCGCATCCTGAGAGTCAGAATGATGAAGAAAAGTCATTTAAGTGACTTTGAACGTGACATTTTTGTTAATCTGAGTGTTTCAGAAACTGTAGAGTCATCAACAGAGTTTACAGAGAATAGTCTGAAAAAGACAAAATATCCAGTGAGTAGCAGAAGGTGTACACACAGGTGTGCACACAGTTGTGCACACAGGTATACACACAGGTGTACACACAGGTGTGCACACAGTTGTGCACACAGGTATACACACAGGTGTACACACAGGTGTGCACAGACACAAACTATATCTTCCTTGGCTGCTACCTCAAAGCACACTGTGCTCTGTCGGTCTTGTGTGCTGCACAAGAACATTTAATATTTAGTATTTACTGTTACTTACAATTATCTAGTTATTGTTGTGGTGTTGTGTTTATTGTGTTGCTCTCTTTTTGCTTGTTTTCTTTTTTTTTTTCTTTCAACAGGTGATCCAGTGGATATTTTTTTGTGTCTTCTCTCACTGTCCTTTGTCCCCACTTTCTTCCTTTCTCTCTTTTCTATCCCCCAATCATGTCTGTCCTGTCTATAATAACTTTAAAAAATAAATAATAACAACAAAGGTCAATTAAATGGACCAATACAGCCAGGCTGTGATGATCCACTTGGTAAAGTAAATCTGCTGGGCATCTTTCTTGGCCTTCAGACAATAATTCTGATGGCTAAAAAAACAAATGGGACAGACAAAAAAGAAAAAGAAAAAAAGAAAAAGAAAAGAAGCAGCAGATTTGTACATTTTAAGCATTTTTATTGAAACATTTTTCTGGACAAAATTAAATCAACAGGTTTAAGTTAAACTTGTTTCTATAAAAACAGATGAACAGAAACACAGACATCATGATGACACAGAGCACCGGGCTGTGGTCGACTCCTTTGTCACGTGGTGTGAGCAGAATCATCTGCAGCTCAACGTGGCAAAGACCAAGGAACTGATCGTGGACTTCAGGAAGACCAGGAAACACTTGAGCCCTGTTTCAGGGGGTCAGTGTTGACATTGTGGAGGACTATAAATACCTCGGAGTACACATTGACAATAAACTGGACTGGGCTAAAAACACCACAGCACTTTACAGGAAGGGCCAGAGTCGTCTCTATTTTTTGAGGCGACTGAGGTCCTTCAACATCTGCCAGAAAATGCTCAGGATTTTCTACGAGTCTGTTGTGGCCAGTGCGCTCCTCTATGCTGTTGTATGCTGGGGGAGCAGGCTGAGGGTCGCAGATGCCAACAGACTTAATAAACTAATCCGTAAGGCCAGTAATGTTGTGGGGACGGAGCTGGACTCCCTCAAGGTGGTGTCGGAGAGGCAGATGCTGTCCAAGATAAAGACAATTTAGAATAACACCTCCCACCCACTCCATGACATGCTGGTCAGTCACAGGAGCTCGTTCAGTGAGAGACTGAGATTACCCATGATGCACCACTGAACAACACAGGAAATCTTTCCTGCCTGTGGCTCCCTGTACAACGCATCCACTTAACACACTGGTTACTGCTACAGCTACAGCCTTCTTGCACATGTTCTTTTTCAGCTATTTATTAATAAGTGACTTTTATGTATATATATATATATATATGTATATATATATATATATATATATATATATATATATATTGTGCTATTCTTAGTTAGTGTATTGTCTTTGTTAATGTTTGTTTATAATGGAGCACTGTAACGAAAAAGAATTTCCCCCAGGGGTCAATAAAGTATTCTGATTCTGATTCTGATCACCTGTCTTCACATTAATTACAAATTGTTAAATTATATTAAGGTATAAAAACAAGTTTATTGATTGTAAATATACATGATGTGGTGAAACAGTGATAATGTGTTTACGTCTGTGTGAGACGGTTTTTATTTACTCCAGTTAAAGAGAAATAAATAACAACTTTAATAACATCACCTCACTGGTTTCTCTTAAACACCACTTTCACCACACGATGGCAGCATTAATACAGTGAAGCAGCTGAGCGACGACGACGCATCTGCTGCCCAACAGCTCAGTCAGAGGTCAAAGGTCACTGCAGGCGGTGGATCTGCCAACAAAAAAAAAAGAAAAACGTGTGAAGATGAATCTATTTTTTCATCTTTCCATTTGTTCTGCACTAAAACTGAAACAAAGAACAAATATCTTGGTTGCACGCTGGAATCTGAAGCTTTAGCTGTAGAGGTAATCAGCCTGTCAGACGCTGGCTGTCCAAACCCACATGGAAAAGAAATAGAAAAGACTTGCATCAGATTTGGTCTACTTCATATAGTGAATCATATAAGGCTTATATGATTTACTCATGAAAGTGGCCACTTTCATATATTGTTTTAGTAAGTATCCAAAACATAAAAGTTTCATTTATATAATATTTCAAGGGATCTTATATCTGTTTTCACTCTTGTATGTTTTCATACAAGTTTCACACAAGACAGATACAAACTTTATAAGATTTATATGTATCTTTTCCATATGGGAATTCAGGGTCTGCAGCCTTAACGGTCCACAAAGGCCGCGTACTCAAAGGCCGCTCAAGCCGGAAGTGCGAGGCTTGTGAAATGGGACGGTCTCGTCGCGCTGCTCAGGTTGCCTAGCAACCATGATACTAACCGCTGGAAACGTTTCATACAGCTTTGTTTGACAGAAATGAAGGAGAACATATTTTGCTCATTTGTTTCTATGAGCTCTGTGTGATTAGTTGAGTATCTGAGGCTGAGACCACAGGACTGTAAAACATGATTGTTGGGCTTCATTTCTGTACTGAACAGTCATTTAAGATTAGCTAGTAAATAACAATTAGCTCATGTTGTTCATGAGACTAAAGTCATCTCACTGTGGTAATGTAAATATAATATGGCCAATATCCAAAAGTTGATTCTGTTCATCTGGACGTAGCGTTTTGTGAGAGAAATGTTTCGTCACTCATCCAGGTGACTTCTTCAGTCTCAGCTGACTGCAGGTTTCTCCAACCTTAGAAACAGTACATTTGCATAATGACTGAAACCAGCCCACTGAAGGAACAATGGATGGTACTCATGGCCATTGATCAGCGGGTTTTGGTCAGTGGTTGTTGATCAATGGTCATGAGAATTTGCATAATTATGATTAAGGAACTGGCCTCACAGCCCATTGTTCCTTCACTGGGCTGGTTTCAGTCATTATGCAGATGTACTGTTTATAAGGTTGGGGAAACCTGCAGTCAGCTGAGACTGAAGAAGTCACCTGGATGAGTGACGAAACGTTTCTCCCACAAAACGCTACGTCCAGATGAACAGAATCAACTTTTGGAGATTTACTTTCCTGGAGGGATGAGCATCAAGACGAAATATGGCCAATATCATAGTTATTATATTAATCATTATTAGTTATTACAGCAGTGAACTTGAACTCGTGTCAAACACTGAGCTTCAGTAAAGATTCAAGTTGCAGTTGTTTATATTTCCTATCTCCTTAAATCTTCACTCAAAGACAAGCATCTGTGACAGTGTATATACAGATGTATTATATATAAGAGACAAATAATGTTCTTTTAATATGTTGGCATTACTAAATTTGGCTCAATGCTTACATATATGTGTAAAAAGGAAAATGTACGAGCTGTGATAACTGTGTCTGATAGAATGAAGAGTAGACTGATATATGAAATATTCCTTTATTGGGTGAGAAAATCAGACCATGTCATAACTGCTTTAAGTCACACAGAATAGATATCAGAGCCTTAAACAGGCTGACTTCTGCTAAATGGGTCAAACTGGGCAGAAAGTATACAAACACTTACTTTTGAAAGTTTAATCTTCGGCCGCTCCGCTTCTGCCGCTTTTTTCTGCAAAATTATCCACACCCACCGCCGCGCTATGAATTGTGGGATATGTTGGGCCATGAAGGATACACAGACCCATCCTTAAAATTCAGGGAAATGAAGGACACATTTCGAGCAGCCTTTGAATTGGGACAGCCTTCATCTCGTCGCTGTGACGTAATCGGCCTTAAAATGAGGCCTTTAAGGCTGCAGACAGCTGCTGTGATGACTGCATTTATCCACTTGGAGCTCTTATGATGATGACAGCTTATCACAAGTGTCCTCCCCACAAACCACTGAAACAGCCAGCAGGACGAACAGCTGCTGATCTGCTTGTATCTGTCGCCTCTGTGCAGCAGACAGGCTCGGTGTGACGGCGGTCGGATCGGCTTCACATTTATGCTGATTAAAAACGCTCAGACTTAAAAAAAGTCTCAGTTAGTTAAGATGAGAAGCAGGAGCGTAACACAGAGCTCTGGGTCCTGTGCACCAGCAGTCTCTGTGGGCCCCTTCCCTTCCTGATTGCACTAAAACAAAATCGTTCTACAGCAGTGTGATCATCTTGCAGATCAACTGGATGATTTAGAGCTAACAAAGCTAAGTAAACACATCCATCACCACAGAAGTAACTACCTATAAATGTATTTTAAATCGAGGTATTTCAAAATGCTGTTTCATCTTCCTGAAACACGCCGACTTCCTCAACGTGCCTCTCTTACCTCAGAGCACAGCGGTGAAGAAACACTGGTTGTTTCTGATGCAGGGACAGAGAAGACGGCCGTGTTCATGTTCACAGATGGATTCTTCTTCGTTTACATGACGTCTGATTTCTGGAAGTGTTTCTGAGTGCGTGCACAGAATCATATTTTTAATTCAGCTGAAGATTGCAAACATCCACTTTAATGACATTATGAACTGTAGATGAGACATTCAGTATTGTGATGCTGTAAAAGAAATATATGTTTATGAGCTTTACAAATCAATGCATTCTGTTTGTATTTACATGTGTAACAGTGTCCCAGCTGTTCGTGCAGTTATAACTGCAGCTGGAGCTACGACTGATCTGACATCATCATCACTTTTATGGCATCATATTTGATCAGCATCAGTGGATTTACAAGCATAGAGACCGCACAATACGTTAGCATCAGTAGGAAAGAAAAACAGACTGGAAACCTTTAAGCAGTGAGTCTGTGCTCACTCTCATACTTCCTCAAAGCTTCTTCATGTAAACAGGAAGCAAAGCTGCATCACTGAGAGCAGCATGAGTACAGAACAACACTCTATCTACCAGGTACTGTTTCTCAGGTTGGGGAAACCTGCAGTCAGCTGAGACTGAAGAAGAAGAAGGATGATGATGATGATGAAATGTTTCTCCCACTGAACATGTCATCTACCAGTGTTAGCACTGCACAGCTGTCTCAGTCTGTGTTCCTGTGTCTATTTATACTTTTTCCTTCATTTTGTTGCATTTTGTGGATTTTGTTACTTTGAATCTGAAACTTTGTTTTGCTTCAGTTTTGGATTAAATTTGGACTTTAATCAGCCAAATAAACAGCTCACCTATTCTCTATTCTCACGTGGTTCTATCAGGCATCACATGGACTTTCACTTAACCTTGGGCCTTCTGTCCTGAGCTGCAGCTCTGTGAGTAAGACAGGCACGAACATCAGGCAGCGTTTAGGTTGCCACAGTTAATAAAAACCTTCCACTTCCACTTTGGGTTCACACAGAAAATAGATCCATGTTTTACACAGTTGATTCATATTTCTGTTTTCCTCAAAGTATTCACAGCAGTGCAGTGAAAGCATGCAGTTTGTTCTGCATGTCGTCTTCAGGAAAGATCACAGAGGGAGCAAAATAGCAACGAATACAACTCATAACACGTGAAATAACAACATCTGGCCTGATGGTGGCAGTACTAGAAACACGAGGATCACAGCATCATCATGATGGACCGACTGAGAGATGATCTAATATGAAGTAACGCATCTAATCTTGGACAGTTTAACAGTTTGTTTCTTTAAAGTGCAGCAGAAATAAATCTATAAGTGACAAAGTGACTTTTCCTTTAATCTGAGCTGTGAACGTGTTCGTGAAAAATGAAGTTCTTCTTGTTCCAGTGCTTTAATATTTGAACTCAGTGACTTTACAAATATAAAAACTGAACTGCGTTCTGCACAGAGGAGTTTGTGGTTTGTCTTTCTTTGCTACTTCCTTGAAGCTTCTTCCTGTACAAAAGCAGGAAGAAGGCTGGCCAGAGTGACAGCAGTGTGCGGACAGGATGTCACTATAGTACTGCACACCTGTTAGAGTACAGTTTAAACTCCTGCTCAGCGTCTCCGTCCTCTCAAGATGTCCTCAGATATTTATGCTGAACCAGATCTATCAAAGAAGGTGAGATACAGCAGAAAGGAGGACGGAGCAGAGTGGGAGCAGAGGGAGGTGGATATCTACGAGAGTGCAGATGCAGGAGGAGGTAAGTGAAACGTAATAACATTTTATTTCTGGTTTGTTACAGTTAAGTTTTCACAAACTGCCCATCAAACGTCAAACTTTTTTACCTGACTCGCTGTTTCCTGTGATGTACGATTATTTCCTCTTACTGACTTTTAAACAGACGCTCTGCACAGAAAACAGATTTGGACACTTTAAAGGGACGAAGGAAGGTCTTTTACTCCCTGACTTGTATATTTAAATGTGCTATTGTTATATTTTCATTTGTAAAAATAAACAGTGAATCGTGGATAACAGCCCAGATTCAAAGATATCCTGAAGTACACGCTGCTTTACAAACGAGTGAGCAGAGCAGAGAGGAAGGCTGTGGGCGAGCGTTTGGATGCTGTTTCTAACCCAGTTACACAAATATCATCTACCTGGTCCTTTAAAGGGAAGCTGCAATATCAGGAAATACATCAGTTCTAAAGCAGACATGTGTCAAATTTTTACCATGAAAATGAGAGAAAAATATATTTAAAGACATGAGAACATTTCTGAATATGTGTCGTAGATAAACGCATCAGTCTCATGGTAGGTTAAAGACATATTTAACTAATATATGATCTCATCCATAACCCCGTTCTGTTGCTGTGGTCACGTAAAGCGTTTGGACACTTGAGGGTTAAACACAATGCGGATGTCATATTTTGGTGTCTGACTCTTGTGGAGATGAGCTCATGAAACCACAGGTCTATTATAGACAGAGTGACAGGAAATAACAAACAGCTCTACCACCTGAGCCACAGCCAGGTGGTAGAGCTGATCAGCTACTGATAGGAAGGTTGATGGTTCGATCCCCTCCAGTCTGCATGCCAAATATCCTTGGGCAACATACTAACCCCAAGTTACCCTCCGATGCGTTCATCGGATTGTGAATGTAGTTTAGTTCGCACTTGTGTTTAGAAGTGCTTGTGTGAATGAGGCATGCTGTATACTCTGGGAGAGTAGAAGACTGCTGTATAAGAATTAGTCCATTTACCAAACCAACATCCACACTGCTTTCTAACAGGACCACAGACTCAGAATCCTCCTTCGGTCCTGAAGGGCTCTTTCAGATGTGCTACACTGGGTCTAAGAGTGCTGTGCCTCCTGATGTTAGCTGGGATCATCATCCTGTCCATATGCTGTAAGATAAGATACAACCTCTGAACTTCTCCTGCAAATGAATGTATGACTGATACTGAATCCCAGCAGCCAACAAACATGCAGCTTCACAACCAGAACGTGTCCTTCTGCCACAGCAAATACAGGAAGTACCTGATCACATGGAAACACCTTTGATATGAGGAAGTGTTGAAGCCTCAGAGCAGCTTTGACTGAATGTAAAAAGACATATTTTCAGTGAGAACAGGCACATGTCATATGAGTCAGAATCTATTCTTTCAAAGCATAAAGATAACATCTCTGACTACAGGTGTAAAAATGCTGTTTGATTCTTCACCTTCTTCCTCCACACTGAAGCACAATTATTCTGAATCTTGTCAGTGGGTTTTGTTCAGTTGATACGTATTTAGCTCATCAGATTTCCTGTAGTTCTAACACCTCCACCCACAGGACATGTTAAAGAACAATGGCTGCACAAGTTTCTGACTCTTATTGATATATTTGACAAAGCAGATTGTTTCTGTTCAACGTTTCACTCATTTTATTTTATTTTGGTTTCACTAAAATATTTTAGATGCTTTGAACAAGAGTGAAAACAACAAACTTCGAATCAAACATGAAGAAGTTCAGACTAAATACAACAAACTGAACCACGTTTACAATGACACCAAAAAGAATCACACTGAGCTGCAGGATGAACTTCAAGGTAAGCAAACACCAAGTTCTTATATCACAGATATATTTGTAGAACATTTTAACTTAATTTTAATCTGTTTTTCTGTAAAGACACAAAAACCAGCCTGACTCAGTTACAGAGCCGTTATGATGAACTGAGTAAAAACCACAGTCAGCTACAGGAAGAAGTGAAGAAGCTGAAGGAGAAGATAGAAGGTAATAAAGTTTAAATAACTAATAGAAAACATCAGTGTTACACAGTGATAACCTGATTGTGTCTTTGTTTTGAATCCTAAATGTTTGATGCTGTGTAACAGTTTCTCTGTATAAATGTAAGTTTCAGTTAATTATGAATAAGAAAGAAAACCTGAGTTTAAATGAAGTTTTTACAGGGAAAATGACAGGAACCAAAGATTCATGTGATACAACATGACACAAAGTCTGTCTTTAAAACATGTGTTTGACTTTAAGGGAAGTGGTGTCCAGAAGGATGGACGAGGTTTGGATGCAACTGTTACTTTAAATCCACTGAGAGGAAAACTTGGTCTGACAGCAGGAGAGCCTGTCAGGGTAAAGGAGCTGATCTGGTGATGATAAACAGCGAAGAGGAACAGGTGGGTGTGTTTGTTCATGTCTGTGTGATCTTTGATGGAGCTGACAGTCATCTGTTACTTGTGTTTTTGACCTGCTGTCAGTCTGTGACCTGCTTCCTGTCTCCACTCTGATGGATTTCTCTCTGATTTCTGCACAATGGAAGAAAAGTTTCATCACATTTATTCTTCCTTCAGTCATATTCACAAGATGATGTCACTACAACAGAAGTGCTGAATTATGACTGGAGACAATATTTGTGTCTCTTCTCAAACAGGAATTTGTCAATGAACTGAACATGAGAGGACACTCTTGGATTGGTCTGAGATCCAAACAGACATCAGGAGGATCTAAATGGGAATGGGTGGACGGATCAGCGCTGACACAAACGTGAGACATTAGTTTGTTTCTATTCCAGAGTTATTATTTAGAAGTGAAACATTGATGTTTTGGAAGATAGATCAGCAATACATGAGTTGAGCTATTTTCCAACAGCCCCACAAACTGAATGTAAAGAAAAGCAGAAATCCTCCTTTGAATGAACAGCTGTGCTTGAACTCTCTTCATCTGCAGTCTGTGATGACGTTCAGTTACAACAAGTCAGTTTGAAGAAGTCAGGATTAAAAATGTTCAAAGCAGCGACCGACACATTTCACTTTGTTCACTTTGTCTTCATGGTTTTTGTGCTGTAATGTTTCTTTTCTCACAGAACAAAAACTGTTTCAGAGAATTCCTGTCTCTTCTTCTTTGGTGTTTGTAAAACTTCAGAACATATGAAGGAAGAAGCTTCAGTAAATATGACCTGATAGACACACATTTCAAAGTGATGTCTGTAAACAGCTGACAAAACAGTTTCAAACAGCAGAAAGTCAGCTCTGACTTCTTTTTATTCTCCATTTTTACAGCAGGAAGATTTCATATTCATCAAAGCTTGAAAGCTGTTTTAGTGTGCATGATGATTCTCAGAGAAAAGTCTAAAGGAGGGAAAGTGGGCGAGAAACCTGGGAAAGAAATACAGGAAATATTGGAAATATTCCAAAAGAGACTCATATTTATATGAATGTGACAATAGTTATGAGTTTAGTCCAGTTTCATATCAGATTTGATCTCTCTGACAGGTTCTGGGCAGAAGGACTGCAAGATCCATGGTCAGATGACAATGCAGTTTACTGTATTTATGACGGGAAATGCCATCAGTACAGTTCTTCTTATTCAAAGACCTTCATCTGTGAGAAATGAGTTTGGTGCTTTGATGTAAATGTTTGAATAATCCAACCAAAGACACCTCACTATGAAATGTCCTGCATGAGCCTCAGACTCAGCTTACAGTCTTTACTTGTTCATTCTGCATCATATATTGATTACATATATTGTCCCTCTGTGCTCTGTGCTGTACAGTAAGCTTGGAAGTCATCCACACAAAAACTTGAAGTACTTCATTACTCTGTAGTTCCAGCAAATTGTTCTAATAAAAGTCAAAGTGCAGCTTGTCTTAACTTGGTTTACTTGGTTTATTCATCAGCCTGTTGGTCCTAAAACTTCAGTAAACGTCTTCTTCAGTTTCTCTCAAACAGCTGAAAGTAGCTGCTTCTTACTTTTAGCTACAAATCAGGAACCAAGAGACTGAAACCAGCACAAATTCAGTTTGTCAAACTTACAACGTGTGAATAAGTGAAGATGAATCAGTTTAAAACAACTTTCCTTCTTCTTCTTCACTTACATCAAAACACAACTTTATCTTCCTGCTTAGTTTGCAGCGAGCTGCCTGCACAGCGTTAACACACTGAAGGTCAAAGTTCATTTCAGCATGACAGAAAGGAAAAGTCCAGAAACAACAACCCTCACAGTGGACACGGTTAAAGTCTGTTGATGACTCTGAACATGACTCGGGTCTTTTTGTAATGTGGGCCTTAGTCGTCTTTCATGAATCAGACAGTTTCAGAGCCAGTTTCCATGTGACACACTTCCTGCTTTGGACCCTTTACCTGCAGCCTGTATGTGTCCACATGTGATTGGTGCAAAGCTTTTAACTAATGACCACAGACCCTGGTTGTGTTTCACTTCAGATGATTTTCAGCATTTCATTGAATTCTAACTGCATCAAAGACATTTCAGCGTTTCAATTCATCAAACTGACTTCAGATCTTGTTGCATGCTGTGAGTTTCTCTGCTGGTAAACTCAAAATAACTGAAGAGTTCACACTGACGTCATATTTCCTGCATCAGAAACATTCGCTCATTGCTAACAATATATATTGTGTGATGACAGCAGCTTCTGAGAAAGCTATTTTTATGTTGCTGCTGCTCAGTTCAAGCTCAGTGTCTGTGCATTATGACAAACATTTCAAATACATTTGTGCCTTTGCTTGTATTGGTGTACAAGTATCTATGTATTAATGCATGTAACGGAAAAGTTTTCCAAATAAATGTAGAAAAGTATTTAAGCTGTCTGTGTTTGTGCTTTATTCTGCTGTTCGTTTCTGACTCGTTCACATTTGTCATCAATTAAAACTGCATCAGTGAAAGTTTTGCATTTGAAGTGAACTGAACTTCAGATCTTGTTGGATGCTGTTAGTGCTCATAAATAACTCAGCGTTTCACACATCATGACGTGACAGGAAAACTGTGGCTCTCTTCTGGTTTGACTTCCTGGATATTTTCAGTTCAAAGCTGCCTGACTCAAAGAAACAGGCAGACAGTGACGGACGGTCAAATATCTTCTTAGCTTAAGATGGCGACACAAACTCAAGGTGTCCATGACTCCAGGGTGAAATACAGCAGAGGGACCCATGAGGATGGAAGAGGAAGAGAGCAAATCGAGGTGGAGATGTTAGACGATGGAGAGCAGAACCCTGCTGGTGGATTACAAGAAGCTGGTAAGTAGGAAAGAACTAAAAATACAAACTACAGATAATAAAAGGGAGGAAGAAGAAGGAGCTCCAGAGTCCCTCATTAGTGCTCCATGAATGGACTCTTTGTGTATTTTCCCTGTAGATGAACACACCCAGAGAAAGCTTCCAGCTGTGGACAGCAGCTGTTTCAGAGCTTTTGAAGTGACCCTGGGAGTGCTGTATCTGCTGATTCTGGCTGGAATCTCAACACGCTGTGAGCAACTTTATTTATCATGTTAGATTTGTGATTTTTAACATTTTAAGGGAAATTATTTGATGTTGTTGACCTGATTCTGTTTACTTCCTGTTCTCTCTTCATATTACAGTTAGAAACAGTCACTCTGCAGAGTTTTCTTATATATGTTACACTACTGCTGAAATATGTTCACCACCTACAGGCTGGTTAAAAATGTGCTGGGGCCCAGCTAACTGATGGGATCTACAGTAAATTAAATTAACTAAAGACAAGCTTGAGGCTGTCGTGGCTCAAGAGTTGGGAGTTTGCCTTGTAATCGGAAGGTTGCCGGTTCGAGCCCCGGCTTGGACAGTCTTGGTCGTTGTGTCCTTGGGCAAGACACTTCCCTCTGGTGGTCAGAGGGCCCGGTGGCGCCAGTGTCCGGCAGCCTCGCCTCTGTCAGTGCGCCCCAGGGTGGCTGTGGCTACAATGTAGCTGCCATCACCAGTGTGTGAATGGGTGGATGACTGAATGCGCTTTGGGGTCCTTAGGGACTAGTAAAGCGCTATACAAATACAGGCCATTTACCATAACCCTTTAACGTTAGTAGGGATGGGTATCGTTTAGGCTTTATCCAATACTAGTACCAAACCGGTGCTTAAAGAATGGAGAACACAAAATTGGTCCAAAAACCTATCATGTTCAGCTGTTTTTTTGTAAAAAGAAAACAATGTTAGCCTTTTCTGCAGCTATGGGGCATATATGGCATCACTCTTGGCTGGAAGCAGTGCTTAAACAATGGAAAAAACACAAACTTTTTCCAAAAACCTCTCATGTTTAGCTGTTTCCCTCTTTTTCTTTGGTCATTTTAGCCTTCTTGGCCAGGGTGAAGGGAGTATCTGCCATCAAACAAGAAGACAGCCGCATGTAGCTATGATGGTGTTTGCTAGTTCACCTTACATGCATTAATGTAATAACGTGGTTAGCCTACTCAATGTAAATTACACACGAACAACATTAAGCTACTCACGCAGAGAAGAACGGCTGCTGCTGCATCATCATCCGTCATCATTTCTGCTGCACTGGCAGGGCTAGGGGCCAGGACTCTCCTCTTCGGGTTTTTGGGGGATGTTGCTAACTCCCGGTCCGATAACAGGCACCACACCCGCAGTAGATGTGCACGGTGTGAGGTCTCGCAGCAAGCTATCAAATACGGCGCATTTCTCGGCTTTTAACAAAATGCTATACGTCGCCAGGTGTTTCATCAGATTCGAGGTGTTACCTCCTTTGCACAGTATCACCTTAAAGCACTTGTTGCAGGCTGCTGAGTTTGCATCTTTTGCTGTGAAGTACAGCCAGACTTTGACCGCTTCGCTTTGGGCATTTTTAATCTGTAGCTCTGCTCTAAAAGAACGTACATACCTGGGCCCGCCTACTATCCTCGGAAAGGTAAAATGATTGGCTAGAATCCAAAGTGTGTGACATCTTAGGAAAAAAAAGCACCAAAATAAAGCACCGAAATGTGCGCTGCATTTCGGTCTGGTTACTACCGTTTATGTCAGAACTGGTGCCATATTGGCACCGGATACCGGTACCCATCCCTAAACATTAGTGGCTAACCACCAGCAGCTAAAGCTGAGGACACACTGGAAAGGATTCACTCGTCACGTATCACTTTGAATATCACAGCTGGCTCCAGTTTTATGTAACCTAATGTATTTAATACTAAATCATATGTCAGGCTTGATGTGCTCTCATATGTAGTCGCTTCGATCTCTGTCTCTACCTGGAAGTAGAGAAACATTACTCTTCAGTTCCCATCGTGCTGATTTTGAACATTATGGAATTTAAGTCATGTATTAAGTCATGTACTAACATGACTTGTAGACTTGTAGTAGACTTGGAGGAGAGACACCTAATATTTAATAATTCACATTTCACTGTTTTACTCTTTGGTTCAGATGTGGATCCTGTATTATTCTTTCTTTGTGATTTTTTATGTTTTAGTCATTTTTTGCTGGTTTTTAGTTTGTTTTTTGTCTGTTTGGGAGCTGACACAGTCTCTATGGAGATGGGTTTTTGGGGGGGGTAGCAGGAGGAGGGAAGCTGCAGAGAGGTGTGTAACACTGCAACTCTGCTTCCTGGTCCCAAATCTGGATAGCCATGGTCTGGGGCATTTACTAAATTTGTCTATATTTCTAGAAATGAGAGCTGCTCCATCCAAAGTGGAGGAGTGGGGACAAGACCAGGTTTCCTCCAGAAGGTTTGCCAATTTTTTATGAAGCCCACATTGTTTTTTGGACACCACTCAGACAGCCAGCAATTTAAGGAGAACATGCGGCTAAACATGTCACTCCTGGTCTGATTGGGGAGGGGACCAGGGAAAACTACAGAGTCCCACATTGTTTTGGCAAAGTTACACACCGATTCAATATTGATTTTAGGGACCTCCGATTGGCGTAACCGGGTGTCATTACTGCCGACGTGAATTACAATTTTACTGAATTCATGTTTACCCTTCCCCAGCAGTTTTACATTTCCTCAATGTCGCCTGCTCTGGTCCCTGGAAGACAATTGACTATGGTTGTTTGTGTCTCTTGCTTCACATGTCTGAGAACAGAATCACCAATTACCAGAGTTTGACCCCTGCTGGGTGTTTTGCTGAGTGGGGAAAAACCGTTAGACACAGAAAAGGCTGGTGGTGTACCTGGGTATTCTATTTAGGACTACACTTCCTCCTCACCGTCACCCAGCCATCTTGTTTCCCCAGCTGCTCGGGGCAGTCTGCCGTGGGGCAGCTAGTAGGGCCTACGCTACCTGTGGCTGCATTGGCTACATGGCCATGTCTAGCTACAGATTTTTCAAGGGTGTGAAGCCGAATCTCCAATTCAATGATCCTGACCTCCAGAGCTGCAAATAGGCTACAATTATTACAGGTATCATTACTGCTAAAGGAGGTTGAGGAGTAACTAAAATTCTGACATAATGAGCAGGAAAGTGCAACAGGGACGGGTGAAGAGGCCATGCTGGTAGCGAGTTGGCTACGAGCTAAGCTACACTAAACAGTAAAGACACAGTGAGTGAATACTGTAAATATAATTAGCGTGTTACATGTATATATCGGGCGATCGTGGCTCAAGAGTTGGGAGTTCGCCTTGTAATCGGAAGGTTGCCGGTTCGAGCCCCGGCTTGGACAGTCTTGATCGTTGTGTCCTTGGGCAAGACACTTCACCCGTTGCCTACTGGTGGTGGTCACCGGCAGCCTCGCCTCTGTCAGTGCGCCCCAGGGTGGCTGTGGCTACAATGTAGCTGCCATCACCAGTGTGTGAATGTGTGTGTGAATGGGTGGATGACTGGATATGTAAAGTGCTTTGGGGTCCTTAGGGACTAGTAAAGCGCTATATAAATACAGGCCATTTACCATAACAGGAACAGGAAGTCATACTCAGAGAGGGCGAACACCAAGTGAAGGACAACCCAGAGGAACCTTCCGTGGTTCTTGATTTAAGTGGTTGTAATTTTTTTTCCTATTCATTACACATGTCCCAAAATTTAGTACATGAAGAATAAACCAATTTCAGGAAAAGAATGAATTTGAGATGTGTTAATTTAGCAGTTGCATGATTTTTAACTTGTAAAATGGTCAAAATCACACACTTGTTTGTTCTAGAGGTCATTCTGTGTTTGTGGTTAGAAACATCCACACTGATTTCTAACAGGACCACAGACTCAGAATCCTCCTTCACTCCAGAAGGGCTCTTTCAGATGTGCTACACTAGGTGAGTGTAGCACAGTGCTGTGCCTCCTCAAAAACACCGGCGGCGCCATGAGCAGGCAGCGGCTGATTTTTTTGTTTTGTTTTGTTTTTTTTTCAAGACCGAGACACGATGCGTACCACCTACAATAGACAATTTCTGATCAGAATCAGTGAAAAGAGCACAATTTCCATGACTAATCTGCCGACAGAGAAACTTCGGAGTCTGGGTTTGTTAACTCCCCCACTGCCCACCGAGGCAGCGAGGCGCTTTGCACGTAAACAAAAGCGAGGAAAGCGTGTCGGTGCTAGCGCTAGGCTAAAGGCTAACCTGTTCCGCCGGGCACTTCCATCCATCCCGCTCTCCAGCGTTTGCTCCCTGGACAGTTAAATCGATTATCTTTGGCTCCAGCATTTGACCCAGCACAAAGTTAAGAACTTTTGTGTTTTCATCCTCACGGAAACGTGGTTTCCTGAGGAGCTGAACAAGTTCTACGCATGGTTTGATGCACTGAACAACACAAAAGCAAAGAAAGCCATGCCCACCACCACCGACCATACCATCTCTCTGCCTGCAGCTGACCTGAGGAGAACTTTCACCAAGGTCAACCCACGGAAAGTTGCTGGACCAGACAACATCCCAGGTTGCGTGCCGAGAGACTGTGCTGATGAGCTGGCCGATGTTTTCACAGACATTTTCAATTCATCCCTGAACCAGATGATTGTCCCAGCATGCTTTAAGTCCACCACCATTATCCCGGTGCCAAAGAAATCCTCAGTATCCTGCCTGAATTTCATCGCCCTGACCCTCATCATCATGAAGTGCTTCGAGAGACTTGTCATGGCACATGTGAAAAGCAACCTCCCCTGCTCACTGGACCTGCTGCAGTTTGCATACTGGCTGAACAGGTCGACCGAGGATGCTATTTCCACTCCACTTCACCTCTCTCTCTCCCACCCGCACAAGAAAGACACCTATGTCAGAATGGTGTTCATTGACTTGAGCTCAGCATTCAGCACCATTATTCCCCAAAAACTGTTTGACAAACTCAGCAAGTTGGGACTGAGCACCTCTCTCTGCTACTGGATACTAGATTTCCTGTCAGAGAGGCCTCAGTCCGTCCGAATCAGCAACAACACCTCCAGCACCATCAGCCTGAGCACAGGAGCTCCTCAGGGCTGTGTTCTCAGCCCACTGTTGTTCACGCTACTGACACACGATTGCACCGCCCTACACAGCTCGAACCAATCATCAAGTTTGATGACGACACAACCGTGGTTGGTCAGCGTACAGAGATGAGGTTCAGCAGCTGGAGTTCTGGTGCAGCAAAAACAACCTGTCACTGAATGTGGACGAAACCAAGGAGATGATTGTCAACTTCAAGAAGACTCGCTCCACCCACACTCCACTCAGCATCCGCGGTTCCACGTAGAGACTGTTAACAGCATCAAGTTCCTGGGAGTTCACATCTCAGACGACCTCATCTGGACCACCAACACCACCTCCATCACCAAAAAGGCCCAGCAGCGCCTCCACTTCCTGAGGCGCCTGAAACAGGCCAACCTCCCTCCTCCCACCCTCACCATGTTCTACAGGAGCACCATAGCGAGCTCCTGACCAGCTGCATCTCCGTGTAGTTCGGTAACTGCAAAGTCGGCGACCTCAGCCAGCTACATCGGATCGTCAATGCAGCTGCCAAGATCACTGGAACGTCTCTCCCTCTGCTACAGGGCATCTTTCACAAACACTGCATCAGTAAGGCCTCCTGCATCATACTTGACCCCTCCTCCCATCCGGCAACCGCTATCGCAGCATTGGGGCCTGATACTCCAGAGATAGCTTTTTCCTGCAAGCCATCAGATTCCTGAAATCACTCATACTGTAAACTCTCAATGGTGGCCAGCGCGGGCGGCCACGCAACGGGAGCAGGCAGCGACGTGGCGCCATCGGTGGGGAGAGCTGCAGGACCAGACAGAGCACCACCTGCAGAGAATCAAGGATCTGGTGGCACTTAGTGGAATACATTTTAAAAGTAACCTTCCCAACACTGGAGATGACAAAGTTTACTTTGACTTTGACTTTGACTGACTTTGACTGACTTGACTTTGTTAGCATCATCCTGTCCATATGCTGTAAGATAAGATACAACCTCTGAACTTCTCCTGCAAATGAATGTATGACTGATACTGAATCCCAGAAGCCAACAAACATGCAGCTTCACAACCAGAACGTGTCCTTCTGTCACAGCAAATACAGGAAGTACATGAAGCCAACACAGAAGCAGCAAAAACTGCAGTTCCTTTAATGACCACTGGAGGCTGATTCTGAAAGCGAGTCAGTCCCCACAGACTCCCATGTTAAAATGAGCACCTTTGCTGCCTTAAAAACATGTTTCCATTCAGGACCAAATGAGTTTTGGTCTCTAAGGATAGTTTCCTCTTCATAAAAACTGCACGGTGGCATTTTAAATGGAATTCTCTGATCAATAATATGAGCTGCTGTGTGGTACAGCCTGACCAACACGTTGGTTTTGCTGACTGAGCTTCTAGTATTTCATGAGTCTGTTACTTAGCACTGATTAGCAGGTGTGTGTCTGTGTGCATGATTCCTGGCTCATATCTTGTGTGTGTTGTGGAGGTGGAGTGAAAAAAACACGGTGATTCTGTGATTATATTAAATTAAACCAAGGAGCTGGTGGTAGACTTCTGCAGGCACAAACATCCTCCACTGCAACTACTAAACATCCAAGGTACGAACACTGAGGCTGTGGACAGCTACAGGTACCTTGGTGTTCATCTGAACAATAAACTGGACTGGACTTATAATTCAGACGCCCTCTACAGGAAAGGGCAGAGCAGGCTGTACCTCTGTGGAGACTCAGGTCTTTTGGAGTGGAGGGCCCACTCCTGAAGACCTTCTATGACTCTGTGGTGGCCTCAGCCATCTTTTACAGTGTGGTCTGCTGGAGTGGCAGCATCTCTGCCCGGGACAGGAAGAGACTGAACAGGCTGATTCGAAGGGATCTAGGATGCCCTCTGGACCCAGTGGAGGTGGTGAGTGACAGGAGAATGGGGGCTAAGCTTTCATCCCTGTTGGACAACATCTCCGACCCCATGCAGGAGACTCTGACAGCACTGAGCAGCTCCTTCAGTGGCTGCAGTACCCACGGTGTGGGACGGAGACATTTTGCTGGTCTTTCTTCCCCACTGCTGTCAGACTCCACAATAAAGACTTTTGCAACTGATCAAACACACACATCCACACATGTGCAATAAGACTAAGTGCAATACTCTTCTCTGACAAAGTTGTATTTTTACTCAGTTGTATAAAGCATTTGCATTCTATTTTTATCCTATTGTATATTTTATTCTATTTTACTCTATTCTTTACAGTTGGGTACAGTACATTATTCGTATTATATTCTAAGTTTTGCTATATAACTTTTGCACTGTCCACTTCCTGCTGTGACAAAACAAAAATAAAGGTTATCTTATCTTATCTTATCTTATCTTATCTTATCTTATCTTATCTTATATCAAAAAGCAGACAGGCAGCAGAATCTGCTGCAGACTGATACAGGTGCAGTCACACTACGTTAGACAGTGGCCGTCTGTCATTATGTCAAGTAGTTAGTTCATTTGGTGTATTAAACAGCTAGCTAACAAGCTAATGTTAGTTCCATTCATCTAAAGTGAGAATAAAAAAGTCCATCTGGGAAAGTGGAATGATTTGAAATTTGAAATTAATTTCCTGTTTTGTTGCATTTCTAACCAGATATTTTAGTGAGTTTGGAAAAAGAGCAGCTGCAGAAAGAAGTGAAGCTCAAGGACAAGATGGAAGGTAAGAAACTATTAATACTTAATAAAGTTGGAGATGACTGTATTTGAGATTGGGTTAATTTTATGTTTTAAATCAGGTTCTTGTGTAAAGATAATCTGATAAAAAGAAACAAAACAAGTTACAGCTGCTGACCTCCCAAACTAACATAATCAGGAGAAAACTGTTCAAAGTCAAAGGCAGCTCAGCCCTACAAACTATCAGGTTATGTTGTCCACGGTGTGGCGGAAGCTTCAGGACCCAAATGCAGAACATGGTGGACAAATGTTAAATATAAAGTGTGTTTATTCCAGGAAAATACAGATGGTACTGGTAAGAAACAAAAATCCATGAGGTACAAGAAAAACACACAAAAAGAGTAGGAACAGCACAGCTAGTGAGACGACTGGACAAAGGGCGAGGGAAACAATGGGAATGAATACTAGTGATGGGAATTCTGGCTCTTTTTAGAGAACCGGCTCTTTTGGCTCGGCTCACTAAAAACATCCGTCTCTTTTGGCTCTCAACCCTCTCTTTAGGTTGTTTTGTTGGTTTAATTAATTAATTCTTAACAACAATGTAAAATTATGTACAAAATGAATTACTAATATAAAAAATATGTTTTATTTATGTATGTTTATTATATAAATGCGCTTTTATTTATTCACTCCACATTAAATTTAAAAAAAAAATTATAAAATACAAAAACAAACTATTTACAATTCCAGTTTTAACGATTTAAGTTTTCAGCTTTTACCTTTTAAACAAATTTAAAGTGAAACAACAACAAAAAAACCCACAACACAACAAAATATAAATTAACATGCAAAACAAAAAGAAGATGCACGTTCTCTGTCATATAGGCCCGGGATGATTTTTTGGGAGAGTGTTTTCCTGCTTGGAATTGCATACATAGGATTCAGTGCATGAATAAACTTTCTGAAAGTGCAATCATTTTTGCCAGCTCTTTATCAATTGAGTTCTGTCTTGCTGGGGTCACAGACTTCTGCAAAAACTGTTTAACAGAGCTCTGCGTTGGTTTAGGCGGTGGACAGTTCTCAGGTGCCTGTGCAGGTTGTTTGTGGAGCCGGCTCTATATGATATCCTTTTCTTGCAGACTCTACACTCTGCCTTGTGTTCCGAAATCAGTTTCACCTGGTTCTTTTTATTCCTCGGGCATCCAGAGACGGCACCGGAACTCAGTAGTCATTTCACAAAACCTTTATTCATCTTTATTCATCTTCATTTAAGCATGCATCTTCTAGAAGGGAAGATGTGCAAGGCCGGTGTCCCTCTGCAGATCTTCACTCCTTTGTCTGTTACAGCCAGCTTTATAGAAGTGACCCCATCATAAAACCCCCACGGTGTGCTGCAAACTCTGTGTCTGTGTGTATGCACGAGCACGTGAGTGCCTGTGTGTGCGCATACCCGTGTGTACGTGAGTGAGTGTGCATGTAGGTGTGGGTGTGTCGTAACAGTCAAAGTACTTTGTGTCTGTGTGTCTGTATACGTGACGTCCTGGGGGTCATAAAAGTAATCTCACCCAAGCTACACCAAATTCCTCTACACAACATAGAAAACAGAGTTAACATATTACAAACACCGAGACCCCCACTCTGCATCCACTGGGCCAGTGGCCTCTTGTTGTCTTACATTTACAGATAAGGTGGAGAGTCTCCTACAAACCTACTTCTAAGTTTATAACAATTATGAGTTTTATTAAAGGTACAAGCATCAGCATCAGCAACCCCCAACTGTAGCTTCCTGTCTCCTTATATGGCAAACAGACCCCCAGTGTCCATAAATTCCTTTCCTTCTAAACACTCTCAGGCTACAGCTAAGCCAAACTAAAACACAGACCAGTCCTTCCTTATTCCTCTGATCTAAACAAATTTAACAGATCATATTATAATAATTATTTTCTTGTACTCACACTTTGTACTGTCAATGAAATATAAATGGTTCCAGATTGTGCTTCTTTTCTTCATGTCACTCATTTTCATTACTACACCTTTCTATTGTGATGATGTTGTCTATTGTTGTTGTCCCTGGCTCTCTTTCTCTCTCTCTCCCTCCCGCTCTGTTCCTGTGCTGCTGAGAGTGTAACTACCGCCCCTCTCCCTTCTGCTCAGCGCAAACACAAGGCTCGCGTGCGGAGTGAAGCAAAAAAGAGATGAAACAGGAGGGGAACACAGCTGAACCTAATCACAGAAAAACAGACAAAGAAAGTAAACTAAATACCAAACACAGCAGACACAGGTTAAACAAAGGTTAAAGAGAAAGTAATCAAACAAAGGCAAAATCAGGGACTGTAGGGCCAAACATCGCTAATCGAAGATCAAGAAGATGAGTGACAGGTGCTCTGACCTGTGCAAAGTAAGTGTCCATTAATCTTTTGCTTGAAATTAAAAATTTAATCTTTATTGTTCTAATTTCAACAACATCGATCCAACATTTGCCTCAAGCTCAAGTTTCCATATTCCAATTTCTGAAGATGACACCAAAAGGATCTCACACGACCTGATTCACGCCGATACACGGTCAAAACACTGTTTGCCTCTGTCCCATCTCATCACACCTGAGCACCACTGAACCTGGATTAAAAGGTTATGGCGACAGTGGCAAGTAGGGTTACTACTCCCTCTTGTGCTGAGAAATTACAATAGCACCAAAAACATAAAATGGCTCCAACACTGACAGAAACTTTACACAAAAGGGCAGAACACTGACAATATAATATATAAAAATAAATAAAAAATAACAAAACTCATACACGAAGAGAAAAAAAATACATGAATAACAACCCAAGAATCACAAACTTACATAAAGAAAAATAGAAAGGCCAAAAAAATCTAAATCACAGGACCATAACACAACCTGCTTCAAAGTGAAACAGTGAGAGCTTGTGATGGACCGAGCAGTGAAGGAAAGTCAGGCACAGGTGAAAGTAAAAAAAAACAACAACAACTCCAAAACAAATTTGGTCAAAGTATACAGGAAAGTCTAAATCTTGGGCCCATAAAAGACGTCAGAGTAACAGAAGTCTACCCAAAACCTGATAACAACCAATACTGCTAACTCAAAAAAGTGACCTACCTAAACGAGACAAAGGGGAAAAGTTAAATATCAGCCCACAAAAACACAAAAAGGTGTAAAACACACAAAAACCTAACTGAAACTAACATGACAAATTCCATTTCCTCCCCATGATTCAGAAAACATAAAACATAAAAAAACATCCAAAAATAAAATGTGTTAATGACATTAACATTACAATAGCTCCACCTAGTGGTGAAACACTAGCATTTCAACAGCTGTTACACTGATGGTTGGTAGATATTAACTGCAGCCATTACAGAGCTGCACAGGTGTGGCAGGTTGGAACAAGGAAAAGCTGAATGGCTGTATCCCAATTCAGGGTCTGCAGCCTTAAAGGCCGCATTTTAAGGCCAATTACGTCACAGCGACGCGACGAAGGCTGTCCCAATTCGAAGGCTGCTCGAAATGCGGCCCTCAGATGCGTCCTTCATTTCCCTAAATTTTAAGGACGTGGTGGTGTAGACTTCGTGGCCCAACATATCCCAGAATGCATAGCGCGGCGGTGGGTGTGGATAATTTTGCCGAAAAAAAAACGGCGGATGAGGGGCGCCCGAAGAGTAAACTTTAAGTAAGTGCTGAATATTATGTCACTTATTTATGTGCAAATGTTTAATAACGAAGAACATTAAAACATTCCTGTTGGCCACATGTCGGCAAAGTTATGTGACAATAGTGACGTTTGTACTAACTTGGTTTTAAAGCCTTTACTTTAAAATATACGCCGTTCAATAGCTGAGCTTAATCAGAGAATGATCAAAGCTCATGCAGAAACAAACAAACAAATGAACAAAAGATTTTCTCCTTCATTTCTGTCAAACAAAGCTGAATGAAACGTTTCCAGCTGTTAGTATCATGGTTGCTAGGCAACCTGGGAAGCGCAACGGAGGCTAGACCGTCCCATTTCACAAGCCTCGCACTTCCGGCCTTAGCGGTCTTTGAGTGCGCGGCCCTTGAGGATCGTTTAGGCTGCGTACTTTAAGGCTGCAGACCCTGAATTGGGATACAGCCAATGAGTCCTCTGCATACGGCGG
Source organism: Perissodus microlepis (assembly GCF_051167445.1). NCBI lineage: Eukaryota > Metazoa > Chordata > Actinopteri > Cichliformes > Cichlidae > Perissodus > Perissodus microlepis. The sequence goes on along the minus strand of NC_140481.1, from coordinate 32,148,254 downwards.
CCATCTTGGCTCTTTATGTAATCATTAGGCAGCATGTTGGTGCACCAATCACAGCAGAGTACCTGCACATGCCCATTATCATCCTCTCATTCAGTCACAGCTGAGGCACAGCATGCAGAGCTTTGCATGAAGGACAGAAAAACACAGCAGTTACACAAAATGACACAAATATGATGACAGTCATAACAACAGGTCAAAGTTCAGTCTGTTACTGTATCATAGACACTTATGCTGTGTGTGCTATATGAGATGCTGCAGTCAGTCAGTGTGAGTCTTCAGCAGTCTGAGGTACAAAGATGGGATCTTGGCTGCAAATGAATGTATGACTGATACTGAATCCCAGCAGCCAACAAACATGCAGCTTCACAACCAGAACGTGTCCTTCTGCCACAGCAAATACAGGAAGTACCTGATCACATGGAAACACCTTTAATATGAGGAAGTGTTGAAGCCTCAGAGCAGCTTTGACTGAATGTAAAAAGACATATTTTCAGTGAGAACAGGCACATGTCACATGAGTCAGAATCTATTCTTTCAAAGCATACAGATAACTTCCCCTGCCGGTGGCGGACTCCCTCAGACATCGGTGCGTTGGTGGTTCTTTGTGTCCGGGGATGGGCGTCCAGGTACGCACCGGCTCACTCCTTGGTGGCTGCTTATCGGGGCCTGGAGCCTGGGGCTCACTCGGGCTCCTTCAGGGGTGGGGTGCCCTCGGCCTCTCGGCCTGGGGCTCGGTCACTCAGGCGCAGCTGGCTGCCGGCGGAGCTCACGGGCGTGTCACTGCAACCCTCCCTGGCTTCTGCTCCGCGGCTGCTGAGTGACCCCTCATCTGGGACTCTCCTCAGCTCTTTCTGGGACAGTGGCGCGGCTGCTCCTCTGTTGGTCTTCCTTGGTCTCTTGTGTTCTGAGGGCCTCTGGATGTCTGGAGTTTTGATCTCCTCCATACCTGCTTCATGCCCTGGAGGACGGGGCTGTGGCCCCCCCACACCCTCTAGCAGATCATTACATGAAGGAACCTTTTAAAAAAAACAAGCGCGTCCATGCTCACAGGTGTACACACGGGTGCTCACACACACAAACTAAACCCTTTTTGGCTCCTACCTCAAAGCACACTGTGTGCTGTCGATCTTACGTGCTGCACAATAATGTTCAATATTTAGTATTTACTGTCATATTCCCATATATCATTGTGATGTTGTTTATTCTATTACTCTTGTTTTCTTCTGCTTGTTTTCTTTTTTCTTTCTCAACAGGTGATCCAGGTGATTGTTAGATGCATTTTTTTCTCTGCTTATTCTGCTGGTTTTTGTTTTTTGCCCTTCTCCCCCGTCCCTCTTCTCAGCTGTTTTTCTTTCCCTCTTTCTTTCTCCCCTTCTTTCCCCCAGTCAAGTCTGTCCCGTATTCAGCAAGTGAAAATAAAATAAACAATAAAAGGTGAATCAAATGGACCATTACGGCAAGGCTGGGATGGTCAATTTGGTAAAGTAAATCCGTTGGGCATCTTTATTTGCCTTTAGACAATAATTCTGATGGCAAAAGAATCAAAAGGGACAGGCAAAAAAAAAAAAAAAAAAAAGGAAACACCTTTGATATGAGGAAGTGTTGAAGCCTCAGAGCAGCTTTGACTGAATGTAAAAAGACATATTTTCAGTGAGAACAGGCACATGTCACATGAGTCAGAATCTATTCTTTCAAAGCATAAAGATAACATCTCTGACTACAGGTGTAAAAATGCTGTTTGATTCTTCACCTTCTTCCTCCACACTGAAGCACAATTATTCTGAATCTTGTCAGTGGTTTTTGTTCAGTTGATACGTATTTAGCTCATCAGATTTCCTGTAGTTCTAACACCTCCACCCACAGGACATGTTAAAGAACAATGGCTGCACAAGTTTCTGACTCTTATTGATATATTTGACAAAGCAGAGGAAGAAGATTATTTCTGCTCAATGTTTCACTCATTTTATTTTATTTTATTTTATTTTGGTTTCACTAAAATATTTTAGATGCTTTGAACAAGAGTGAGCTCCAAGATGAACTTCAAGGTAAGCAAATACCAAGTTCTTATATCACAGATATATTTGTAGAACATTTTAACTTAATTTTAATCTGTTTTTCTGTAAAGACACAAAAACCAGCCTGACTCAGTTACAGAGCCGTTATGATGAACTGAGTAAAAACCACAGTCAGCTACAGGAAGAAGTGAAGAAGCTGAAGGAGAAGATAGAAGGTAATAAAGTTTGAATAACTAATAGAAAACATCAGTGTTACACAGTGATAACCTGATTGTGTCTTTGTTTTGAATCCTAAATGTTTGATGCTGTGTAACAGTTTCTCTGTATAAATGTAAGTTTCAGTTAATTATGAATAAGAGAGAAAACCTGAGTTTAAATGAAGTATTTACAGGGAAAATGACAGGGACCAAAGATTCATGTGATACAACATGAGTCTGACTTTAAAACATGTGTTTGACTTTAAGGGAAGTGGTGTCCTGATCGATGGACGAGATTTGGAAGCAGATGTTACTTTAAATCCACTGAGAGGAAAACTTGGTCTGAGAGCCAAAACCACTGTAAGACCAAAGGAGCTGATCTGGTGATGATAAACAGCAAAGAGGAACAGGTGGGTGTGTTTGTTCATGTCTGTGTGATCTTTGATGGAGCTGACAGTCATCTGTTACTTGTGTTTTTGACCTGCTGTCAGTCTGTGACCTGCTTCCTGTCTGCACTCTGATGGATTTCTCTCTGATTTCTGCACAATGGAAGAAAAGTTTCATCACATTTATTCTTCCTTCAGACATATTCACAAGATGATGTCACTACAACAGAAGTGCTGAATTATGACTGGAGACAATATTTGTGTCTCTTCTCAAACAGGAATTTGTCAGTAAATTTGGAGGAGAGTCCTGGATTGGTCTGAGATCCAAACAGACATCAGGAGGATATGAATGGGAATGGGTGGACGGATCAGCGCTGACAGAAACGTGAGACATTAGTTTGTTTCTATTCCAGAGTTATTATTTAGAAGTGAAACATTGATGTTTTGGAAGATAGATCAGCAATACATGAGTTGAGCTATTTTCCAACAGCCCCACAAACTGAATGTAAAGAAAAGCAGAAATCCTCCTTTGAATGAACAGCTGTGCTTGAACTCTCTTCATCTGCAGTCTGTGATGACGTTCAGTTACAACAAGTCAGTTTGAAGAAGTCAGGATTAAAAATGTTCAAAGCAGCGACCGACACATTTCACTTTGTTCACTTTGTCTTCATGGTTTTTGTGCTGTAATGTTTCTTTTCTCACAGAACAAAAACTGTTTCAGAGAATTCCTGTCTCTTCTTCTTTGGTGTTTGTAAAACTTCAGAACATATGAAGGAAGAAGCTTCAGTAAATATGACCTGATAGACACACATTTCAAAGTGATGTCTGTAAACAGCTGACAAAACAGTTTCAAACAGCAGAAAGTCAGCTCTGACTTCTTTTTATTCTCCATTTTTACAGCAGGAAGATTTCATATTCATCAAAGCTTGAAAGCTGTTTTAGTGTGCATGATGATTCTCAGAGAAAAGTCTAAAGGAGGGAAAGTGGGCGAGAAACCTGGGAAAGAAATACAGGAAATATTGGAAATATTCCAAAAGAGACTCATATTTATATGAATGTGACAATAGTTATGAGTTTAGTCCAGTTTCATATCAGATTTGATCTCTCTGACAGGTTCTGGGCAGCAGGATGGTCAGATGCTTTTTCTGGTTACTATGGAGCCTGCTGTGACAATGATGGGAGATGGACACGGTCATATTATTCTAATTCAAAGACCTTCATCTGTGAGAAATGAGTTTGGTGCTTTGATGTAAATGTTGGAATAATCCAACCAAAGACACCTCACTATGAAATGTCCTGCATGAGCCTCAGACTCAGCTTACAGTCTTTACTTGTTCATTCTGCATCATATATTGATTACATATATTGTCCCTCTGTGCTCTGTGCTGTACAGTAAGGTTGGAAGTCATCCACACAAAAACTTGAAGTACTTCATTACTCTGTAGTTCCAGCAAATTGTTCTAATAAAAGTCAAAGTGCAGCTTGTCTTAACTTGGTTTACTTGGTTTATTCATCAGCCTGTTGGTCCTAAAACTACAGTAAATGTTTTGTTTCTAAAATTTCAGAAAAAAATATGTTTGATTAATAAGAATTTTAAAGGTTCTGATCAGCTGGAATATCAGAAGGACATTTTTATACCTCTGTGTATGTGAAAGTGACAGAAAGACATTAAATCTAAATTTAATTCTTTATTAAATTTAAATTTAATATTGCATTCAATATGGAAGTTGTTTTTCAATTTTTTTGTAAGATGGATATGGAAGCCAAATATTTCGTATGAGGTTTTCTGTGTTGATGACTTTGTAAAGTTGTTTTTGCACTACAGCATTAGGTCAGACCACAAGTGTGTTGTTCTTTTACAATAAACAGCAAAAATCAGAAAGTGTGTTTGGATTGACAACAACTGTGATGACACATTATAACCTGTTATTAAAGTTCTGCCCCTGCTTTGATCAAATGTGGGTTACTGCTGGTTAGTTAGTGTGACTTCATACAAACCTGTGTGTTACACCAGTGGAAGAAGCTTTTCCTTCATCAGTCTTCTTGTTTCTTACTATAGGGGTGAACAGCTACACTAACACTCTCTGGCTCTATGCTGCCCCCCTGTGGTCACAGTTGTAGTCAGTGTTGGTATGAAATGTTTGAAAGCTTCAGCACCACAGACAGCTACAGGCAGCTCCACCCTCTCTGTACCATGTCTTTCTTAGATGTGAATAACAAAATAAAAACAGTGGAAGAAAACTATAAAAGGTCTATTCAAATATGAAATAGGCACAGCAGTCTGCAGCATCAGAAGAAGTGACACAAACAGGTGCTGAGATGAAGTGAACATAGAGCAGCATCATTATTTTTCAGACTAGTGGATTTGCAATAATACATACAAATATTTAGATATTTATTTCACTACATGTTCACCACACACACACACATATACATATATATACATTAGTGGTGCAGCGAATCACGGTTGATCCATAATCCGAACTGATCCCACTCCACGGTTCGGCACGTGATCCGAAGATTCTAAAAAGAAGGAAAAAAACTATGTCTATGATGTGCGTGGTCAGTCTGTCTGGACACCAATTCACATACTAACAGATCGAGACCGAGGACGCCATAGCCATCGCACTCCACACAGCACTGACAGACCTGGAACAACAGGGGAGGTCTGTCAGAATGCTCTTCATTGACTTCAGCTCTGCCTTTAACACAATAAATAGCAGACATTTTGATCACAAAGTTAGCCAACCTGGGGCTCCCGCCACCCACCTGCTCTTGGATAAAGGACTTCCTGGCCAACAGACCCCAGCGGGTGAAACTGGGTCCTCACCTCTCTTCCCCTCGCACTCTCAGCACCGGCTCTCCAGGGCTGTGTACTAAGCCCCCTACTCTACTCCCTCTACACATCTGACTGCAGTCCCGCCCACCCAGAGAACATCATTGTCGAATTTGCTGATGACACAACAGTGATGGGGCTGATCACAGGGGGAAATGAGGCGGCTTACAGAGATGAGGTCCTGAGACTGGGAAAATGGTGTGCATCAAACAACCTGGCACTTAACATCACCAAGACGAAGGAACTCATCCTGGACTTCAGGTGGAACAGAAGTGCCCCTGCCCCACTGCATATCAACAGAGAATGTATAGTGTGAGAGGAGTCCTTCAAATTCCTTGGCGTCCACATCTCTGCAGACCTCTCCTGGGCAGCTAACACCACGGCCCTAGTCAAGGAAGCCCAGCAGCGGCCACTCTTCCTAAGGGAGCTCAGGACGGAGCAACTAAACACCCCCGTGTTTGGTGACCTACAGATCCACCATCGAGAGCCTGCTGACCTATGCAGTGACAGTGTGGCACGCCAGCTGCACGGAGGCAAACAAGACATCTTTTCAACCTAATGCCCTCTATAGATCAATAAGGGCCAGAACAAACAGACTCAGGGATTCTTCTTCCCTAAAGCCATCACCATACTCAACACAAACTTGTACAAAAGTAATCTGCTCTGAAATATCATCACTTCTCTGCCTGTCTGTCTCTGTGTCAGCACTGTACTGTGTATTTATATTTATAGTAAGTGTATAGTTAAATTATTGTATAGTTTTTATGATGTGCTATAACCCCTAACCCCTAGGTTAACCCTTTGCTTTGCCTTCTGACAATAGGTCACAACATGGTCAAAGGTCACACATTAGTACAGCAAATAGTATAGTTTTTTGTGATAATCTTATGATATACATGTGAATAATACTTGACCTAACTACATCAAATATATGGGTTAATTGCATTATAAACACTCCAGTGTAGGTTTATATCAATGACTGTAGAAAACATGGACGACGCGACAGCTCCCCAAAAATGAAGCCAAAATGTCTCTATCGCCCCCTGGTGTCTGGCTGCAGTATAGGTCATAAACCCCGCCTCCTCCATGTTAGCGGATGGGACTGGGGTCAGACTAAAATTAATTAATTCTCCTCAGATAATATTTTCCAGAGATTCTTTCTTTTGTTATCAATAGTTCTCATCACGCTGATTGATGTCCAAGGGGTCTCCTTTCCCATAAGTTTGATTCTAATTCCTACCGCGGTGATGTTAAACTGCGGTGAAACGTCATCATAGCAGCTTTGACTGACAGCTGCAGTCACGGAGAAACTTGCGCATCTCTGTTCGGGAATAGCAGATAGAGCGTAAGCTCTGAGAGGAGGACCAGCGTTTACGTTACGAAAACACGACCGATTGTTTTAACCTGACAGCCTGAGGTGTTCTTCAGTAAACTGGACTACCCGACAGAAGGACCCGAGGCCCCACTGCACGTTTTCGGTAAGTTAAACGTGTTTGTAAGCTAATCCGTAACTACCGTCCTTAACTTGGTCCTGAGACCTAGCTAGCTAAAATGAGCACTCGGCTGTGGGGAAACATGTTTTGCAAAGTTCGTTTAGCTAATCTGTGCAGGTGAATGAATTTACCCTGACTAAAGAAATCAAGAGAAACGCTCCGGGCTGCTCAGTCACTAATTACTGTTACTGTACTTTTATTACAAGTGTTTTAATGTAAGAGCAACAGGCTGCACTCTATTTCAGCTCCTGTGCAGAGCTGATTATTAAATATGTGCAAACAGCATGTTTTCAGTCTCCACATGTGTAAAGACAGTAACACCATTTTTTAAGCTTGTACTTCAGTAACTCCTCATTAATCTGTAACTATGGATTAAACTGTAGAACTGAAAAAAAATGTAAGAGAAGAGCTTCAGATCCTGAGTGTGTGGGACAGAGAAGGATCAGCTTTATTTCAGATTTGAGAGTAGAGCTGGGCGATATATCGAGTTTTTTAAAAAAAAAATATCGATATATTTTCATACAAGATATAAGATGTGACAATATCCTTTATATCGATATAGTCTATGTTACGTTATAATTATACTTGTGGAGCCGCAAGTTTGCCTCTCTTCCGTCCACTTTTGTCTCTACGCAAGGTTACTCGGCCTCGCCTCGCCTTCACTGAACACGACTCCCCCTCCCCCATAGCTTCACCTGCAGGCAACGACAAGATGAACACGGCAAATAGTGCGTGGGGCTGGACGGTGTCAACGCAACGAGCTAACCGCACTAACGACATGCAGGGGCTGCATGGCCTAAAATCCTTTCATTTTCAGCGCGCCTTATGTATGAATTCTGGTTGTGCTTACTGACCGCGAACCGATTTTATGTGGTACACCACGCTCAGCAATCTGTCAAAAATCTTTTAGTAAGGCAAGGGAAGTTTATTTGTATAGCACAATTCAACAACAAGGTGATTCAAAGTGCTTTACAGAGACATTAGAAACAAAAACAAATAAAAAGCATGATTTAAAATTGATTAAAACTAACTAACTATCTAACTATCTAACTAACTGACAAACAAACAAACAAACAAAACAGTTTATAAAATCAAAAATCAAAACACATAAAATCAGAACAGTAGATAAAATCAGTAGTTAAAATATAAGTTTTGAAAGTTAAGCTTAAGTGCGGATTTGGTGCTTTATTCAAATGCAGCTGAGAATAAGTGAGTCTTCAACCTGGATTTAAATAAACTGAGTGTTTCAGCTGATCTGAGGCTTTCTGGGAGTTTGTTCCAGATATAAGGAGCATAAAAGCTGAATGCAGCTTCTCCGTGTCTGGTTCTGACTCTGGGGACTGATAAAAGACCGGATCCAGATGACCTGAGGGATCTGGAAGGTTCATACTGGGTCAGGAGGTCACTGATGTATTTTGGTCCTAAACCATTCAGAGCTTTATAGACCAGCATCAGAACTTTAAAGTCTATCCTCTGACGGACAGGCAGCCAGTGTAAAGACCTCAGAGCTGGACTGATGTGGTCCACTTTTTTGGTCTTAGTGAGGACTCGAGCAGCAGAGCTCTGAATGAGCTGTAGTTGTCTGACTGATTTTTTTAGGTAGACCTGTAAAGATGCTGTTACAGTAATCAAGCCTGCTAAAGATGAATGCATGGACTAGTTTTTCCAGGTCCTGTTGAGACATCAGATCTTATATCCTTGAAATATTCTTGAGGTGATAGTAAGCTGACTTTGTTATTGTCTTAATGTGTTTTTCTAAGTTTAGGTCTGAGTCCATCACTACACCCAAAGTTCTCGCCTGGTTTGTGGTTTTTAGGTGTATAGATTGAAGTTCTCTGGTGACCTGTAATCGTTTTTCTTTGGCACCAAAGACTATTACTTCAGTTTTGCTTTTGTTTAGCTGGAGAAAATTGTGGCACAACCAGTCATTAATTTCCTCAATGCATTTACCAAGAGCCTGTACAGGGCCGAGGTCTCCTGGTGACATTGTGATATATATTTGTGTGTCATCTGCACAGCTGTGATAGTTTATTTTGTTGTTCTTTATAATCTGTGCCAGTGGGAGCATGTAAATGTTAAACAGAAGGGGTCCCAAGATGGAACCTTGGGGAACTCCACATGTGATGCTTGTCTGCTCAGATGTGAAGTTACCTGTTGATACAAAGTATTTCCTGTTTTCTAAGTATGTTTTGAACCAGTTTAGTACAGTTCCTGAGAGACCTGCCCAGTTCTCCAGTCGTTTGAGTAATATGTTGTGGTCAACTGTATCAAATGCTGCACTGAGATCCAGTAAAACTAAGATTGACATTTTTCCACTGTCTGTATTCAGACATATGTCATTAAACACTTTGGTCAGCACTTTGGTAGTACGACTTTGATAAGCTACGGAGCTGCCCCGCTTGATGGATTGTCGGAGCATTACGGCTACCGTAGTCTGGAGCCTCGCGGAGTGATACGTACTGTGCTTCAACGTAATATTACAGTATTGTGTGTGTATAAGGACCATAAATGGCACCTGTAAGAGACGTGGTTATGAAGCGGATTTCAAACTCCAGGCTGTCAGTCACGCAGTAGAAGTTGGGAACAGAGCAGCTGTGAAATCTGTCTCTTTGTTGTTGTGCTCAGCATCGTTTAGTTTACATTTTGACTGCACAATTATGAGCTTTTTGTTATGCACAAAAACAACATAGTTTTCTTTTATTTATGGAGCATGATTATTTAATAAATGCTGATAATTTATTTTTGAGTAATTTCTTCATGTACATCTATGCTGTATGTTAAAAAAGTGCCTGTGTGACATCTGGGACACAGCTTTGACTAACAGGGCTCTAGACTAACTTTTTTCCATGGGCGCACTCAAATTTTTCAACCGCATCGCTTAACTCCGCAGTTTTATATGTGCACTTTTTTTGGGGGGGGGGGAAGTTGAAGTCCATACAGACAATATTCATTTCTAAATGATTAACTAACAATCTTGTGCTTAAAGTGCTTTGTCAATATTGTAGAAAATGTTAATCATCATCTCGGCCTCCTCTGACGACCTGTTTGCTGCTGCATGCTGCTGAAAGGCAGTGGGGAGAGGGGACACTTGGGCAGTGCATTTATTGCAGCATATAATGTGTTTTCTGGATACACTGCTGCTTTTTCAGCATTCAAAGATTGATGGCTCCGTGTCAGAGCACTGGCTATGAATTTCAGACAGATCAGGCCTTAACAAAAAAGTTATCAATAGTTCTTTTCATCTTTTCTTATTACCCACAGCTACATCCACTTCTGTCAGGCCTAGGCTGCTCACTACGGCTGGGTATCATCACTGACTTCTATAATCCATTCAATCCGGTTCTCAAAGTCCTGATTCGATTCAATTTAGCCTCAGACAGTCAGAAATATTATAATTCTGATCATTTATCAGTACTGATACATGTGAGACTTCATCAGAATTGTGAACATCACAGCAGATGCCTTTGTGTCAAAGTAACTGAGAATAAAACCCAGAAAAACATGAAGGAGATTTTCCTGGTCTGGCTTTTTATAGCAGATAGCCTTAAAATATTCTGCAATATTCTGTAATTTTGCACAATTTTAAAAAGTTTAAATTTCTTCAGTATTGAACAGCAGAAATTAGGCTTTCTTGTCCGAGGTCATTTAAGTGAAAAAAAAAGAAAAGAAAAGAAAAAGACAGCGGCCGACAGCGCTGTAAACAACGGTAGACTGGTGGGTAATAAGTGAATGAATAATGCAGAAAACAGATTTGAGACGGGAAACTGTTCTTGAAGTACAGAGAGAGATAGAGAGAGCTGTGCATGAAGTGTGATTTTTATCGTGGTGGAAGCAAAACAGCAGAAGTCAGAGGGAATTCAAATGTGAAACATAGTTTGCTGCTTCTTTTGCTGCTGGCTCAGCGAATTTTGGTTGCACAGCTTCTATTTTAAACACTTGATGTACTCAGCTGCATGAAGAGCACGCTTGAGTTTCTCTGACACAATTAAATAAAACCTGATGAAGGTCAAAGGTTGTCACTTGTATGTTGAACTACAAACTTGTCATCTGGAATTCTTTCACAATTTTTTGCAGATAGTGTGTTATTTATCATAAAGTGATTCAGAGTTATTCATACCAGAGTAACCAGAGAGGATCATATATTTTTAAATATATAACTTTCTACAGGACTGAATATAATATCTTTATGTAAAAGTCCGGAGCCTCTGGGGAGTATCCGAGTATTTATAACATTACACAAACCAAAGGTCTCCATCACAGTGTTCATGAAATGCTGGGTTTATCCATCTTCTGGGGCGGGCCTACAGAGGAGCTCTGAAGATTTCCCTGTGAGGGAGCTGCTGGTGAAGTCCTGCTTGATCAGTATGATGAGCTTCAGTGTTCCTGTTTCTTAAATGATGCCTCTCTCAGTGGATCAACAGAACTTGTTGATCAGAAACAGAAAGTGTTTGCTGTTGATATAATATGGACTCTATTATTAAATGAAAAGAACAAATTAGACTACACTACTGAAACGTTCTGCTGATGCTTTTAAAGTTTCCATGTTACCAGGCTGTAGAGGGCTCTGAAGATTTAAACAGTTTTAGATCCATTACACTCACAGTCTTATGTTAAAATCTCAAAGGACAGCATTATATTTTTGATATTAACAGTAACTCTGGGCCTCTGTGGAGTGAGCAGCTCATCTTATCGCTGTCTAAGAATGTATAATAAAACCTAAGGAGTGCTGAATCCTTCAATAATACAGACTATTAGAGTAACAGGTGTATAGCATCGCTAACTAGCTAGCAACAAGCCCCCAACACATTGCGTATGCTAGCGGCTAATCTAGCAAACGAATTAATAACAGAGGGGTTTTAGATTTTGTAGAACTATAAGATGATAAGCTGTGTGTCTTTTTCATAACAGTGACGTGGTTGTATTTACCTTAATTAAACGAGTCATCAGTCGCGGTAAACCAGCTAAAACTGGAGCAGCCGGGCTACGTAAAAAGTGTAGGGGGGCATGTTTGCGGTCACGTCCAGCGGGTGTGTGGCCAGGAGCGTTACACAGTCGCTCCACCTCAAGTCAGTACTGCGCAGACTCTGCCTCCAAAAATGCAAGATGGCAGGCTCCACAAGTGGGGTATTTTGGCTTCATTTTTGCACAATGGGAGGAGGCGCTGTCGCGTTGTCCATGTTTTCTACAGTCATTGGTTTATAGTATGTGTGTGTACATGGCAGTAATTTTATTATGTTGTTTTCAGTATCTCTGTTACCATGTTACTATTTTTAAGTTTCATGAATGTGCTGCATGAAAAACGTTTATTGTGTGTGTGTGTGTGTGAGAAACACCCTGTGCCTAAAACTATGTGAAAGTTACCGTATATATGTTCAGTGCAGATAGACATATACTGCATAGTTATATATGTCATACAAAAATCCACCACAGCATGGAACAAAAAGCACCCACATGTAACAGTAATATCTAAAAATGTAGCAAAAGAAACCATAACAGACAAAACAAAACCTTTCCATTGCCCAAATACTGATGTCATCCACCCCTCCAGAGGATTGTCAATTTCAGAATGCTCATGCATTGCTTTGGATAATGTTTGGAGGCTTTCCAGGGCTCTGGTTACAGAGCTGGGCCTTACACAGAGTTTCTGTCTGATTTCTCAGACTTTTTATCTGATTTAGTTCTCAGCTCAGATAAAATAATTATTGTGGGTGATTTTAACATCCATGTAGATGCTAAAAATGACAGCCTCAACATGGCATTTAATCTGTTATTAGACTCAATTGGCTTCTCTCAAAATGTAAAAGAACCCACCCACCACTTTAATCACACTCTAGATCTTGTTTTAACATATGGCATAGAAACTGAACATTTAACAGTGTTTCCTGAAAACCCTCTCCTGTCTGATCATTTCCTGATAACATTTACATTTACAAAAATTGATTACACAGCAGTGGAGAGTAGACTTTATCACAGTAGATGTCTTTCTGAAAGCGCTGTAACTCAGTTTAAGAATATAATCCACCCACTGTTATCATCTTGAATGCCCTGTACCAACACAGAGCAGAGCAGCTATCTGAACGCTACCCCAACAGAGGTCGATTATCGTGTTAATAATTTTACCTCCTCACTACGTACGACTCTGGATACTGTAGCTCCTGTGAAAACTAAGGTCTCAAATCAGAAGTACCTGACTCCGTGGTATAATTCTCAAACACGTAGCCTAAAGCAGATGACTCGTTTGCTGCTTTATAAGAAAGCCCTCCGCAAAGCCAGAACATATTACTGATCGTCACTTTAATCTTAAATATGATCAACCTATCTCTAATAATCAGCTATGTACCACAGGCCTTCAAGCTGGCTGTAGTTAAACCTTTACTCAAAAAGCATCTCTAGACCCAGCAGTCTTAGCTAATTATAGGCCAATCTCCAACCTTCCTTTCATATCAAACATCCTTGAAAGAGTAGTTGTCAAACAGCTAACAGATCATCTGCAGAGGAATGGCTTATTTGAAGAGTTTCAGTCAGGTTTCAGAGCTCATCACAGCACAGAAACAGCTTTAGTGAAGGTTACAAATGATCTTCTTATGGCCTCTGACAGTGGACTCATCTCTGTGCTTGTCCTGCTAGACCTCAGTGCAGCGTTCGATACTGTTGACCATAATATCCTATTAGAGCGATTAGAACATGCTGTAGGTATTACAGGTACTGTGCTGCAGTGGTTTGTATCATATCTGTCTAATAGACTCCAGTTTGTGCATGTAAATGGAGAGTCCTCTTCACACACTGAGGTTAATTATGGAGTTCCACAGGGTTCAGTGCTAGGACCAATTCTGTTTACACTATACATGCTTCCCTTAGGCAGCATCATTAGAAGACATAGCATAAATTTTCACTGCTATGCAGATGACACCCAGCTCTATCTGTCCATGAAGCCAGATAACACACACCAATTAGTTAACCAATTAACAATTAACTAATTGCATTAGTTAAATTGTCTTACAGACATAAAGACCTGGATGGCCGCTAACTTTCTGCTTCTTAATTCAGATCAAACTGAGGTTATTGTACTCGGCCCTGAAAATCTTAGAAATATGGTATTTCGAAAGTTTTAAGAGACATCGTTGACTGGAAAAGTTCTCCGCCAGTTTCTTCATCCCACAGGGATTCTGTTAGGCTATGCCCACTGTGGACCTGCATAATGCCAGCAAGGACAGGAATCCTAAAGTAAGCATCCAAATACTCTTCTTCCTTCTAAATTGGTGCAATCGAGGATGATTTTCTTGATAGGGTATGGCATGAAAAGGTCAAAAGAAGACTTGATGTCTTGTGCATGAGTGACTGCCAAGCGTGTAGGTCCTAGGGTCATCCAAATCACATTGGCAGCCATGAGGGGGGGTTCATTTCTTGAGCAGGAAGACTATTCAGTTTTTGCCTTGTTTTGACATCCATACAGTGTTATTTGCAAGCTGCTGAGAGTCTGGCCCTATAGCTGGGTGCTGGCAGGGTGGTCCTGAGGCTCTCTGACTCTTCCAATAGCAACTGTAACACAGTCTGAACAGAGAATCACTTTGCCATCTTGATCAGTTGTGGTATGGAACCACAATGACATAGATATTTGTAGTTTCATGCCTCCAAGGCATGAAACTACAAATCTCGTTCCTGCAAGACAGAGGGTGAAATGTGTGGGAATGTGGGTGCAGACAGTGTTGGTTGCTCCAATTTTGCAGCAATGTTATAACCTTGTGTGGGAACAGCACTGGTGGGTCACACCTGGGTCAATTCACATGCTTTTCCTTCTCTCTCTCTCTCTCTCTCTCACTCACTCACACACACACACACACACACACACACACACACACACACACACACACAGATCATTTTCATTAGCCACGGGTCCAGTGGACCTGAAGACCCTGTATGTGGTGCAAATGTGAAAGGGGCGGGAGGTCAATGTGAATGTTTTCTGAGTTATGTTCCTCACTGAAAATGAGTCACAGCCAATTAATCTTAATTTGAGAAAATAATTATTTCTATAATTTTTCTTAAGCTAAAAACTGAAAACGGTTCATGTGGACCCAAAGCCCTTATAAGGGGTAAGTCAGACAGCTTTGAAGAGAAAACGCAGAGGAAGTAAAACTAGAAGAGAGACACAGTTCTTCTGACACGTCACAATGTGTGAAACTGTGAGTTATGTACAAATGAAAACAGCATTCAACAAGATCTGAAGTTCAGTTACATGAATTTAAAACACTAAAATTAAACTGAGACATTTATAATTACATAAAAATATAAATGTAAATGCCAGCAAAGCCACTTTACTTTGCGCTTTTATTTTGAAGAGTACCTTAGCACTTCCTCTTTTATTGTGTCAGACTTCCTGTTCTGTTCTCGGTGAGGCGACGCAAACACGTTGCTTCAGAGTGAGTAAAAACGTTTATTTTTTGAAAATACTCATGCAAAACTATGTATTTTATTTATCTGTCACATGCTATAACTTTGAAAGTTTACTCAATGTGGTTGAATTCGTTTTTTATTGTATATGCATGTCATTTGTTTGTGGTGTGGAAAGACTGGCTAAGAGATGTGCATGGAGGAGGTTGGCTAGCTGGTTCAGCATGATTAGCACCCTTGGAAGCAGAAAGA